>NC_048896.1:3829060-4202360 GCF_011077185.1 Oxyura jamaicensis
CTGCGCAAGCCTCTGATAACCAGCAAAGAGATCCACCAAATAAGGAGAAAGGGGGAGTTGAAGGACGACCGAAGGACAAAGCCTGGGAGGAAGACTACGAGCCTTCAGCACAAGAGACCCCCAGAAAGACCACCAGAGACTGCTACGCATGCGTCCAGAGAGGGTTTGGATTCCAGGAACTAATTGTAATAACCCCGCCTTTTCTAGGAATAGTGATGAATATGTATTAGTCTAGGAGCATAAAAATCAGACACCTGATGTAACAGGTGTGCGTCCTGGTAGAGCAGAGACTCCCGGTGCACCCAGCGCTGTTTGCTTGCCTCTATTCGCTTAATAAATCACAAAAATCCTATTTGGGACTTAATCATTTATCACAGGATTACAATCTTCTGCAAAATTTATTGAAAGCCAAAGAGATTTTTAGTCTTGTTTTATTTAACCTTATTGTTTTTGTTGTTGTTTTTCCATTGCTTCAGAGATGACTCTGCTATGATAGGTCTTCAATTTCTTCAAAATCAGTTTGCTAGCCTTAGTCTGCAAAGCTATTTATATTTAAAAAGAGTTTACTCACTAATTCTCAATGAGTTTTTCATTCACAAACAGGGAAGAACAATGGATTTTCCTGAAATAACATATGATGGGTACTTGGATATTTTTGCTAGTCATATTTCAATTGAATTAAACAAAGAGAAATTCATGAAATATAATGTGTTTGAACATGTATTTGTTAACAAAGATATAAGAACATACAGTTCATAAACAAACAAAAAAGATAAACATCAAGAGTTTAATATTTTTATCTTTTAATGGAGCATTTATTTTACATTACACTAAACAAAAGGAAGAGCAAAGTTTTTATAGAAGGATATGCAATCTTTTCATCTTAAGATGAAGCATGATGATCTAACATCTTTTTCCAATGGTGAAAGAGACTATAGGTATCCGTGCACATCCCATATCCCTTTCAAACTGTAATGAAAAATTACTAAACCTAATTAAATACTCATTTATTCCCCCACTCCCCATAGCTCTGTACAAGCAGTTTTAAACAAACAAAAAGGTTATTTTTAATGGATGATATAATACATGAAACTCTTCCTCAATGAGTGCTGTTTCACCACTATTAAAAAATATTTTAGATTTATAGGAGTTCACATTAATTTAGAACCCAGTTGCTCTAGAGGCACAGTAAAAAGAAAAAAATAGAATCTAGCACTATACCTTTCAGGAGGAAAACTGTTCACTCACATCTTCAATGATAAACTTTTAACAAGAGTGGTGGTAAATATACAACATGTGGACAGGCAATACTGAGCACAGTATGAGTGTTACCCTGCAGGTTCTGAAATTATTAATAAGCTGCAGGACTCAGTCTTTTATTGAATTAATTATAATTAATCAAATTTGCCTGGCTACAGTGAAAGGCAACCAATAGCTGGCTGGGCACCGTTATTTATCAATTTGAGGTGCTGATAATTTGACTTTCTGTTTCTTTCTAATATCCATCTCATCCAACCGTATTCAACTAACCATTAGATAGACAACTAGTTTAGTCTAGAATAGTTTTAATTTTTTTTTTTTTTTTTTTTTTTTTTTTTTTTTTTTTGTAGTTAATGAAGAGACAAACATCTCTGAAAGCTGATTTTTCTTTTCTGGATAGATTTTTTAATTTAGAATCCTCTGGGATGACTTGCCCTCTAGATGTTTTTGGTATGTCTGCTATAGATATTAAGGGGGAGCTTAGATACTTATCTCAAAATAGTTTAGATGATTTATATTAGGTGAGATAAAACAAACCTTGGAGAGTGTTGGAGATCTGCTCTGCAGCAAGCTGGATTTGTGAAGCTATTTAGAATATGTTTTTGTAACATTTTAGTATTAAAAATAAACTGCATTCCATATAAAACCCATGTATTTGGTTTATATGGCAAGGTTTTGGTAGGGGAGGGCTGCAGACATAGCGTCTGTGAGAGGAGTCCACAAGCTGCCCCATAGAGCCAACTCCAGGTGACTCAAAGGGACCTTCCACTGGTGAGAGCAAAGCCAGAGAGTGCTGCTAGCTGCGCCACTGTGAGAGCATATTTAGGAAAAGGAAAAAGTGTTGCACTACAGCAGCTGGGAAAGAGGATTGAGAAACAGCCCTGCAGACCCCAAGGTCAGTGCAGAAAGAGGTCAGGAGGTGCTCCATGTGCAGGAGCAGAAGTTCCCCTGCAGCCCATAAGGAAGGCCCCCAGTGGAGCAGGTGGATGTGGCCTGGAGGAGACTGCAGCCCATAGAGAGCCCCTGCAGGAGCAGGCCCTGGGCCGGAGCTGCAGCCCTTTGTAGAGGAGCCCACACAGGAGCAGGGGATATGGGGGAAGCTGTCGCCTGTGGTGGACCCATGCTGGAGCGGTTTGCTCCTGAAAAGTAGACCCTGTGGTACAGACTCATATGGGAGCAGTTCTTGAAGAGCTGCAGCCCATAGGAAGCCCACATACAATCAGTTCAGGAAGGGACCCATGCTGGAGCAGGAGAAGATTGACCATGAAGAAGCAGCAGAGATGAAGTGCTATGGACAGACCACAGCCTCCCTTCCCCTGTGCCACTCAGGAGGGAGAAGGTAGAAGATGGTTCATGAGGGGGAAGGTACTTTTACTTTACTTTTAGTTCAGTTCTTACTGCTCTAGTCTGTTTTCAGCAGGCTATAAATTATATCAATCCCCTTTATACTGAGTCTGTTTTGCTCATGATGGCAATTGGTATGTGGTCTGCCTGTCCTTATCTTAACCTATGAGCTATTTTCATTGTATTTTCTTCCCCTGTCCTTTTGAGGAGGAGGAATGAGAGAGCAGCATGGTGGTGCTTAGCTGCCCATTGATGTTAAACCATACCTACCATATTAAGACATTATTAATCGTGTAATTCCAGGCATTTTTTTTTTCCACTTTTCATAGTCCTTTATCCATATCAGTCATTTGAAATACCTAGAAAGAAAAAAAAAAGAGACGATTAATAAGGGACTTAGTCTTAAGTTAGATACTGCATTTGAGATACCTACTCAAGCAGTCACAGAGGCTGTGTGTCAGAAAATATATCCTGTAAGTGGTTTTCAAGTTAGACTGAACAAGTCCATTTTATCCTTTCAATATAATGCTATTTCTTCCAATAATGATAGCTGTAGCAATTTCCTCCATTCTGTTATTGAAGGAGGATTAAGATATTTCTAATGTCATAAAAGAACTCTTTGGGAAAGAGTGATGGTTATTAAAAAAGTGCTCTAAAATTAGACAATTCAAAGATGTCAGGATTCATGCCTAACACAAAAGTTTAGCAGGTAATGACTGGGGCACACAGAGTTTCTACTGGTCTAGACACCTCTACAGATGGAAGCCATTTTCTCTGAATTCTCTCATTTCTCTCATTCAAACCTGGAATGATCTAACCTCCATTGCATCAATTGTAATATGAACTAATGAAGAGCTTACCAAAGTGTTAATCAGATAACTGAATATAGACATTTAAAAACACGAGCAACCAAAATACATTAAGAAATGTCAGACCATGCAAATGTGCTTCACTTCTTCTCTGATTACATTGACAAAATGTGTGTATGTGTTCATAAATTGCTTTCTATTTTTGTGTTCACATGTTGTTCCTTACTGAATTATTCTGTTAAAATGAAGGCTTTTCAGTCTTCCTGAAGCTGGGTATCATTACCATGACCTAAAAACTGAGTTGCTTGGTAGCTTCAAATGGTATTTGGACAAATGGTATTTGTATGGCTGCAGTGAATGTTGAGGTAAGTCTGATCAGGCCACTATTCATTTTTCATTAAAGTCTGATCAGGCCACTATTCATTTTTCATTAATGTAAACCATTGCTTGAAAAACTGCTGAGAAATATAATTATCCTCTGGAGTGTGGGAGGTGCATCTTCTAAAGGTGAGAATGACAAGGTTGTTGTCAACACAAGTTGAAAACACATTCTGAAGAAAGTACTTAAGCTAAGTACAGGATGTAAAGCCTTTTCCAAGGTTCTAAAGCTAAATAAGAGGATAGAAACATTCTTGTCATGTCTCCTTACTAAGATGAAAGTCAATAGTAGACAGACATTCTGTGTGAACAGCTTAGCTTGGTGTGTTAAATAAAGAATCCTACGGCCATTATCAGATGCTAGTTTGCTTTTTGTAAACTCAATTTGATTGTATGAGCATATGAAGGGAGAGTTTCATGGTGTCTCAAGGACAGTGTTTGTGATACCTTTTTAAATACTTTTGCTTAAGCCTAGAAATTTCTAGTGAGGCATGACTTTTCTTGATTTCAGTGTCTTGAAGAAGGGCTCAGGATTGGACTCTCCAATAACACTGCTATAATGTCTGGAGCTTCTCTCTGTCCTGCCTCAAAACAGTGTCAGTGCCCCCATTGAAGTTTACATTTCTAATAACTTAAATTACAAATTGCCATTAAAAAAAATACAACTGATAGTACACAAGCTGTTAATCATAGAAGAACACAAATATACACAGGAATTTCTGTTTCATGAATACTGAATAATAGAACATCAACAGTATAAATAAGCGCATGAAGGTATTTTATCTTTTATATACAGAGATGCTTCATTCATTCTCTCTCTGCAAGTTTTTTTTTTATTATTATTATGATACAGTCTCTAATGCATTTTTGTAGCAGTACTGCAGCATATTTGCATGCAACTTTGTGTGAGTGTTACAGAAGGAAAACCTCAATCTTTTTCAAATGCAGGTTTCTAATAAGATGGCTAACAACAGATGGGCTATAAGATTTTGGTGCTTTAAACAAAGGGGAAATTCCACCCAAAACTTCTGTGATGTGCAGACTGTACAAAGTTTTGGCAGCTTAACTTTGTTTCGTTCTAAGGATCAGTTGTTTCTTGTTTTTTTGCTAACGATCAGCTGCAGGCTATATCTGAACTACAGTCCAGATCAGCAAACCTGGAATGATCTAACCTCCATTGCATCAATTGTAATATGAACTAATGAAGAGCTTACCAAAGTGTTAATCAGATAACTGCATATAGACATTTAAAAACACAAGCAACCAAAATACATTAAGAAATGTCAGACCATGCAAATGTGCTTCACTTCTTCTCTGAGTACATTGACAAAAATGCTAACCTCACTCCCCAAAAGAAGAGTGCAGTCTTCAGTACAGCAGAGATCTAGCTCACTAGGGGGAGCCAACTCTGGTTTAATAAACACATATGACAAAACAAGGTCGAATATAAGTTATGTACTGCTGCTGCCTGAAATATTTACAGCCTATATTCAAAATTTTCTTTAAATTTATATATATGCTATTTGAAAAGGTTTTTGTATTTACAAAGAAAACAGTACTGCTTACAGTGAAGATATACTCAGTACATGAAACAATAAATCTTTCAAGCTGCCACTAGAAGTATGAATAATTATTTACTGGAAATCTATAAAGAGGTAATTTTTAATTGAACTATTCAAGAAACAAAGTAGTGACTAGATCTATAGTTTTACAGATATAAGCTTCACAAACTTCTTAGATCCAATAAAACTGCTTCCTCAAATTAGATAGATACTAAGATAAATTGTGGTAAGTAGACTATGTATAATGTTTCTTCAATAATCCAGACACGTTTTTACATAGTAGAGATTATATATATATAATATATATATATATATACAAATACACTGAAAACCATAAATTCATGCTAACACTTTCTCACTTTTAAAATTTTAGAAACGATTATCTGAAATTTGCAATGCTAATTTGGACTTTCAAAACAACAGAGATGATTCAGTAGGAACATTGTTCAGAAAAACAAAAGGCCAAGATTTACCCTCTCCCGTCCTTCCTTTGCCAAAGATTTGCTCTGTAAACCCTTTCTGGTAGCAATGGAATCAAAACAAAACTGGAACAAAAAAACATAAAACTATAAACAAAACATGATTATATAAATATACCTAAAAAAAGAGGTGCTCACAACCCCTGAGAGGGTCCATCAGTATTTTTTGTTTTACCCAGTGAAGTGATCCACACCAGCTAAACAGATGGATGGGAGAGTCTGAGGGCAATTAAGCACAGAAAAATGTTGATGGTTTTACAATTTCATAAACACCTGTGCTGCTTATTGCAATGCATTGTGAATATTCACTGAGTACCAGAGACTGCTCCATAGTCCTCAGGGGCTTTCATTTCCACTTGTGTTGTGGAGTCCTAATGGCTCTTTTGTTCAGTGGTCTGTTAATTATAGAAGAAAAAATTACATGCAATGATGATGTGGAGGTAAACAACGAGAAAAGGAGGATTTCCTCTTCTCATGTAGAAAACAGCTTCAGAAATGAAGGGCTCTAGCCTCTGCTTCTCCTTAGACTACAAAAGGTACCTGGGGAGAAAGACTTCACAAGAGGGGAAATATGAAAAATAAAAACAAACAACAAAAAAGGAATGTTAAGCCTTGTTTGAAAATTAAGATTTTGGGGTTAGAACAAGCTATTGGACTTGAGGCCAACCTCCCCTTCCTCCCTGCAAACAGAAAATAACAAACCTATCACAACGTTATGTAGAGGACACATTCAGCTCTGGAGAGACTGTGATGGGGCAAAGTATTCAGATAAAATTAAATTTGCAGAAGCATCCAAGCATTTCTCTGCTGTACCAAACTCATTTTTTCCCCATTCTGGCCCAAGTTCCTCCCTGTGCGCAACATACATGTAATGCTGACATAGGCTCTTTATTTTGACAGAAATAAATTTTAACAGAAATAAAGACCTGCCATGCTTCTCTCCATCTCTCCACCACACTACTTTCTTTGTTCTACTACTTTCTTCTTAATACTCATTTGATTCCTTCGTGTGTTTTGTTTATCATAGCTCTCCATTCTACACTGCTTCCTTTTACACTTCCAGCCAGGCTTTAAGCCAACAAATGTCCCCTCAGCATTTTGTCCCACACATTTCTCTCTGTAACGTGATCATATGCAACCTCACAGGGCATTCATACCACATGTTTAATGCTGGCCAATAAACTCAGTCTGATTATTCCATTTACTCCTCCTCCACTGAGGTCAGTCTACATCACTGCAGAGCTCCTCTGTTGCCTTCACAAATCAAATTTTTCCAGCTAAATTGGTATTTACGATTTGTTTACTACTTTCAAATAATTATGTGAAATTTGAAACTGGCTAATAAATGGTACATGACGTTATGCTAACAACAACATAATAAAAATTTCTGCAAATCAAACAGTTTGCTTTATAGAACAGTTGTAAAAGTGGACTTGATGATTTTGTCACATTTCCATGTATAATATATGATGAACAGTACTGTCTACATTTAATATAGATTACATTTTTAAAAGAGTTCTAGAGTGTTTACTGAATTGTAGCTTCTTATTTATTACAGTAAATCCACTTGTAAATCCTCTTTCACTAAGCAGTATTAGTTAATCAGTACAAGGGAACATAGAAGCATCATAATTTAAATATTGATGACTGTCAGTGTAAGCAGAGAACAAATTTTTCTGGGGCTCCTGATCTTCTGGGGACATCACTGGCTGTAGACCTACCTTAAAAAAGAAAAAGAGTAGACTGTTTTCAAAGCAGTAAGAAGTATGGGCTTAATTAATCAGTCAGGACATGTACTGTGTCATCAAAATTCCAACCGAAAGCAAGTAGGAAGTAAAACTTAACAGAAATGGTGAAAGAAAAATGTCTATAGGAGATTTTTATAAAATGTGAACATCAACCATTTTACCAGATGATATGAAAGACTATGTCTTGTGTAGCCATTTACTTAGGGCTAGGAGTATGAATCACATATTTTCGCAAACTTGCTTCCACAAGTATTGTTCTTGAGAATTACACTTTTAAGTATACTGTTACTGATGTAAGAGCCTGGAAATGATGGAAATTTTATGCAGTCTAAAATTTATAGATATATATACACACACATTTATATAAAGATATATATAGCTTATTCATATTGATAAGAGCAGCCTATTGCTTATACTAAATTGGCTTTACTTATCAATAACTTATCTCCACTCAGGTGAAGCTAGCTAGTCACATACAGTAGGACTGTACGTGGATCATGCAGTAGTCACAGAAGCAGTTATTATTACATGAGAGAGACATGATTCCAATGTCTGAGAAACAGTAGCAAATGAAGAGTAAGAAAACGGCTGTCAACTCAATGGGCAGCTCAGTGTAACTCTCTGTAGAAGGGTAAAATAGCATTCAGTGCCTGAGCAATGAAATTTCCTTCACAGCAGGCCAGAGCAAAATTCCATGGACAAATCAGCACATCAGCAAAAGTCCTTTCAAGGACTGCTTGTGCTGTGGGACCATTTATAATCTTTCTTTCTCTGCTCTCCTCTTGCAGGGAAGAGTTCTGGCTGGAGGACAAGTCGAATGAAAGCAGGAGACTTCAGAGAGCTCTGTGTTCCATCCAAAATCTGTTCTGTTATGCATTTTCTTTGTTCTTTCATTCATCCTGCTCATTTTTTCCCCTCAAGGGAGGAGCAAAAAGCTGCAAGAACAGATGTTTCTAATTTCATTAGACACTTCATACTGATACACAGAGCTTTACTTCCTTGTTAAGCAGTGACAAGGCTCACTGTATCTCATAGGGGCAGCATGATTCTCAAGAGGGGCTAATATATACATATAATGGTCCAAAATTGAATTTCATATGTCTATAGTAAAACATAAATGGTATTTTTAAGCACTAAAGTCAGTGCCAAAGATTACTTGGTAAGAATATGTAGCTAATCAAATATGTAGCATAATCAAAAAATCTTAAACAAAAAAACTAACATTACTGTACGAAATATAGATGCAATATCCTGATAGTTTCAAAATACCCTTTACCTGAGCATCTAGATTTTTTTTAATTGTTATTAATTTTCTGAAATGTTAAGTATAAAACAAGTTCAATCCATAGATCCCATTTTTTTCCTAATATTTCTTCACATGCACCTTTATTGCTCTTGATCTCAATTACAGAAATTTTCTAAATAATTAATCCAGAAAAAGACAGAAAACAAAACATGCATCCTAACTTACTAAGTGAACCCAGTTAGAAATATTGTAGTTTATGAGACAAAAACAAATCCAAAATTAACTTTGTTTTTCCATATGACTTGGTCTATCATGTGATCTAACAGGATTCATGAACACAGAGGGATTCTGATCCTGGTTATTCAGCCCTGACAAGGAGAACAGTCACCCAGATTTCAAAAGTCTTCTTTAACATGTATGGCTTATGAAATCACAGTCTTTCTTTCTGGGGAAATATGCATTTTCTTATAAATCAAGCTTTCTACAGGAGGATATGTTTTTGTTAGCTTTAAATGAAAAAAAGAGCTCATTTCTAAATCAGAATAAGTACCTGAAAATGGAGCAGTGAAATCTTACTTGCCTGTTTTGTAGCTACAGGATGCATTTCTTTTGCATTCTTCCTCTGGAAGGGTGGTATGGTTGTGTAGTTCAGCAACTCAGCTGACTTGCAATCACATTAGACTGTATGCCTGGAGTTCCCAGAAATTGCAGTCCAGTAATTTTGGCTCTTGTCACAATAATTTCAAAGTAAGAAGGATAAAAGTAATATTACACTGGTATATTTATGACACAGCAAACCCACAAATTCCACGTTTTTTTGTTTGTTTTTTTTACAAAGATCAGCGAGGTGGGGGTTGGTCTGTTCTCCCACGTGCCTGGTGACAGGACGAGGGGGAATGGGCTTAAGTTGCGCCAGGGGAGTTTTAGGTTGGATCTTAGGAAGAATTTCTTTACCAAAAGGGTTGTTAGACACTGGAACGGGCTGCCCAGGGAAGTGGTGGAGTCACCATCCCTGGAGGTCTTTAAAAGACGTCTAGATGTAGAGCTTAGGGATATGGTTTAGTGGGGACTGTTAGTGTTAGGTCAGAGGTTGGACTTGATGATCTTGAGGTCTCTTCCAACCTAGAAAATTCTGTGATGCTGTGATTCTGTGATCAGTATCTCCTGAATATGAGAACCTACAACAACTAATAACATAGAAAATGGAGTATGTATGATATATTATAATAAGATTTAGATTTACAGAGTATTATATGATGTTTATAAACTCCTGAGAGTCATTTAAGAATGACAACAGGGATCATTTTAGGAACAAGGAATATGATCATTAAAATAAAACCAAAATAAATACATAATTTTAATCTCTATAAGAATAGGAGAGGAGAAACCACTTACCAGTTCTGCAAGAACAGTAGAATGATCAAAATCAGGAAAAAAAAAGTGAGGTAGAACAACCAATCTTCAATATTTATAGAATGGTTCAATATTGTTAGAATCTTCAATACTACAATCTTCAATAACAGAACAGATTTATGCAAAAAATTTGCTAAAACATTGAGCCATGTTATAAGATAACATAATTACTGGAACAGCTGTTGAGTAAGCTTATTAGAATACTAATCTAAACTTTATTTGTAATATTTTGTTTTTCTTACTTATTTTAATCTAAATTTGTCTAGTTCTAAGAATGAAATCAGATGATAGAATGTATTTTTAATTTACTGACAATATACCCAAATTAAATGGATGAATATTCTAAAAGCTAAATTAAATTTAAAAGAGCCTTTCCAACTGTCTACAAATTGCTATGTGTACATCTCAGAAGCTGCAGTAAGCTTTCTAGTATAAACTAAAAGTTTTAGTTTAAGGGTTGGTATTGTCAAGCATCAGATTTCAGGGTAAAATCTCTTATGAGAGAAATAATCTGGATACCTTCTGACAAGGAACAATAACATAGAGACAGAACACGGTATCGGCTATGCCAAAGGGACAAGAATCTTATTAATTGTATGTTTAATTCTATCAAAAATTGCAAATTCTGAATCATTTATCTGAACAAGTTAATAATAAGCTATACAAAGAAAAAAGAATATGATAAAGTCTTTCTAAAAATCACACATACAAAAAGCATAGTTTTACCTTGTACTTACTACTTTTTGTATGTCAGAGCAAAGCAAATAGAGTACATTCTGTGGAAAAAAACAACAGTGTGAATAGAACATCCTGAATAAGAGAAAAGGCCATTTGGCCTAAAGAGGATTGGCCTTCATAATACATATGCTCCCTTAGGATCGTGTCTAATTGCTTCCTGAATGACTGCAATGTTTGTTCCAACATCTTTACCCACTAGGCCATTCAAACCATGCATCACAGCCTGAGTGAAGGAAGCATGCTTCAGAAGTTCCAAAATTGTCTTTTCTTAGTTTCCATTTAAGCCCTCAGCCCTACACTTTTCATTGTAGTTACAGTGGTAAAAAGTATTGATTTTGTTGACTCTACTTAGGATTTTATAAATGTCAATTAACTTTTTAGCATCTTTTTATTTTCTATCAAACTTTATTGGAATTCATACTGCTATTATTTTTCCTCTAAATTTATTAATTGAATAATTAAACAAACTACTGTATTTCTCAGTCACATAGTGTCCTCAGTCTACCATCTTCATCCATAGATGTTGCTTGAAAAATAACAAAAACTGATTCCACTATCTGTGATTAAAATAACCAATCAGGTATTATATTGAGTATACATTTCTCTTGACTGAGTGCCCTATAAATGGTAACTCTGAAATGTTGTTAAATTACAAGTTTTTAGCAGATATATTACTCCAAGAGAAAGTTTTTCAATCTTCGTAGCATAAATTACTTTCTTCTGCATGTGCATGCACATCTTTGTTCAACTTCTTACTTCAAAATAACTCATTTGTGAAACTAAGTCTAAACTGGTGATAACATTACTTACATACATAAGGGGGATACATAAAATTACTTTCTCATATCTGCTGCAGTTGGAAATTTCATGCCCATCTACTGCTAGCCAATCTCCTTTGAAAGACTGCACTTGTAGTAAAGGTGGCTTTATATTTCTACAGCTGCAATAAATTGGTTTTGTCCAAACAATTTTCTACATTTTCAAACTCTTCCAAAACATCACAAACAACTGCATCCCTGCTTTTTCTTTAAAAAAGAAAAATCTGAATAATATTTTGAACTAAAAAGTATTGAATTTTAATCTGAACAGGTGTTTTTTTGAATTATAAAACTGTGAAAGAAGATTTAGGAATGTAATTACATCCAAATTATCCAATTTCATGCATATTAATACTATGAAGTTGAATTGTTTCTTAATCTACTTTGAAGGGCTGTTTTGATGTTCAAATTGCCACTACAGAGAAAATGTGGGTGTTTAGTAAGATACCAAGTGGACTTCTGCTGAGCCTCCAGAATTCACAGTCATCTAGTTATTGTGAATGTAGAGCTTTACAGTAGCTGGCATTTTGTGAAGTGTTTAGATTTCTGACAATATTTCTCAGCTGATGGTATAACATTTTAATGAAAATCATAAAGAAATATATAGAACATATCCATAGGAAAAAAAAAAAAAAGGAAAGAAAAGAAAAGCATAGCACAATTAAAGGCAAGATGTGTATTTGACAACAGAAAACTGTTCATACTACCTGTGCATCTGTTTGGGAGTCAGACACATCTATAAGCTCAATAACAACTGGAATAACTTATAAATGATAGTGGGTAAATAGTTGTAAGTCTTGAATGCAAGTTTGGCCACATTTTTAAATGTGTACTCTAGTTAAAAAAAAAAAAAAAAAAGAGGATTGAAAGAATAATAACTAGACAAAATTTGCTAGTCAATTTGAAAGTCGTAATGAGGACTGTGTGACCTTTGGCCATAATCCATTAAACTGTCTGACTAATATTAAATATTATGCAATATTATTGTGGTGCAACCACAATTATCCAAGGTACTAAAGTAAAGTCTGAAGTAAGCACTGTCCCTTAAACTGTTACGTTATTAAAATTTTGCATATAAAACACATGACTTTATACCTACAATGTAGAATAGTGATATTAATTTGGTGATAACTCTATATAAGTATGTCAGTATAAATATGCATTTTCTCTGTGTAAATTCTAGGTGTGTAACAAAACCCTGGCATACCAATTTCAATTGCTAAACAGTAATTTTTTTTCTAAAGGGGAACCCATTTTTCGGAGGTAAAAACGTCAACTAGAACTGAAGATGCTACAAGAGCATCATCATGGTAGACAAAACATTACATATGACAGAGGTTAACTTTTGAGATCATTTAGTAAAATTCGCAGCTTGAGATAACAGCAACATCCCTCATCTGAAGGTGCTATCTAATATTTTTATTAAAGAAACTAGTCAACTGAAAAGATCCTAAAAGATAAGCCAAAATCTGCATTCTCGGCTGGGGTATGTGTTAGGTAAACAAACATCTTTGTCTCAATAATTTGACTTTGTCTTCTTCATTTTCCAGGTCTGGAGGATTATTCAAATTCTATTTAACCTAAGAATTTCCATCCAGCTAGGTAAAACATAAAAGTTTAATTTCTTGTGTTGTAATGTCATAGTTGTACCAAAAATGTTAGTACTGCAGAACCATGGGTTTGGAGCAAATAAGCAGGTAGGAAAATTTACTGCCCTCTGAGTTAGCAGGATAAACAGAGCATAATGAAGCATAAAGAGCCACAAAGCAAGAAAAAAGCATTTGTACAGTAAGTATTTGAAAAGAGTGATACTGTCACTTTTCATATTTCATTCCTAAATTTGTATGTTGTTCTCTTACTCAACCTGGAATAATCATGGATCACTATGGATCCATTTCTGTCATTCATACACAAAATACACTATTCCTTCACAGCTCCATGAACAGCAGCTATAGCAACAATTTTATGTATAAAGGGACATGAGGGTGTGTAATCCTTATGCTGCTTCTTATATCAGTTTTTCCAATGTGTAAATTCTCAGGTGACAACCTACTTCTGATTTATAACTCTGTACAAATTTACTTCTGAATTACACCCATACTGAAATTACTCATAACTCACGAACGGGTTCCTTTACTTCATAGTCAGGAAAACAAATATTATGACTGCCAGTCAGTACTGCAAGTGCTGCCCTATGAGAATCCCATGGTGAGCTAGAAATGAAATAAGGAGAGAGACAGAAGTATATACCAGTGTCATCAGCATAGACTTATATATCCATAATTGTTATTCCATTCCACTAGCAAGGTGGAGTGGAATACACCATCATTAATACAATTTATAGTATTTAATACTATACATCATTAATCAATTAATTAATACATCATTAATATCAACTAATACATCATTAATATAATTTATAATTAATATAATTTATAATATTTGGACTATTTAACTCCTGCTATGAGCTACACAGACAGCCCAACACCATCATACATAAAACTAGATTAAAGTCTCATCCTTTTTTTTTTTTTTTTATAAAATAATGGTTCTGTGATTCAAAGATTCTTAGCAGGTTTTGGAAATTGCCCAGGTACCACTGAACTGAAGGGGAGCTATGCACTTACATAAAATTCCACAGAGTCACTTAAGAACTTCTACATAATGTGTTTTGAATGGAAACAAGATGTCCAAATGCCTTGTATAGCATTAGCTCTACATACTTATTGCTATAGTTATGTACCAGTGTAGACATCTTTCATGTTGTAGGCTCTCAACTACATCAAAACAATCTGTTAAAATTTACTCTTCTGTGACACCTTGGACTTTGTGTATTATTTCAAATTTCATTTCTCTGTGAAGTGTACTGGGATGGGGAAGACCTTCATGTGACCTTGACTGAATACAGTATTCATACATTATATGTAAACCGCAACTGGAGAACTGAGGGTGAAGGCTACTGAACACAATCTTTCCAGTGAATCATAATGACAGAAGCACCTCTCCTGATACATTCTGAGAGCAGAGTGCAGTATTCTCCACATTTCACCTTTTTTTTTTTTTTTTTTTTTTTTACCTGCATGGGAAGGTTTAATGGCTTTACATGACCTATGTTTCAACGAAAAAGAAGTTTATGAAAAATAAACAAGTGAAGATCTACAGTATATTGTTTTGTAAAAGATAAATTTCATTGAGCTTAGTAGAATTACAGCACTGCAGAGACCAAGAGAATATATTCAAATGTACTGCAGGTTATGTTATAAAAGCTAGATTTAAAATTCTTCGGTGATGAAACTGTTCCTAATTAGTGAATAACAGCTGCTCTAAATTAATCTATATTGATTAAATTTCATCTTGCCTCACAAACAAAACAAAACAAAACAAACAAAAAAAAACAACAGCACTTAATTTAGAATATCACTAGAACATCTCAATTGAAACAATTGCAAGATGAAAGCAACCACATGATGTCAGCAAATATTATCACACTCCTAAGTCACACTGAAGTTAGTCTTCCAGAAACCAGAAGGTTCTCTCTCAATTACTTCCTCTGGTGACTCTTGATATGCTCTGAGCTACATTTCCAAAGCAAAGTGTATTTTCGGTTTTGCCATCCTAGTGATACACAGCCAATCTAGCCCACTTTTTACCCTTTCAATTTTCAAACATCCTTTTCTTCTTCATTTAGCTTTATGTTTGTTCATTGTTCAAAACAATGCACAAGATGAGGCAGCCCATCATAAATAATGAAAGGAATTATTCAGGATACAACCATAGAGAACACTGCAGGTAAATAATGGATGTTGCCACACACCCTCTGAGCGGGGAGTGGTCTAATGTGCTACAAGTAGACTTAGCAAGGGATTTCTGAATTTGAGCTAAGACAGTCTCATGCCCAGCACACAGGGACTGTTGCATCTGCAGACTCAACTGTTAGATAAAAAACCTAGTAAAATAACACAAAAAGTAGATGTGTTTTATTTTTAATAAGCTCTTTTGGCAACAACTCACACACACGCACAAAAAAAAGTGCATCAGAAGAAAAAATTACTCTGATTGTACAACAATGAAAAGCTACCAAGTATAAACGCTATATTCAAGTATAGCTTATACTTTTGATGGCTTTTATAAGATATTTTGGACATATTATACCTGTCATTTAAACAGGCCTGCTCACCTGAGTAAAACAAACACGATTTGGTTACTCGTTTATTAGGCTCTTAGTCTGGTTTTGCAGCAAGATTGTAAAAATCTTGCTCTTCGCTGTAAAAATCTGAGATATTTTCATGAAGAACTGTATTATCTTGTTTTATAGTCACATTCATATGCTTTTATTTATATATACCACTTTGAAATTAAAAATGTTGATTATTCCTTCTTCTACATTCAAATGTTCATGTTTTATTTTGCAGTATCCGGCATGTGTTGATGTATATATTTTAAGTGTTCTTTCTATCTTATATAGAATGAAATAAATAAACAAATAGAATTACAGAATTCTTTTATTGCTTTGTGCTTTTATTTGTTGGTATGTGGTTGTGTGTAATTTTGTGTATCTGACACCAAACTGTACTCAATAGCTTTTTGAAGCTTTATTAATTGCCAGCTTTTTCCCCTCCTGTTCTTCTATACTTTTTAAGAGTTCATTTTTCCAAAACAATAACTCCCACTTGCTGAATTTAATATTGTTTTCTAGAAACATAAAATCATGTACCAGTTACCCTTTTCCAACAATATACAGTGTTATTTTCCTATCATCTGCAATAAAACACTGAGAGATAACACACAAATAACTGTATTAACACTAAACATGTTCATTAAGTGCCTCATTTTCAAAATGTGTTACAGCTGGCCACTTATACTTGGCTGGAAATCAAATAATACATGACAAGCAGAAAATAAATAGTTGACTCCTGATAAGCTACTCAGATAAATAATTCCAGGGTAATCTACAGACACAAATGAGAAGAGTAAAACAAAATGCTCACTCACTGAACTCAACCCCCATGTAAACAATGCTTCATTCCTGGAATATAAACTGGGTACATAGTTCAGAGTAGTAAAAATATTACGGAAAGTGGTACAACTGATAGAGTTGAATGGTCAAACCATGGGAATAGCAGCATTTTTAGTATGTACTATGACAGATGGCAGATCTGTATTTTATAATATCAGGTATCACTATTTTTCTAGCTGAATTATCTACATACAGACAAGTGCTGACAAAAACTTATCCAACTTAGTCCTCCACTGTCACACCAGGTATTAAAGCAGCAGTGAAAATAACCTGATGCTCCATAGTGTGGCAAGTTGTAGCTTATTTACCTAAGTCTTCACAGCTCAGTGTATTATGTTTGTTTTAAAATTAATACATCTTTGTAATGTTTTTCCAGTTTGGGAGATTATGGTGGAATACGAATGTTTAAAGAGGATTAATTACAGAAATTTAGATGGAGAAAAACAATCTAAGGCTTCCAAACCTGGGATTGTAATATTTAATTTGCTAATTTATTTGCAGCTATAATATAGTCAATATCCAATACTACCAGTACAGTTCTAAGATCACTTATTTCAGTGAGTTCTTTTTATAAACCCAGTCTACTTTTATTTTGAACCATTCAGTGAAATCTATGTTCTTATTTCTCTTTTTCAGATCAGAGTGCCACGAATCCTTCTTTGCCTAGTTAACAGTCAATTTGAATCAGCTGTTAATTAATTCTTCATTCTTTCTAGAAGAAATCACAGGATTGGAGCTTAAAGTCTGAACCTAAAGTATTAGATCATTCTTCCAGGGTGGCCTTTATGCACTATATGTTTTCATGTATTCAGTGTTTCCATCAGTCATATGTTGAGTAATTAGTAAGTTGGGGGCTCATTTTTATTTATCTTACTGTTAATTTTAATATGATTTTCTTCACTAGAATCAATGGTGTTACATCTTCATATATCAATATTAGACTCTATTATTATTTATAAATATTGCAGGGATTATTTAATGCATTCAGGAATTATTTCAGATTTCCACTTCTCAATTGCATTAGAGAAAAATCACTCCCAAAGTGTCTTCAGCATCTCTATTTGTTTTTATTGCTTTAAGGTGAAACGTCCTTATTATGTTTGCAAGTTTATTTCTCTCATTAACATGATCAGTTGGTATAAAAAATAAAACAAACAAAAAACTGCATTGCTTAACAGAGTAAATTCACATCAACACAAACAATTTATTTCATTAGGAATACCCAGGAGTAGATCACTGGGGATATCAAAGATCTAAATCAATTTCTTAAGCAATTCCATCAACATCCTCTTTCAAATCTTAGCGCTCTACTAAGTTAAACTGAAAGCACAAACTTGAGGGGTAAATTCAAATAATATATGAATGTTTCTATAGTGTATTGCAAAATCACTTTGTGTCTTCAGAGCTATGGCATTTTGTTTTCTGATTTATTGGGTATTTTTAGGTATATAATTAGATTTAATAAGATAACTGCAGGTCAAATATGCTGTTTACAACAGATAGCTTTATCACTGCTTTTGTATAGAAATCCTACCCTAAAAATAACAGCATATAAATAGACTTTTAATCTCTGCTGTAATGTTTGTACACATTTATCTTTCTTTTATATTCCTAATTAGTTGCAGTTATCTTATATTCAGTAAGCAGATAAGTGATAATTATAAGAATTCATAGTTTGATGCTAATCTAACGTGTCAGTTTTACACCAGGTTACATTACTGACTTTCCAGCATTAATTCAGAGGACCAAAATAAGGATTTTACTGCTTAATCTACATCAGTAGCTCTACTCACAGTTTCAAAGTTTACAGGTATTTCTTTGAACCAGACTAATGTGAAATCATCTTCTCTGTTTTAGGATACCTTTGTTGTACTCCTTGTTTTTCAGCATTAATTATGCTAATCATAATTAATGAGCTTTCAGTATGATCAGGAGAAGGTCCCCTATGCAGTGTCTGTTCCAGTAAATGATCCAGTGCCAGGAAATGCTGTGTAGCATCAAGGCCAAGTGGCATGGCCTGCTCATAAAATTCTTTCCCCCACCACTCTATGCATGATCATATGAAAACTGCATTTTGGGAATGATCTCTGGCCTGTGCAAATCTCCTAAATTGTACAAAGGAATCTGTTTGTAAAGTGTCAGGTACAGGTCAGGTTAAAGCATGTATTAGTTCAATAGTAAGATGAACATAATTTCTGTTAACCAGTCATGACACAGGTTAGTTTATCAGCATGAGTTCAAACCAACAATTTGGGTTCAAAAAATTCAGTGGGGCTGGAGTCAAAATATCTGAAATCTCTAATATCTCTAATCCATAGAAACAAAATTACACTGAATTCATTCTAATCCACCCACAAGGATGAAACAATTACTTGTATTTCCCAGAAAGCTGAGGAAATATTTACTTTTCATCCCCACACTTCTCCCTCTGCACATGACTTATTTGGCCCTTCTGAACAACCTTGTATAAAGTAATGCTCAGTCAACAATTAATTTTTAAATAATTTATTTCTCCATAGGGAATCTTTTGCATCAAGTCCCATAGAAGATATTATATAGTTCCTTGGTCTGCAAAGGTCCAGCCTCTTTACCAATTGATTTTGGGCTAACCAGGAATTCATTAAGGCCTACATAGGTTTCCCTTACCTTTTTGGTAAGGGAAAGAGAGGCAAAGGAAAAATGATGAGCAGGGCACAAAGCCCTGCTTCAGAAGTCTGTGTTTACACCTGTCAAATTTCATCCAGAGAATGAGCTTTCCATTTTTAGTCTGTATATTTTTCTGACACTGCACAGTTCTGCCTTTTACTGTCTGCAGGATTCAATTTTTTTTTTTTTTTTTTAAATAAAGAGTTTCCCTTTTCCTCTCACCTGCACTGATTTAGCATGTCATGAGGGTTATTTTTTCCTCACCTTTGGAGGAAAGCTGAATGACCAGAGATGAAGCAAAAGCCAATAATTCTTAAAGGCCACTCACCCGCTGGCAATTCCATCATTTATTGCTCTTCCTTATTTCTCTCTGACCTCTCTCTTTTGTGCTTCTTCTCTCACTTTTCCATCTCCCTTCCTGTTCATTGGTGTTTGTTTTTTTTTATTATTATTATTTTTTATTTTTTTTTTATTATTGTTCTTATTTTTTAAAGAGGATTCATATAAAAGTTCTCTGGCTTCTCTGAAGCACAAAGCTATATTTTATGCAGAATAAAATGAAAATTATACTATGTAATTGAGCCCTTTAACTACCTACAGGAAATTGAATTTTGTAGCAGTACTGCTGGTGGAAATGGTGTTGATCTTTGTTCTTGTTTGAACTACAGCAAGGAAGTCAGCAGCCTAGAGCTTGACGCTTAGCTTAACATGACTCATCAGCCTTTCTTTTAGGGACTGCATCATCTGATTTTGTGTACCCAACAAGACTGCAGCCTAGTTGCACTTCCCACAGCAAGTCCAGATTGGATTGCTAATTGTGCAAAGTGAAATAAGGGTTACACTGACAGCTGGTTGCCCAGGCAGTGACTGACCCATTCTGATACAGGACAAATGCTAGGAATACAGTGGCCAGTACCAGCCACCTACGCTCTGTACCCGGCAACCATTATGCTAGTGGAACTGTGACATTGTTTAGCTTCAGATTCCTATTAATGCTAAGTTGGAAGGACATGCTTGTGCTTTTTCTGCTTTCCTTGCTTTTGGCCTATCTCTATTAGCATTAACTCAGAATTGACATCCTCTGGGTTTACATAAATAGATAAGCCTCTCTCTCTCCTTTTCTTCCTCTCCGATTAGGGGATCGAAAGCTTCCATTCCTATAAAATTTTATCCCAAGAAGAGCATAAATGTCACTGAGCAGCAGGCAGAATAGAACTTGCAGTTTCGCGTGGGTGATTACTGTACCAATTATATCAATATTTTGCAAGGCTTTTTACCAAACAAGCTATTCCTACAGGGTCATTCATACTGAGATTAAGCAGTTACAACATATTAAGTCTTTTTTGAAAGACCATTTTCAACTTTGTTAAGGTCTTTCATAATCAATCCAAACTCACATACCTCAGGGTTTACCAGGTTTTTCTATAGATGGATGTACAGGTTCAACAACTTCCAAGAGATTTGCATCCTAGACAGGTGTTTTGATTCAGTGGTACCACCTGCTGTCAGAACTGGTTATGCTCTTCACTGGCAAAGGAATATTTTTTTTTTCTTTTTTTTTTTTTTTTTTTTTTAGTATTCTGAGAAAATACTGTCCACCGATTAGGTAAAAAATTTTATTGTTTGTCTTATGAACCACTATGACAAGCTCACAAACCTGGGAGCCAGACAAAGCCGTTTCTAGGCCAACAGTTTACTTTCTGCTTTCTGAGATGAAAAATACAGAAAAATCTCTTCCCATCATAATGAAGGATACACAACCAGGCAATTACAACACTTGGTTAGACAATCCGTAAAAGTTAGTTTTTATTCTCAAGCAAGACATAATACTGAAGGCATATATTAAAAGAAAACAGATTTTTTTTATGGAATTCCATTTAAAAAATCCTTTGGTCATTTAGCATCAGGCAGTTTGAATGTGCTAATGGATATGCAAATTTATTTTAAGATTCACTAATGATTAATGATCAGTGATGTACACTATTGTCGGTTTAAAATAATTTTATAGATATTAACATTCTATCAACAGTATCAAACAAGTCCTAATATATATTTATGACTTTAAATACTTTCCAATAACTTTTAGGATGTTAAATAAGAACTTGCAATATAAAAAACATTAGCAAAATATTTAATGGTTTTTAAACCTCCCCATTACCTACTGAAGCTACTTACACTACAAGCTTAAGAATTCAAACTTTACACATGACTATAATATTCAACACATCCTACATTTCCATAATTTGTTCATTGAATAACAGATAGCTGTTAGACATTGAACATGTAAATCTATCATAACTGAACAATACCTCATTTGTTCAACATACTGGGTGAACAAGAAGGGTTATAAATCCATTATCTACATTATTACCACTTAATTATTAAACTACTTTATTATGGTACTTTTTTTCCCCCCAACAAGATGCATTGAAACACTGATACCTAGGTTGCTTATCACTGTACTGGCTTTCAGTAAAACACTTAGCATTTTTTCTGCTATTAAAGAGTAAATTCTGAAACAGGAGGGATTATTAATTACGCATTCATTTTATATCAAAACATGCATTTAACACTTTTTTTTGGGAGAAAAGCAAAAACTGGCTGACAAATAACTCATAAATGACACTAATGAGCACTGGGAGATGGAGTGGAAAAGTTTCAAATGTGTCCCATTATTTAGCATGATAATTAAGACCACAGCTCTACCATGGCATTTTATTACAGAAGTAGATAAGAACCCATCTTATTGCAAACAGGTGTTGTAATGAAGCAAAGTGAGATCATTTTTATGTGGTTCTTCTGGTCCAAGAAATATTGCAAATTTATTTTATGCTACCTTAATTTAAAAGTAAGCACACAGATCTTGGGAAACAACACAAACTGTAAAATATGATATGTAAAATCATTTCCAATAATGTTGATTTAAGTTATCTCCAGAGAAAAAAGAAAGTATTTTCTCTTACACCTTATAAATATAGTTTGGTTTCTCACAAATGATGTTTGGTTTAAGTCTTGTATTATCAAATAATACTCACTATGCACAAATGGCATTGCAGTTTGATGTAAATGAATCATCATGCCGCATTCTTTGCGATAACAATACTGTTTCTGATACTTCAATTCATCATGAAGTTTTAATCACCCATAAATATTGTCACTAAACTTCTGTGACATATCTGTTACAATTTTATGCTTTTGTCAATATTTACTGCCAAGTGTTGCAAAGTACAGGTAACCCTACATGGTGATCTACAAGAGATGCAGTGTTGAGTGATGCAATATTTACAATGGTGTAATTCTAATAAATGTCTAGGCTAATATTTGCCATTAATAAGCTTAAAGAGTGTATATACAAGACACTCTTGTCTCACAGGGGAGAAAACTATAATACCTTGACCACAAGCTATGCTTCTTTCATATACCATTGCAGAAGTGCATTATAGTGAAACTGAGAGGCTGCTTTTTTTGGAGTGCAGGTCTTTACATTTTAAGAGGAAGACAGATGCTCAGTTAAAGCATATGAATACAGGTAAGTTGCAGTTTTTCTTGTTTTTCAAATACGGTAGCTGGGAGTGAGTAATCCATGAAAACGACAGAGTATGCTGGAAACCCTTTTTGTGTTCTTACGGAACAGGCTAAGAAACACTTATACTGATAACCAAAAATCTACTCTACATAGTGGAACAGCAAGACTAGTCCTTGTAAACCTATGTATCATAAAGGTTAAACTTTCACAAAGGTAAGTCCCTGGCTAGTCTGTAGAATTTGGAGAAATTTATATTCTGTGGCACTCTAACAGCTAGAGGCAGATAGTAAGATTTTGACTATGTTACTAACTTTATTCTTGCCTTTGAAAGGGCCATTTTTTTGGTTTCTTTTCCCCCACCTAAAGAAGAAATCTCAACAAAAATAAAAGGGTTATGCAGCTGGACAAAACATTAAAGGAAGATAGCACATAGGGTAGCACTCTCTAAGAAATACATTACACAAACTTTCACTGGAGCACTGACCTGGCAATGGATGTATCACACCACAAGCTGGGATGTCTCGTCCTCTTGGTTCAGCACTACGATGATCTCAGCATGAAGACAGCAGACTTCTGCATTGTGGTACTGGGTTTTCCCTGGAATAACAACATTGGTGAGATCATGCATTTCAGTTTTGAAACCACCTTTTGGATGTTCTGTGTAAATGTGTCAACTAAGTGCTCCAATTATCTGCAGGCACAACTTTTATTTCCTTAAAAGAGCAAAAACTAAATAGCCATTGCAAAAATATTTCTGGGGAGACAGGAGTGCAACAGCGTGCTTTTGAAAGTAGACAAAGTAGTTTTGTTCTAATTCTGAACAACTGTTTATAAAATTATTTTATAGTGCCTACTCACACACTTACCAGAAGCTTGATTTCAGATATAAAGCAGAAAAAACATAGTGCAAGCAACTTAAATCATTGTGGCTTCTAAAACTATATCTACACATGAAAATATGAACAATTATATTTAATCATACTATGTTTCTTTTTTTCAAGAAAATTCTCCACATTATAAAATTACCTTTTTTAAAAAAAATAAAAAAATAGTGCTATATGGATACTAGACCTCATCTTTCCTGGGTAGCCAGAGTCATCTCTTAGAATGAGTTAAAGTTCACTTATAGTAGCTTCAGAAAAATAAGGCTCTCTCTGGACAGAGTCTAGACAGTGCTCATAAGCCAATAGTTTTTCCTAGAATCGACAGAAATATAAACAATATAATTTGATTCAAGTTCTGTGAAGATTGATTGATTGAAGTTCTGGTACCCTGATGGTGTCATCCATTTTACAAAGCATTTTGAGAAAGCATTATCAGTTTATATGTACATATATTAAAAGTTTTCACTTCCACCACTTTATTCTCTAGGGTCAATAACTATTGATGGACAAAGTGAGAAAAATTGCACAGAGTAGCAATATCAGCTAATAACTATATAAAGGTCTGGATATAATCAAACCCCAGAAAGCTGAACTTGGGAAACCCAAATTCAGATGCTCACGATAGTTTTTTCTTTTTTCTATTTCACTTTATTCATTGGAGTTTGAGATTCGTTACACTAAAAATCTAAAGAAGTTAGGTGGTGAGATGAAAAAAGGAGTGAGATACAGAATGAAAGAACTGTGGAAATTGGAATTTAAAGCATAACTAATGTCATTTGGCTGATTTTGCTTCAAACCTACTGGAAAAAAAAAAAAAAAAAAAAAAAGTAAAGTTCTGCAATATGGAAGAAACAGCTTCTTGAAATGGTCTTGATTTTCTACCAACCTGTTAAATATTTGAGAGAGCTTGGAATTAATCATCTAAGGTGATTAAAGAAAAAATGATGATGCATGACAACTTGTAACTTCTTATACGTATAATTAAGCGAATCTGTAACTCTACTACAAATGAGGCAGAGATGGGGGAAAATATTCCAGTGGATCTACCACATCACACGCTTGACCTTTCATCTTGCATTTTTAATGAACATTATGGTATAGTATTTGGCCACTTTCTCTTCCACTCTCTATGAATTTTTGTCTCCAACAGTCAACTTAGTTGTATTAATGCTTTACAGAACAAATTCCCAGTGACTTGAGTATTTCATATTTTTAATTTTAGCATAATAAGAGATGTTGGTCTAGGAAAAACTGTAGCAGGAGATTTTAAAACTTACTTCATTTGCTCCACAAACCTTTTGTATTGGCTGTAGGCACCCAGGAGCTGGCAGTGACCAGGCTGCAGGATGGTTCCTGTGAGGAGAGGCAAGAGCTGTCCCAGGCCCGACACATCTGAGCCCATCCATGAAGCTAGTGGTGCCTCCATGAAAATGTTCAAGAAAGGGGAGGATGCTGCACAGCAGTTAAAAGTGAGGGGGGAAAGCCTGAGAAACAGCTCTCCTAACACTGAAGCTACAGTAAAAGGCAGAAGGAATGTTCCGGGTGCTGGAGCAGAGATTCTACCACAGCCCATGGAGAGACTATGGGGAACCATGCATTTTCCTGCAGCCCATGGAGTTTGGCTTGCACACAACAGTTATTGGTAAGTCTATCACCCTATCTTTATCTATCACCCTATCTTTATCTTGACCCATGAGCTTTTATTTTCATTGTCTCCCACTGTTCTGACAAGGAGGGGGACAGAGAGCAACTTGGTCAGCTGCCCAAGGTCAAACCACCACACCTTTCTTTTGCACCTCCTGACTGCCCTGATGAACTGTTTCATCTTCTTGATATATATATATATATATATATATATATATATATTTAAAGCCACACCCTTTTTCACTCAATAGTTCTCTACGAACTTGTTTTCAGCTCAGTGCTTGCAGCTCCTCACACTGTACAGGCAGTGGGAGCTGAGAGAAATATCAGGCTCAAAGGCCTTCATTCTGCTTTGTCATTTATTAAATAAAAATAAACATCTCATATTTAAGCTATACAAAAACAATTATTTTAAACATATAGCTTCTGCTATGCACAGTGTTGCTTTGAGAATATAAGTTAATCTTTGGGTGAGCTTTAGAGAACCTTGCAAACTTAAGTGTTACCATATTATAAATGTAGGATGCTGTGCAATTTAAAAGTTTGAAAGAATAACAACTGAGGAGAAATTCATTTGTTTGTTTGCAGTTAATGTTCTGCTTCTCACTTTATTGCACAGTCTTCACTCTATATCCATTAAACCTGTTGCAAGCCATAGCGAAAATATCAAATTTTGTCTGCAGGGAATAAAATAGTCTAAAACTTTACATTTATTAAATTACTTAATATTCTGTGTGGTCATTCATTCTCAAAATAATAGTTAACAGTACTAATACTTCATACTAATAAACACGTAATGATGTCTTGAGTTAGAAGAGTATTCAAATTCTCCAGCTTTGGTAGTACAGAAAATTTACTGGAATGTATTAACCATTTAAAGCTTCAAAACAATACAGAATTGACTTGTGATTTCTGAGATCCACCTTTTTTTTTTTTTTTTTTTTTTTTCTCTGAAGTGCACTGAATTTAAAATAAAACTGTACTAATTTCCCAATCTTTCTATAGGGAACAGAGAATATTAAGGTTCTGAATTAGCCAAATATATGTAAATTACTGAGAATGAGTTTCTAGTATAAATTGCACATAATTTAATTGCCAAAGCATTTAACCCTCATTGTCTTATTGATAGTTTGTAGTATATAATTCTTTCTATGATAATGGCAAAAGACACTAAGCAGCAATTGATGTCGTGACAGGTGTAACCCAAAATACTGAAGTGCTTACAAGGTATTGCAAAGATAAACATACACATTACATGCAAGGGACACAAGGATGAAAACAATCATGATTCAGTTATAATGCAGTATATATTATAAACCGTTATTATTATTATTTAAAAAATACATACCACAGAATCTCCAGAAAATCAAACAGCCCCAGATGACTCCTACCAGCTGCTCACAGTTACTTAATATTAAGGCCCTATCCATTAGCAGTCTACTCTCAGCTACGGCTCATTTTAAACTTCTTTTTCTTCACATACTCCTTCCATATCAATGACATTATTCCAGCTGATTTATGCACTGAGGAGACACACTTCATCAGGATTGATTAATTCACTGACTCCTGGGTGCTATTATAGGCAGATTCTGGCTCTATGCATATAATGTAGCTACCCAGCTAAGGTTAGCATCTGACATGACAAAGATACATTTTTTGTAGTTAAGCATACATTTCATTCAATGGTCAGAAGTAAAGAAAAAGCATATAGACCCAATTATAAAAACCCTGGGTCTTGGACTTGCATAGTCAAAACAAGTTACTTTTGTTGTAAGCTTAATTAGAATTGAAAGTTCTAGCCTTATAGGGAGGAAGGGATACATAAAGGAGAAGTAATTTCTCATGCTACCTCTGAAATCTACAACTACAATGAAGTTACAGAATTCTCAGGCGTCTGTGGGTTTGAAAGTTTGTTGTATTGCATTAACCTGCTGTAGCAAATCAATAACCTGATATGGTGTTATTGTAGTGTAAAGCTTATATTCACAGCTATCAATAGTGCATTTGCAGACTGCAAAGCTTTGTAAAAACAGAATTGTTCTTTCTCAAAAGAAATCTAATTTTAATATTGAATCCTCCATAACGTAATAAGAAGTTATAATAAAGACTTCTAAAGACATTAGCATTAATGTGTGATCACCGTATCTTCTCCAAGTTTTATTTGTAGATGATTTCAGTCTTTATAAAGTCTTTTAGTTCTCTTTCAAGCTTCTTAATGAAAACCAAACAATTGAAACAGGTTACCACTAATATAAATATCTGATTCAATAACTAGATTGGTCAAAACATGTTAAGGCTCTACTAAAGCAATCTCTAAAGGCATTTCAGAAATCTGCCTAACTATTGCAGTGGAAATGTCCTTTCAGCAGGGCAAGAGATGAGGAATTTCATTTTCTGTTTAATATTAGAATCTTTTTATTTTGTATTCAGAATTAGAAAACAACACCTGATCAATTTTCTGCTTTTAAATGGAATTTTGAGATCTCATTCATTTATATAGTCAAGTTAGTAGTTTTCTTCATCCCGATTTGGCTTTACTTTTCTTTGCAGTTGTCATAATTCTTGATGTACAAAAATGGCAAACAGTATGTTCTTTATTACAGCTGTTCCTGGTTTTATTGGTAAGATATGTTGAAAAATGAATGCTACCAGTGTGTTAAAAATGTTAGTGATAGATCCAGTAGGAATATACTTAAACACTGAATATGAGCGAGAAAGTAGCAAACTTTGCAGTAGTTACTAGTCAGGCCATAATCTTTTACCCCTGTGTGTAGATCACACAGCACCTCAGGATAATAGTATGTATTTCATTACAGATTTTACTATATTTCACAGAAACCATGGCTCAAAATAAAGCTAATAGTCAGAATAGGATTGCTCAAGATGATGAGGAACTGAGAAAGAAATACTGTAACTTGGGTGAATTTAGACACAACTAAAAGCAACTGAAGAAGATGCTTAAGAAGAAAGTATGGCTAAAATTATTTTAAAACATTATGCATTTTTTTTTTTTGTCATTTGAGTAAGACAGAGTGTTTGGAAGATGGAGTTTTCTATGACCTCCTACTGGGAATAGTCTCATGCAAAGCTGCCTAGTGCTTTATGAAGTATATAAATAGGGTGACAAGTTACAGCTAAATTTAAAAGAGAAGATGTCAACTTAAGCATAATGCTTTAGATCTCATTACTTACAAGATTTTTATGTGATACATCTACAGCTGAGTTCAATGGAAATTGAAAGTTGCCTCATTATAGAAGAGAAATTGCTGTATCATTTTTCATTAAAATCTCCCTAAACAGGAGTGTGTATCCTTCCCAACTGTTTTGCCAGAATATTTATGACTCTCCATTTGAGCTATGATTATTGTTAGTTTTTGTACATAAGGATTTGTGTTGAGAATAAAAAAGACAGGTTAACATGTTCCTATGGCACTCTTCATAACTCTATTCACTATTAAATAGTTACAATTACTCAAAAAAAAAAAAAAAAGACAATTGGAGTTTATATTTAAAATTGCAGATGATTTGACGTGAAGGCTTACATGAAGGTTGTCCGCATATGATAAAAAGTACAAGAAAGTTACATTATACATAGATTTTTAACAGACAAGCCTATGTATTCTCCAGTACTCAAGACTGAATTTCTCCAGTACTCAAGACTGAAGTGCTGATCAGTTTTCCCATCTCTAACAAACTGGTAGATGTTGGCACCAGGTCAGCTTATATTTTTATACGTGCTAAAGAACAAGACTATAAGTGTGCCTGGAGCACTGCATACAAATACATTTATAAATAAAAAAAAAGTCTATAAGTATAAAGCGTTTACCAGTTTTTACTGCTTGACAGCACAAGATTCTTTTTGGCATTTGCTAAATGAATTTTCTCGCCTTCTCTGTTCCTAAAATAAACTGCTCTTTACACCTACTACACACTTTTCACTTTTCTTAAATAGTTTCACACACTACTGCCTATGTCTGCTGTCTTTGTCTGCTGGCGTGTAAGTCAAGCACTTTTCTAAATGTGTCCAGTCATTAAGATGACTGCTACATCATCTGATAAAACCCTACTTTTCATTACGGGTATTTATTCAAGTAGGATGCATCACTAACCTTTGTAGTTTGTAATCTCCCATTTAATTGTCATTGTTTCCAACATTTCTTGCACTAGAACTCTGAACCTACCTAATTTCCATGTTTATATTACCATAAAAGCCTAATAGCTCTAACCTGCTCACCTTGCAGTCTGTCTATATTTACTCTTATCTGTGGTATCTCATTAACAGCACAGACCACAAAAACTCAGTGATAGAGAGATGATTTATAGAAAGCAGCTATAACAATGCCACTTTGTGTTTGATTAACACAGATCTCAAGATGTCAAAGTAATATTTACCCATAAACTCCAGATCCCTCAAGTTGCTTCAGGATGACTGAACTAAACCTTTACTATGCCTATTTGTCTAGATTACTCTGTATTATGAGTCTGATGATTGCAGATAAAAGGTTTGATGCTGAAAAAAAAGAAGTCATGAGACATTACAGTGCTGCCAACTTGCTGGGAAGAAATCGGCAATTATTGAAAAAAAATGCATACCACACTATTTATCAATTTAGCAACATTAGGACAAAAACTGAAATCAAGTCCAACGCATTTTTTGCTGTTATCTTCTTTGTTACAATACAAGATCTTCACAATTGGTTTACAGATAGCTACTAGATGTATTGGATCATTATCTCTACAATTCCCTTATAATATTCAGCTATTTTTATGTGATACAGATAGTAACTTTTAACCCGGTCTCTAGTGATTAAGTACTAGATAGATATGTGTAATATCCTCAGCTTGAGTCAAGTTTTAGGTAAAAAAAGAAATAATAAAAAGTAATAAATCAGGAAATAAGAAAAGATGACATAGAAGTAAAAACTTTCTAAACTAAAATTTGCTGCCAAAGACAATTGAAAATATCAAAAGTAACTAGACACTTATCATGATTTAATCTATGGTTATGTCCCATTTCTAGATCAGCACTGTGAAAAGGGACATTTAAACTATCCTATTTAAAACCTTTTTCTCATAAATAACTGTCTATAATTAGGTCAAGCAGTATCTATAACTTATCTGTTTATAAAGAAAAAGATCAGAAATCTTCATATTTTTTTTCCAGGCTTTATCATTATATGTAGGAAATCATTTTATCTTTAAATTTCAAACAGTTTTGTAAAACCAAGTTTAGACAAAAAGTATTTAAAAAATGTTCACAGCTGTCCTGGTTTTAGCTAGGAGAGAGTTAATTTTCCTCCCAGTAGCTGGTAGAGTGCTATGTTTTGGATTTAGGATGAGACTAATATTGATAACACACTGATGTTTTACTTGTTGCAGAGCAGTGCTTACACTAAGCCAAGGACTTTTCAGCTTCTCGCTCTGTCCTGCCAGCGGGCAGGCTGGGGGTGCAGCAAGAGCTGGGAGAGGACAGACCCAGGACAGCTGACCCAAACTGGCCAAAGGCGTATTCCATACCATCTGACGTCATTCTGAACAATATATAGGGGTGGCTAGCCGGGGTGGGGGGCCGGCTGCTTGGGATAGGCTGGGCATCGGTCAGCGGGTGGTGAGCAATTGCATTGTGCATCACTTGTTTTGTACATAGTATTATTATTATATTTTCCTGTCCTAATAAACTGTCTCTATCTCAGCCCATAAGTTTCAGTTTTTTTCTTGTTTCTCTCCCCCGTCCCAGAGAGGGAGGGGGGAGGGTGAGTGAACGGCTGTGTGGTGTTTAGCTGCTGGCCGGGTTAAACCACAACAACAGCTCAAAACGAATTCATGTAAATACTTTTTTTGAAGTTATCTTTTAAATAACCACGACTGAAATATCATTTTAAAGTAGAAACAATTCTTGCTCAAAATATTAGCCTGATATTCAAAGGGAATAGTTTATTCACATCAGAACAACATAAAAATGTTGAAGCCAAACCCAATTTTTCAAACTGTTTCTGAGTTTTAATATTCACCTTACTAAATCTCACTTTTAGACTTCAATTTCAATAAATCTATTTTTTTTTATATAATTAAAAGCAGTGGCTTTAATGGAAACTAATTTGAATTTCTAAAAATAACTGTTTCCATGAGATGACTATCTATCAGTCAGTCCCTTTGAGATAACAGCCCTACTTTGTCTTATAGCATTACTGGATTTATGGTATCCTCAGCTGAATTAGTTTGTTTCCTGCAAAAATGGACATCCTTAAAGAGACACTGACCAATTCTAGAAAAACCTTTAAACCAGAACTTTCATCATATTTGCACGTTCAAAACATACCATGTTCGAATAGTAGTTTTTACTTGCAGTGCATTCTATTCATAAACATTTTAAATGAAGTCATGATAACCCTGACAGAATGATAGAATGGTTTGGGTTGAAAAGGACCCTTAAGGATCATCTAGTTCCAACCCCCTCTCCCCCCACAATGGAGTGTTGAATGGTCTGTCGGTCTGTCACAAATTATTAACATTTATTTTAGCATTTTCTATCTGTTTTGAAACATCACAATATAATTTCTAGAAAAAAAATGGATCCTTAACAGCTAAATTTTGCATATAATATTTAAATGAAAACTGGACTCTGTACCTGCTGTAGCAGTTTATTTAATTTGCGTTTCCTATTACATATCCCTGTTGAACATAAAGTCATTTTACTTAGATAGCAATTATTAATTTCCACAAAAGTATCTATAGGTCACAGCTGACCATTCTATGATTCTATGACCAATCTGATGATGAGAGCACCAAAGAAATTTGATAAGCAGTCCTCAAGAATAACTTAACCTGGCATAAAAGTCTTTCAGGATTTACTACAAATTTACTGTAATAGAAAGCCACCTTCTTTTGTTTAGAGAACTTAAGCAGGACAATTGAAACATTTTTAAATTCAACTTCTGGCCATGGATTTTGATGATTCTAAATAAACATTGATTGATTTTCTCAGAAGTTAAAAAAAAAAAAAAAGAGAGAACAATCAGACAGAAAGAAAACAGTTTAAATTAATACTGTCTTCTCAATATTTGCTAAAGTTTCATAGTACTTCTTACATAGTCACTCCGCTCCATCCTTCTATAAGTATATAGTAATTCCGTGTTAGTACAGACAAGACTATTATGTTTCAAATACACAATATTTATTCTAAACAACATCAGCAACCACACATTATTAAAGTGTTCCAAAACTAAACTGAATTAATTTCCTTAAAGCATCTTTTCCAAACAAAATATGGTTAAAATGAGTATTTGGCTCTGGGCTTTGTATTTGGAAGACTGCCAGATTCACTAAAAATGATTGCAGAATTTTCCATTTCATTTCCTTACCTCTAAACAGTATTTAAGGCCAGCTTCAAAATAAGGCATGAGATTTTGAGGGAAAGTAATTTATTTTTATTTTTTAATTATGTTAAATCAAGGGCATACTTATTATTTAGTATTTTCAAATAGTCTTTAGGGTCATTAAATAGCTTAATTACAAGACAGGTTTGCTAAGGGCATACTTGACTGAGAACAGACATGTCTATGTGGAAAAAAAAAAAAAAGGGTTGTGACTTTTACAAAAGTACAAAAACACAAGGGGCCATCCTCAAGATCCCACACTAAGTGTCCTGAAATCTCTATAAAGACTGACTGGATCAAGCTTCTAATGTATAGTGTTTAATATTTTTAAAGAAAGACTATCTCTTCCTGATGAGAAATTTTCATCTGATTTGGACCAAATTGTCTCTTGTTACTCAGAGGTCAAACACCTCATTATATACCTAATTTCTTTCTTGATCCCGAAAAGCTTACAATGTGCCTTTCCCTACACACTACTGCTCTGTAGCTCTTCTGTTTTCTGCACATGGATCACATTAGATGATCCAGAAATATCAGTCCAGAATCCATAGATTAAAAGCCACACGTCCATAGATTAAAAGCCACACAAGGGCCATAAATAATGCATGTAATGTTAAGTGCTATCTATCCTATTCTTGGATAGATAGATCCTTGTCTTGTAAAACGTTTCTGCATTTTGCATACAAATATACATTAGCCAGTTTTACAGGATAAATTGGGATGCATTCCTGATGGCATCTGTAGAAGCATTGTTGAACTCAAACTTGTTATAATGAGATTTGAGGAAAAGAATAAAAGAAAAATCTGGTCCCTTGCAATTACATTTATTAGTATATCACTTCTGTGATAACTGACACTGAGGATTAAACAGCTTATGAGCTACAAGGAGCTCATAGGGCATAGAGGGCAAGATGTATGAGGAGCTGCTGAGGTCCCTTGTTTTGTTCAGCCCAGAGCAGGCTGAGGGGAGGCCTCATGGCAGAATGCAGCTTCCTCATGAGAGGATTGGAGGGGCAGGCAGCTCTGCTCTCTGGGGACAACGACAGGACCCGAGGGAAAGGCATGGAGCTGGGACAGGGGAGGGTCTGGCTGGGTGTTAGGAAAAGATTATTCACTGAGAGGTGGTTGGGTGCTGGAACAGGCTCCCCAGGGCAGTGGGCACAGCACCAAGCTGCTGGAGTTCAAGAAGCATTGGGACAACACTCTCAGACATAGGGTCTGATTTTTAGGTGGTCCTGTGTAGAGCCAGGAATTGGACTTGATAATCCTTGTCCTCTTCCAACTTAGGATATTCTACGATTCTATATAGTTATTTTACATAATACTTGCAATATTTTAGTAACAGTAATACTAATTTACTCACTTTCGGTAATACTTAATTCTGGTTCTATAATAATCAGGTAATATAAAATGATAAGTATTACAGCTGGGAAAATTTTAATGTAACAGTAATACTAGCTATTACTGTCATATACAGAATAAACTGTTTCATTTAGACTCTTTGTTGCCTGTGGAAAAAAATTCAGCTTTTGTTTTAAAGGAAAAAGCATCATAAATAATTTGATACCTGATGCTACAGTCGACATTTGTAAAAGGACAGAGAATCCGAAACTTTTATTTCTAAAGCAAACAAGTTTACTCAAAGAGTAGATCTTCTGGGTGGTGCTTACCTTATTTCTTACCTGTTGGTAGAACTGTCTTCTCACTTTCTCTCACTGTCTTTTCCTAAAGACACAATCAATGAAAAATGGCAAAGGAAGTGAAGGGAAATTTGTCTTCATTTTATGTGCACTGTATACTGGTGGCTTGTTGAGACTCTAAAAGATACTGCATAGCAGCACTCAACTTTCAACAACCTCCAGAGGGCTTCACTGACTGTGTTCTACTTGTTAAATTCTCGTGCATTTGTAAAATACCTAATCTACAGGTTAGCTCTGTTGGGTATTTTTCCCAAGGAAATGCATTGCTACTGAAGACAACAAATTAAGGATGAGACACAAAAGTCAGGGAAAGTACAAAACTCATCCTTAATAAAGGTAGTTTACATGCCACTTGATGGGCTTCAGTTGGCTAAGGCAGGTCTATCTTAATTTAGCTTGTATGGGATTAATTTAGTTGACAGAATTTGAGTGTGATTTCAGAGTAATGTTAAAAGGGAAATGGCAGGTCGTCTGCTTTTAAACACACAAAGTTACTCACAGGAAGCAAGAGACTAAGTTTTGTATGTCTAGATACTTTCTCTTCTCTGGATTTTTAAACACCCCCTCCCTGCTTCCCACCTCATTTTCTGATTTCTTTTGCAAGTATTCAGGCTGACCCAGTAGTCAGCCTCATATACAGAGCTGAGACAAACAGCCATACTAAAAATGAGAACAGAAGATCTTCCCTGATTAGCAGGATACTGCAAAGGATCATTTCTTCCTCTACAATAAGTCATTCACCTGCAGGGAAAATTTCCTCTCATAATCAAAACAGTTGACTGAAAAGCACTAGTAAATATGCATTTCTCATGGCCAACATCTCTGATGTACTGTCCCTGTCCTCTTACACGTAACAGTAAAAAAACCATATTTCAACAAAGCTGAAATTAGACCATTTTAAAGGAGATAATTAACTGCCCTGTATTATTTTTGAGTGATCATTAGAGACCTTGAATATCCTCAAGAACAAAAATGCAATAGATTCTCTCTAAGGAAAAACCATACTGTTCCAAATACAGTTTGTAGCTGTAAAATATCTGATCCACTATTTTTTTTTTTCAACAATTAGAAGGTGGATGCATACAATAGCAGGATTTGCATTAGCAAACTAGTTCTAAAAAGCTAGTACAGACTATTAGTTTTTTTTTTTATCTTTTTTTAAAAAATCTTTTTTTATTTATTTTATTTTTTTTTTTAATGTTCTGACTGTTTAACACAAAGTTAGGTCATTTGGAAGAAAGAAACAGAAATAATTAAACAGAATATTGAGGAACCAAATCTCAAAGCTACTGCTGTGATTTATTTTCTTCTGTTTCAAAAATTCTGGTAGAGAGAGAAAACTGAAACGGTGGTACAAGAGGAATCTGGTGATGAAAGGATCTGAAAGGAAACTGAGCACTGGTTACTGACAGCCACTCTGCATGGCAGAGTTTAAACATCAAATAATGATGGATTTCTAGCACCTGCTTCTCTAAAGTTAATTCTTTTATTTGTTGGAGAACTAGTTATTTATTTACCTTTGCATTTCTCCTTGGAATTACTGACTCACAATAATTAATGCAATAAAAATTTATAAGGCAATGACAATCTATCAGTTTATAATAAAAAAATTTCTAACTGACAAAGGGAAAAAATATCCCTTCTGACAAAAAAAGTCAGCTGCCTTAGAGTCATAGAAATACAAGTTTGGAAAGGATCTACAAGATCATCTAGTCCAACTGTCCTCCTGTAACCAATACTACCCACTAAGCTACTAAATCATATCTCGTAGCACTTTGCCTAGGCGCTTCTTGAACACTGTGAGGGACAGTGACTCTACCACCTCCTTGGGCAGGACGTTCCAGTGCCTGACCACTCTGAGAGAAAAAGTTTTTCCTGATATCTAATCTAAATCTCCCCAGGTGCAACTTGTGGCCATTTCCTCAAGTCCTATCATTAGTTATATGAGAGAAGAGGCCGACCCCCTCTTCATCACAACCTCCCTTCAGGAAGTTGTAGAGTGCAATGAGGCCTCCCCCAAGCCACCTCTTCTCTATACTAAACAATCCCAGCTCCCTCAGCTGCTCCTCCATAAAACTTGTGCTCCAGACCCCTAAACCATTTTGTTGCTCTTCTCTGGACACACTCCATGGCCTTTCTTGTAGTGAGGGGCCCAAAACTGAACACAGTACTCAAGGTGCTGCCTCACCAAAGTTGAGTGCAGGGGGATGATCACCTCCATGCTCCTGCTGGCTACACTATTTCTAATACAGGCCAGGATGCCATTGGCCTTCTTGGCCACCTGGGCACACTGCCAGCTCATGTTTAGCTGAACATCGATCAACACTCCCAGGTCCCTTTCCTTTCCAGAGCCTTCTAGACTCTCTGCACCAAACCTATACTGTTGCATGGGGTTATTGTGGCCAAAGTGGACCCGGCACTAGGCCTGATTAAACCTCACCCCATTCACCTCAGCCCAGCAATCCAGGCTGACCAGATCCCTCTGAAAGGCCACCCTACCCTCAGGCAGATTGACACTACTTCCCAACTTGGTGTCATCTGCAAACTTACTGGGGGTACACTCAATCCCCTCATCTAGATCATCAATAAAGATATTAAACAAGATAGGCCCCAGTACCAACCCCTTGGGGACACCACTTATAATGGGACACCAGCTGGACTTAACTCCATTAACCATTACGTGCTGGGCACGGCCCTTGAGCCAGTTCTTTACCCAGAGAATAGCATACCTGTTCAGGCCATGGTCAGCAAGGATAATACTGTAGGAGAGCATGTCAAAGGCTTTGCTGAAGTCTAAGTAGACTACATCAACAGACTTTCCCTCATCTACCAGTCTGGTCACACGGTCATAGAAGGAGATGAGGTTGGACAAGTACGACTTGCCTTTTGTGAACCCATGCTGGCTGGGCCTGATCCCCCGGATGCCACTCCATATAACCAGGAACGCTAATAGATGGTGGAAAGCAGCTTGGCAATCACCTCCACTGGCTCCCTCAGCACCCTAGGGTGGAGCTCATCTGGTCCCATGGACTTGTGACATTCCAGATGGAGGAGCAGATCTCTGACTGTCTCTTCCTGAATCATAGAGGGTGATTCTCTACCTGAATCACAGGGGACGTCCAGGTCAGGGCATAAAGTACCCTGAGGATAACTGCTCCAACTATTAAAGACAGATGTAAAGAAGGCGTTGAGAACCTCAGCGATCACATTCCCTGCTGCATCAAGTAAAGAATGGAAATTTTCCTTGTTTTTTCTCTTGCTGTTAATATATTTGTAAAAGGATTTCTTGTTCTCTTTTACTGCAGTTGCCTATCTGAGTTCAAGCTGGGGTTTTGCCTTTCTAACTTCCTCTCTGCAAATTTTAGCAAATTCCTTATAGTCACCCCAAGTAGCCTGTCCCTTATTCCAGAGGATGTAGACCTTCTTTTTTGCCCAGAATCTCAACAAAAGTTTCCAGTTCACCTATGCCTTCTACTTAAGTGTCTTCTATGGGGGAAATACAGTGTTCTCTCCTTATAATTCTTTACCACATCAAGCTTATTTCTAAAAATCAACAATTTCTTGTGTGAAACAAAGATAAAAGACGGTACTGAATGATTAGCAGGGATCACAATAGATTTTCTGTCATCTATTATTTTCTTTCTTTTGCAACTCCATTGACATATTTGTATCAAGACTGAAAAGGTTCAAAAATTCTAGGAAAAAGAAATGATGCAATCTTTGAGCATTACATTTACTCTTATATTACTGGCTACATAAGTTTAGAAGATATTTCAATATCATATATTCTATACTCATAACAATGAGGAATGTTATAGATGAATAGCTTTTGTTTGTCTGTTAGCCTCACTTACTAAAATCACTTTATGTGTGTGGGCCTTAGGGACATACGTCAGTAAGAAATCTCAGAACATGGATTTATCTCATAAAAAAAAAAAAAAACAAAAACAAGAGAAAATCAAGACCAGCTGTCAATACTTTTCAACAGAGGTGTACATCAAACCACTTTAAACTTCTCTCATAATTCTTCAAGCACTCTGGTATAAATCAGATCAAAATGTATTCCTAGTCAAATCTCCTTTTCTTATAAGATTTGATGTGTGTCTGTTGGATGAATTTCAAAAACTACTCACAGAAAGTACTCTGCAACTGTGAGACTGCTAAGTAGAAAAACAGTGTAGACCACACTAAAACTACTACCTAAGTAACACCCAGATGGCTCCTCTCCTTAGCAATGAATTTATTTCCAACAATGTGCTTCCTATTCCACCAAGGAAAGTAGAATTAGATAAGAATGAATTCAATCAGTTGGCAGTTCCCTTCTCATGACCTTTACCAGGGGAAATAAATAAATAAATAAATAAATAAAAAATGGTTCAGATTCTGAGGTGGTCAAGAAAAAAAAAAAATTTCCAATGCCAGACCACACTGCAGGGTTCATCTGATTTCCTTAACTGATTTAGAGCAAAGGCAACAATAATTGTGAAATTTAAGATGGTGGTTTAGGTTTTTGACCTCATAGTTCCTCCGAACAGTGTTCCTGGACTGTTTTTTTTGTGCATATGCTTAAGTGGAACCAGGACGTATCTACATCAAAAGGGGAGTAGTGCTTTTTGTTTGTTTCTTTTTTTGACTCAGTAAAGGTAAATATTGAAAAAAAAAAAAAAAAAAAAAGACCAAACCAAAAAATCAAATCAGCCCACTACAAACCAGCTTGACTTCCATGGCCTGGACTTGGGGAATGATATCAGTTGATGACTGTAGCACAACTGCAGCTTTAAGGTTCGTATCCAAAACAAATTTACATCTGTAGTATACCAAAGAAACAATGAATGAGAATTTTTGTGTATTTATCAGAGATGACTATGGTTCCTTAACGTCACAGTATTAGAAGGAACATATTTTTAAATAATGAGGGAGGGAGTATATTCTTGTGTAAAGAAGAGTGTCTCATTCTATCACTACCCTAGCAGTCACTGCAGTAAAAGTATATCCTAAAGTACTTCTCATGTCTCAGTAGGTTTCTTTAAATAAGAGGATTCTTTAGCATAAGGCAGTATATGCTTTAGAAATGAAGGCAGCCTTAGATATTAGATAGTGGGGCCTGATGGGTCAAGATTAATCATTTCAGAGAACTATTTATGTCTCCTGAAAAAATGATGCCACCATGTACTGCACCTGGTCTTTACATTCTGATAAACTGTTTAGTATTGCATGTGTAAGCAGAAATACTACTGTTCCTGTTGGTAGGAAAATAAGAGTAAAAAAGCATGGTGTTCATCTAACTTCTGTTTGAATTTTTAGTGTCTTTAAATGCATTGCCTTTGTTGTATCCAAAATACATATTTAAACAGTTGATCTTTGTGGGCTTCAACTCAAAAACTTGTTCAAATAAATCAGTAGGTACTTCTGCTAATATAATTTAAGACAAAAGAGATGTAATGTTATCCCTACTGGAGCCTTGAATTTCATTTTCATTTCTGTTTTGGCAAAAAGACCATTCTTCTTCTGGTAGGAGAATCAGCTTGCTAAGTGAAGATAGCTTATTTTGCATGCACATCTGTGCAGAGAGCCAAGCAATTCTTTGGTTCAGGTAGATAAATTACCAGCTTTCATATATGACAGGTAGTTTAATGCACAGTAAAACAACTGCTGTGACTATTCATTGTTGCTAAGTGTAACAGCAAAAATTCTCTATAAAAGAAATGTAGTAAAGAAATATGCTACAGTGTGGACAGATGTCCATACGCCATTAAAAAGAAATCTGTGACCTCTTAAATTTAAGCAAACATCTGTAGTCATATGATTTATTGTAATTTGATTTTTTTTTAGCATGTTCTATCTTAATAATGCTCATGTAATAACAGTTGCATATTTATTCTTTCTCATGCTTTAAGAGTCCATTTAACTTTTCAATGAAGGAAAGAGTACTTAGAGGAGCAGTCACTGATGACAGACTATTGTTAAAAAGCCATCATATATTCAGATCCATCTGCTGCTATCCTGGGAGCAATGTGTTATAAACTAATAAAATTACTGCAGGGGTAGAGAAACCAGCAAAGAGATTTTAAAAAGAATCTCCATTTATTTTATAGATAGGAGAATCATATTCTTTTTATGTCACACAATACTTTAAAGTATCTTTTCTGCACAATGATCTTCATTTTCAAAATGCTTGTCATATCCAGATTCATATTAGTAATTACTTCAGTTTTCCATAAATAACAATTACCTAAAAATATATTTGCTGCACAATGCTTAGACATATCTCAGATGTGAGGATGAACCTAAACTGTTTTTACATTTCTGAAGTGTAAGCCAGTACTAAAAATGACAAACGGAGTTAACCATATTATTAGGACAATTGATACATTTAAAAACATTCTGACCACTGTTTTTAATTATTTATTCACCCTACTGTTTGTTAGGTACAGAATTTTTGAATATTTCCTTAGCCCCTTCAACTGAAGCATTAAAGAAAAAAAATCATGGTAGAGTGTTCTGTTTTGGTGCCTTTTCTATGCTGTTGGCAGACACGAGCTTTAATTCCATGTTTTTATAAATGACTTAGAATATATTTTTCTAGCTCCAAGTTTTCCCAGTCATAAATGCTTATTCTTCTTCATAAAGAGAAAATCATGGAGAAAACATATAGCAAAATTGGAATCTAGCTATGTAAGGCTTTATTTTCATTGCATTTATTTGAATGGTTTTGATTTAATTGATGAATCTCAGTACTTGTGTCTGAATGACTTTCAGTTCCCCAGTGTCTCAATCAATGCTGTGCAGACACACAAACTGCAGGTGGGCTTCCTCACACTGTTATGTAGCTGATGTAGCTTCCCTTTTCATCTTAAATGACCACCTGAGCTGAATGTGATAGACATTTTATCTGCAAGTTTATGCAGTCTTTGGCCTTTTCTGAGGCAGACTGACAGTTTCCCCCCCCCCCCCGTATTCAACACAAAGAGCAGAAGTTCAAAGTGTAATTCTTATTTATTTAGTTCACCACTGCTGCCCATCCCCCCCGATTAAGGACAGGTTCATACCTGAGCTCTAAGAACATGAAACATGTAACAGAAGTGAAAGGGCACTGATGGTAGCTACCAAAACATATGGTTGAAGAATATATTAACACTTTTATATGTAACTATTCTTTTTAAAGAAGATATTATTACATAATACAAAAGGGCATTTGTGTTAGTTACTGGGAGACATATGGCTGGTAAAAAATAAAAATGCATTAACAGATTTTGTATGCAATTTCACTCTTTAAAAATAGTCTTATACCAGAAAATTCAGCATCTTTCCTTTATTCTTTTCAGAGCAGTGATCAGAGGAAAAGGAGATTCATTAATATACACATTAGCATCAACGGGCAGATAATGCAATCATTAGTGTCGTGGCTCAGGTGTTCTGTGAATGCAGCTGTAGGATCAAATCATATCACACTAATGTAAATTGTAATGAAGCTCCCAACCAGATTTTCCTATTATTTGGGTGTTAAATCTGTTTTGTCACAGACTTATGAAGTTGCTGACAATAGTAAACTAACCTTTGTTATCATCTTCCTTTTAAAATAAAAAATAAAAATAATAATAATTAAAAAAATCAATAATCAAGCTGTCATAGTCTATTTTTCAGGTTACCCTTTTCATTTTTGGTAGACTGGATAGATACCTCACAAGTCACAGCTAAAAAAAAAAAAAAAAAAGGCATTTTTTGACAGAACTATTAACTTCTTGGAATTTTCTAGTAGAGCCACAAGTAATGATTCAACAGTGACTCCATAAAAAGAACAAACATCCCTAACTGATTTCAAAGGGAAGTCTCACATTTTTGTGCTTATAAGCGTATCGAGTATTTCTGGCTCTGTATAATTTCTTTGCTTCTGTATCTGCCCTTATTTGCTATTTAACTAAATGCTATTCTGTGCAATTAAATCATAAAAGAATAAATGAAGTTACATCATTGATGATCAGATGACGATCAGATCTGATTAAGTACTTTCAGCAATAAACCTTATAGGAAAAAGTAATAAAAGAGACCAACAGAAATGGACACCGTTTGGAATCAATTATATTTATATTGTAATCTGAGGAAAAACAGACACAGAGCCATGTGCCTTTTTTGTAGGAAGGCAGGCTTTACCTACAAAGCAGACCTTATCCTCAAGCATGGTTTCCAAGAATGCCATTATTTTCCATGCTTCAGCTGGTTCAGCTACAGGATACCCCCACTGATTCCTCTCTACCCCCCTGAGGTCTAGTCAGGCTTCTCTGGCACTGGATCTAATCACCAAATTACACAGTGAATTAGATCAGCTCTGTAATCTATCTTCAGCATTAGCTTTCCAGTGAATAAGTGAACTGAACCAACTCCCATGTTTGTTAAATCCAAAAGAGAAGCTGTAATCTTTCCTAATAGGTAAGGTCTGAACTGTGCTTACAGTTTTCAACTAGTCATTCTCAATGCAAAATTCCAAATACTTTTGGTGGTAGATCTCATCGGAATTAATAGTGAACTTAGTTCCAGTATTTAAAATCCTATCTTGGTTAAATTCACTTTGTGTAGTATGAAAACTCGTATCAAAGTGTGTGAGCACCCTTGAAGTTTAAATGACCTCATTTATATATCTTGTTCTGACAGAATTATATATTATCGTCCTGTCCCATGGGGAGAAAGCAGGTCACAATTTTGTCACTTGCATATATAAAATTAGCATACCAAATGTTTACTCACAATATGAAAACAGTTTTCTGTGGTTTTAGACCCTTCTGTTGAATGCAAAGTGTCTTAATACATGGTTACCTGTACCCAATCATTTAAATGGCAAAGAATACATAATTTAAAATTCTTGAGGTAAAATACCATGTAGTATCTCCAGTGACTAAATAATGTTTTTCATAACAGGATTTTATTCATGTACCATTGGCTTATATTAGGTACAATGCTCTCAAGTATAGAAGCTTAATTTCCTTTGGTGCCAAGGAAAGTTTTTTAAAAAAAATCTTCCTTAAGTAATGTTGGACCTGAACCTTGACCAATGGCTGCCTCACTGATGATTTTGTTGGCACACATTACATAAAAGTTAGAAAATTTAAAATTCAGAAATCCCATTAGTGTAGAAGGAAGATTCAGACATTGATAAAACAATTAAGAAATTTGGAGTTGGTGATTTTCATAACTACTAATCAGAGAACTGGACAAAATATGTACTGATCTGAGCCAAAAATTAATGTATCTCAGAAAGACTTGAAGAAACAACTGTCCAGAATTTCTTGGTGAGAAGTATCCAAATAAGATGCAAGGCAACAGCCGTGTTACATTAAAGGTGATAAGAAAAATGCTAGAGTGTACTTTCCAAGTCAAAACAAAGGTCAGTTTTTATCTCCAATCATACTTTAGTATGCAATCATCCAATACCTAGATAACAATATACAAATAAGAGAAGCATATATAATGCTCCTCATTTGTCCTTTCCTAGCTTTCAGCTCAATGTAGTTCTGGAACTGCCTGCAATTACAGTTCTATGTATTCAGAAGTCTTCAGTAGCTTTCTAGCTGCCAGGGGTGATAAGCTGAGGTAGCCCCAAGCTGTCTGCACCTGTTATTTGCTCTCATGAACTTACAGAAATCATTACAGATCTACAAGTCCATGGATAGCATCAGATGTGTATCTGACAAGCCCCAGTCTGGTTCTGACTTCTGGGTTATTTCTCCACTCAACAGGAGTCTGACTTGTGATGGAAGAGTAGGTTGTAATTCCATTTGTCCCTGCCTCAGGAAATATTATCAGAATGAAGGTTAATGAACTTGCTCTCAGTCCTTCACATTGAATATTTCCCCAAACAATTAAGCACTCTCTAGGACAGAAATACACAACTAAAATGACCCTATAGCTACAGCTATATTCCCTGGAGAGGAATAGATACAATTTATACTCCCTGTTCTACTGAATACTTAATGTAATATATAAAACTTCCTGTGTAGTAGAGACAGAAATGTCTAGTCTTTTAATCCCAGTGAGGCTTATAGTTGAGGTAAGAACTGATTCATTCAAAATTGTTGAGACTAAAATACTTCCTAGCATGTACAGAAGCAAAACTTCATACATAAAAAATCCTAGAGAGTCAATGAACTCATCAATATTAATAAGGATTATACAAGGGAGACCTATGTGCTTGGTAGTGCAGCATTAGGGCCATGAAAAACTTGATAGAAACCCCAGTGCCACTGATTGGCAATCTTCTCTGACAACTGTCAACCTGGAGAACTATGTTAAGACAATGCTATAAGCAAAAATGTTTGCACACTGCCCAGGCAGGAACGACAATAAGCGTTAATGCAAAAGTGCTGTAAAGGATGAGGAAAATGGGAAAAATTCTAAGAAATTTTTTGAAAATGCAGTTGAAAGAAATAGCAAGAGCACTTATTCTTTAAAACAAAATATTTTATAACAGCCTTATTGCACTGGAAAGTAACAACAGATATAAAGCAGAAAGAAAAATGTGTAAGAGCAATGACAAACTTGCCATCAAACAGATCTTGAGACAGGGCTAACAAATGCTCTGCATTTATCATCTCAGCAGATGAGAGAAACTTCAAATTCACAGATACAGCACCATTTATGAACTTTGTTGGTTGGGGATAACTGTTTACCTCAAAACCGTTAATTTCAACCAATGATCACTGCAGTGATGCTCCATTACATGAAACATATTTCTCTGAGCCATTTTTCTACAAACTAATCATTACCAAAGATTCTGCTAATTCCTCCGAGACAGAGACTGTGTTGATCTGTAACAGATAGTCATGTTGCAAAACCAAAGGACTGTCAACTATTTACTACCAGATGCAATGTTCTACATTACTGAAGATTAGATATATGCATGAAAATTATCCTTCACTTCTATTGTTCTCTATTGTTCTTATCAATAAGTCACTGAACAGCTAGAAAAAAACCACATCCTTAGAATATAAAAAATATATTGTTAAGTTTTTGACAAGGCTGCTTTGCTTAAACTTTTAGCCTTCTTTAGAAAAAAAATGTTGCTAATGTTCTGTTTTAACAGTACTTCCTAACAATTTCTGAATATATTGACATATTTTAAGTGGATAAGTCAGAAAAAAAAAATTCAAGACACTGAAGTACTAAAATCTTCTTGAAAATAGAAGGCTGCATAGAGAAAAAAACAGACAAACTGAAATACCCAAATCCAGAGAAGGCTATAATGCGAGCTCAGTAGTAATCCATGCTGTTGTATCTGCTCTCTTAATAGTTGCACATAATTGTCCACCCAGTTAGGGGACACAGCTTGGAACCATCTGGATTACATACCACCTCGTGTGGTCAGTACACATGGAGCAAAAATTATCGAAGAGGTAAGAGCATGGGAAAAGCCATATGCTTCTCTGCTGAAGAGAGAGTAGAGAACATAGGCCACCACCCATAATTAACTGACTTTCATTGTTTCTTATTCATACCCTAATATTTCATCATTTTCTTCATTTATCCAGTAACTAGTAGCATAGAAATTTAAAAAGCAAGGAAGTATTTTAAGCTAAACTGACCTTAAACTAATTAAAATATCCATATTTATGTATACACAGACTTAGTGGAAAAAACTGTATTTTAAATATAGAAAATATTGGAGAAGAACCTGGAAGTGTAATCAAGATAATTTCAATAGCAGTAATACCTTTTAGGAATATACAGCAGTCTACCTATGGGTAAAATTTCCACTTGAGAGTTCTTTGTATATATTCCTAACAAAGCATACTAATATGTAGCTTATTTCACAACAGCAATTCCAGAATTAAAAGAAGTGTGAGAATATAGAGAAGTAGTTTTTGTTTATTTGTTATGCCAACACTTTCAGTAAGCTGTATCATAGAAGTATCAGGTACTCAAAGTATTTAATGTGTGTTATATCTCACCAAAATGTAACTGTAAGAGTTAAGTGCTCTTTTCCTTTTATACCTGAAAACTCACTAACAGACCAATTATTCTTGTAAGCAATACTGAGTTCTTACTGTCCTCGATATTTTCAAATACTTGCATAAAAATGTCCCCCACTAATGACTTTGTTCATTCCCCGAGTTGTGCTTTTGCATAATGTTAGCATGAGATCTTTATAAAGAAGAGTGATGGATTCCTTTTTAAACAGGGAACTTTAATGTTTTTGCTTTGTGTGATGTTTAAACATTTAAATCAGGTAATGTCCAAAGGAAAGATTTAAGACACCTAATTTAAAGTAGTACAGCCCTCTGCTTGTCCCAGTGTTCCTGAACTAAATTCTGCACTCCAGTACAGTTCGAATGATATAGGACAAAGTTACCCACGCTTTTTCCTGCTTTTATTGGCCTTCTGAGGAATGAGCATTTAATTAAACTTCTTGAGGAATTGCCATTTTCCTTATGAATATATGGTAGATGAAATTATGCACATAATCCAGATCTTTTTCTTCTATTATTCTTTCAGAGTGACACGTAGATTTATCTTTTGGTTTAAGTTAAGAGTTGTCATTGTCTGGTTCATCTTACTATCCATAAAATAAGAATATGAGTTCATTTGAAAAAAGTCAACTACAGTTTAGTTTCCATGAAAACAGTCTTCACAGTGTAAGGTTTTGGCATTTCATCAGCAGATGACATTCTTACATTTGAAATGAAAACCAATTCTTAAAGAGTGCATGCACTGAATTAAAATAATCAATCAAAGGAATTGTCTATTTCCATAGCAGGATGTGAAATAAGAATTAGCCTTTGGATGCAAGAGATTCCAAGCCCAACTACTCCATTTGACAGTTAGTCTTGCTTTGGTAAAGCCAAGTTTAATTTTGTCTAATTCTGAATTATAGAATTAATTTATTTGTCAAAGTGTGTTGCTGAGAGTGACAACAAATGAAAATACTTAAATGAAAAAGAAGCAGAAAAGGAATACAAGAAGCAGAAAAGGAATACAATCTAACCCTGAAACACCAGCAAGTTAGCTGAGGCCACATCAATTCTAACACAATTATTTCCTCAGAGGTGTGGTAATCTTCATCCTGCAATACAAGCCTTACACCACCCATGTAAATTCAGAGAGCATTTTTCTTTTCTGAAGACAGAAGAGAGGGAAAGGGTTAGTCTAGTAGTGCCAGTGCTGGCCGGACTTTAAGGAGTACAGGGTTCAATTGCTAGAAGAGTAATTTAACTCTGGAGAAAGAGTCATTTAGTTCTGTAGCTACAAGCTGTGCACAAACATTGTCTGCCTGTTTTGTGCAGTAAGAACCACATGTTGCATCTTTGGAAATTGTATAAGGTGACAGCTCATATACCAGCATTGCTCCTAACATTAAATACATAGCAAGTAATCATTTTGTTTTGCCTTCAATCAGAAAAGTTTAATTCTGTATTAAATATGCATAAAAACTATTCCCAATTACAGGTGAAGTCTTAGAATGGGGTTATATTTATAACAAATATAGGTTAGTTGTAGTAAAATTTTGAGGTATAATAGAAGAGCAGTAATTCAGTGTATGCTGGAAATATGAAAATATTTTTTTTAAATCTCATTGAAAGGCACAATGAGTTTTTTTGCAACTGTCTTTCTGCTTCTACACATCATTCTCATGACTATGTTTGTCAGTCACAAGTCAGTAGCAGAACTGCTACAGGAGACCTAATGTAGCATACTTCTGGAGAGTTCCTTCAGAACTAATCCACTCCAGTACCTCTCTAGAAAGGATTTTAGGAGGAGGAAGAGTGCTAGATTATCTTCTTTCAAGATAAACAGGACAACAGTAAGTACACAGCAGTAGATTCTCTGGTCTTGTTGCCTCTCTTCCCATTCTGTATTTCTCTTAACAAAACTGTACCAAAATAACTGGGCTTTGAACTGTAGTAGTCTGACTGAACTTCTCAGATAGAAAGAAAGCAGTATAACAAAGGAGAAACAAATTTCAATAAAAGAGCTGTAAAACTCTACAGTGAGGTTTGGTGGACTTACTATACTTTATAATTACTATAAAGCTATTCAGTAAAATATCCAGTTAAAATGAATTGACTTAGGCATCACGTAACCAAGGAAACTGTCAGAAAAATAGACAAAATCATGGCTGATCCAAAACATCTGAAGATTCTTTGCTTTTTGTTTTCCCCATAAACATATTTATGCATATGCCTTCAATATATACAACTCAATTTAAAAAAACAGTGCAGCAACAAATGTAAAGTGATTGCAAGTTTCTGGTCATCTAGGACAGGCAGTGAGAGTATACTGCCCACATTGTAGGTACATAAATTCTACTTAGCTTATCTGCTAGCCAATCCAGGAATTATGAAGAGCAGGTTATACTATAATTACACATAAATAATGTCAATGCTAAGTCATTTTTAAAAACAGGCATTTCCTTGTGACAACTACTTAGCTGATTAGTATGCCTCTCTTGCCCAAATAAAATGTGAATTTTGTAAGGGTGGAGTTTTCACATCAGCTCTGGCTTCTTCCATGTGTGAACACAAACTTCATTTTGAATATAGTCAGGATAATGGATTTCAAAGGTAATTTTAAAAAGGATTATCCTTTCCCAAATGTGCTAAGGCTTTCTACCTCCTTAGGTCGCAAACATAGCACAATTAAAAAGAAATTTCCAGTACTCTGTCAGTACTATTTTTTATAGAGAAAAACTTCAAAACTGCATGAAGAGAGACTAGCCATTATTTAGGAGAAAGACACTCCAGAAACTAACAATAGCATTAGCAGTTAAGTGTAAGTATTTCCTCATCATTCCCCCTCGCTACAAGAAGGACATCGAGGTGCTTGAGCGGGTCCAAAGAAGGGCGACGAAGCTGGTGAGGGGCCTGGAGAACAAGTCCTACGAGGAGCGGCTGAAGGAGCTGGGCTTATTCAGCCTGGAGAAGAGGAGGCTCAGGGGCGACCTTATCGCTCTCTACAGATACCTTAAAGGAGGCTGTAGAGAGGTGGGGGTTGGCCTGTTCTCCCACGTGCCTGGTGACAGGACGAGGGGGAATGGGCTAAAGTTGCACCAGGGGAGTTTTAGGTCAGATGTTAGGAAGAGCTTCTTTACTGAAAGGGTTGTGAGGCATTGGAACAGGCTGCCCAGGGAGGTGGTGGAGTCACCATCCCTGGAAGTCTTCAAAAGACGTTTAGATGTAGAGCTTAGGGATATGGTTTAGTGGGGACTGTTAGTGTTAGGTTAGAGGTTGGACTCAATGATCTTGAGGTCTCTTCCAACCTAGAAATTCTGTGATTCTATATATAATGTTAAAAAATTAAAAACTGGATTGTTTTCCTTAATGAAGGCAATCAATCAATAAGAAAACAAACCAAGTCACTAACAGATAAGTTGTTTATACAGTAAATATGCAAATAAAAAAGCAAGCATAGTTTGCAAGTAACGGCTAAACACAGAATGTTTACCTACCCCGGCAAAGCATCTCTCATGTTTTTCAAGATGTTTCAAGAGCTTTTAAAGTAACATTCCATTTTACATCCTTACAGCAAAATGCTACCATTACAAGATGAATTATATTAGTGTGCTTTGTTTAATGCATTGAGGGAAAATGAGGTGCTATCAAAGACCACGGACAACATTGTCCTAGATATGAGTAAGTTATCACTTGTGTCCTCAGGATAATTCAATATTTATGGCAAAGTAGGCAGAAGAGAGTTCTGAGCTGTCCCAGGTCAATGAGCAGATCATAAAAAAATAAAAAATAAAAAAATCCTTGCTTACTTGGTGATTAAAGTATTGCCATTTTGTGCTGTGTAGTAGCATACTAAGTTGATCCCAGGAAAGTGAGAAAGTATTGAAGTTTACCAATTGTATAAGCACGTTTTATTAGTAAAGGTCAACCTAAGGCTAATCGGTACTTAGGTTTTTTTTAATCTCTTCATTGAAATTGAAAACAAAGGGAGGGATTTTTACCTTTTATAAAACTCTGTAAAAGTTCATGAATAATTAAATCCACAAAGTTGAGTTTACAAACTGTTACAGATGTGATAATGAAAGCAAGATTAGAAATGACTCATTTTTGCTCATTCAAATCAGGTGACAGTAATTTATTTTGATGGTCATGACACAAGACTCAAACTGCAAACCAAATAACAAAATCCCAGTATCTATTTGACTTGACCCCAAATAATTGAATTGAAACGCAAGGCATCTTTGTTATAGGAACAGTTTTGGTGAAGAGGTGTAGTGTCCTTCTGCTCCCCCAAGTCCCAATGCCACTCTAATTTGTGTCAGAACTGCCAAGCCTTGCTTTGTTAAGCTGAAACAAGAGTGCCTCTGCAGTACTGCCACGTTAACCCTGAAATGCTATGGGGTGGCAATGCAGCCCCTCAGACCAGTGTCTAAAACCTGTCTTAGCACAGCTATTTCTTCCTTTGACCACTGAAAGAATCTAAAGGACTGGTTTAGGCACCATACCCAACTTTAAACAACTCAACTGTCACAAAATAACTTCTTCACAGAAGACTTTCAGTTACTATTTACTACCCAGTGGCTTCCTGGCATAAGACTTTACCAAGCCTTGGTAGTAGACTGTAGATTTTATGTTCTCTGCATCTTAATGTGATGGCATAGCTGTAAAAATATCTGGATAGAAGTATTTATGTATTTCATTTCCATTGAGAACAGACCATGTACCACTCCAACCTTCTTAACATTACCCCCTCCCCCCCATTTGTTGTTTGTTATAAATAACAGTGGGTCAAATATAGGTTCAAAATGAAAAAAATTACTTCGTCTTTCACTGAATGTTTCCCAATGGGGTTAGTTTCAAAATTAATAAAGGCAAGTGCTGAAAAAATGTTTTGCTGTCAAGCTTCTAATGTGAATCTATCTAAAGTTAATATACTCAAGACACATCCTGTTTTCTCCCCTCCCCAGAAAATTCTAATAGGTTTCTCATCTCTGCTCCTGCACGTACCTTTCTCTTGATAAAAATGAAAGAACTATCACTTAGGCATACCCATGATTTAATATATCTTTTCTTATATTAGAAAATTGTATAGTTTAAATAACATCTATGAAAAAATAAATATTGTGAGACTAATTGCAAACACATTTTCCATAATAGGCTAGAAACCAATTTATCTCTGAGTATATACTGATAGGACTATCCCTCTTTTTTTCCCCCTTCCAAATGAATACAGGTTAAATTCATTAAAGATGACACATCTTATGTCCTCTTAAAAACTGAGTTAAACGAGGAAGAAACATACACATGTTATGATTCCTCCCCCTAACCACCCCCCCCCCCCGAACTGCCATTCTAGTCTTACTCAGATTTTTAACTGTTCCAACCATCAAGAAAGTAAACTTGCATGGAACTTGGATGGGTCTTATCTTATTGTTTATTCAGATGCTTAATTAAAAATTACTCCTTGATTATTTTCTTCTACAGTCTAAGAATCTCTGATTTGGATGTTTTTCTGTTTCTGTTCTCTGCAGGGTGCCTATGTGGTTTCTGTGTCCCTATTAATGTTCCAATATGGTGCCCTATTTTGCTTAAAGTTCTGGGGTACCTGGGTATGTGAAAAGACAGGGGCGGATGTCTTTATTTTCCATTACAAAAAGCTAGCCTCTTCTCCTGTAATTCCCAATAGGCCAAGGATAATGTTCCATAAGATAGGAAACACATAACCAAGTTTTTCTACAACTAATTGCATTCTTTTCTGATACTCATCTCATGTTCAGGAAAATTAATATGAGGGACAGCTGGGTTAAACTTCTCTTGTAAATAGGGGTACAATAAATGCAACTTTTTAAGTGATTAAAAATAGTTATAGATTATTTCTTTAAAAAGCTAAACATTTCTTCTCTTACTTTCCATCCTTAAAACTTGATAATAATTATCCAGCTTTTCAACAACTCTGTTTTGGGATTGAGATGCAGACTGGAGACTTGTGCCTCAGAGTCCATACTGCTTCTGCATTACAAGCAGTTACAGTAGATATTCTAAGCCAGTCCTGGCAGTAGTAGCAGAGAAAATACTGCAGTATTAGACTTCTGTAGCAATCAATGGGAAAGCATTGGCAGAATCTACCCTAGGGTAGTTTTCTTACCTAGCATAATAATTAAAGCTGTATTTTAAAGTACTAACACAGGACAGTGCTTTCAGAGACTATAAAATGACTGCTATCAGTACACTTAATTAACCCTCTCCTATTTCCCCCAAGAATTTTTCATGTTGCTTTTGCTCCATCTTTTGTTCTCATTAAGTGTTCTCCTTACCTTTCAGTCTGTAAAAATCAACAAAAAAATTTTAATAATAATAATAATAATAAAAGATTGATTGCAGGAGGCCTGGGACCACAGTGAAAAGCAGAAATAATCTATGCTCCAAACACATCAACTTTGTTAGTCAGCCAATAACATTTGGCCCAATAGCAATAGCAGCATGTACCTACCTGGCTTTCAGATGCAACAAAGCAAAATAGCACAAAGGAACATGAACAAATAAATAAATTATGCTATAAAATCAGAAACAAATATAATCAAGAGAAAACTTTCAATAATTCTATCTAGGCTAAATATAAAGCTTGAAGAAGCTACTAAAATAAGGATTATAGGTATTCCTTGATAATGCAGGAAATAATGTTTCAATATATAGGAATATGGACACCAATATATCTCAAGCTGAATGTATTTTAGAAGCAACAGCATTTTGTCTCTAGAGGTACACAACTCTTCACAAAGGTTTACGGCAACATTGCCTGTTGTGATGTTAGCTGACCAAATGGGTAGATTCTAAAATATTTTTCTTTTTTTAAAATAATATAGATGAACACGTATGATAAAATACCATATTTTGAAACATCATAACTTTACCACCATCTACTTGATACAAAGCCTTTTTGATCTTTTAAATATATATACAAGGACTTACCCACTAATGACCCATTAGAACCCTTATTTGGCTTTGAATTTTATTTGTGATACACTCTTGTCTTTCTACTTCAACTAATCTGAAAACCTCCAAACCAATTTAGTTATTACATTAAGTTATGACCAGCTGCTGTTTAAGGTCAGAGTACTTGAACAGTGTAGTATTAGGCCATGGCTCTGTTTGATGTTGTTAAACTTTTATTTCTGAAGGTCTAAGATATACACTTAACTTTAGTCATAAATAAAATGAAAACAAAGGAAGTGGTCCATAATGCAACTATCCTTAGTTTTAATTCCTCATTAATCTACCTTATTGGTTGTGGCATGCACTTGTTATACCCAGTGAAGGTTTAATAGCCCTGGTTTCTTTAACCATCATCCATACGTAGGCCTGTCGATCAATGACAATTATTACTTAATGAACATGTAATGATGGGTAAGGCCAGGGAGAAGGGAACAAATAAATCACTCATTATAGTCTTGATTGCAAGCTAGCACTGTCTCTTGTCAAAGTGGTAGGTTGTACATTTTTTTTTAGCCAACATCTTCAGCAGTAATCAGTGTGATCAGGTGCTTCAAAATGCTGGAAATCTTCAATGACCAAAAGCATTCTACAACAAAAGGAGATGCTCACAAAAGGGTTTTCACTTTAATTGAAAACTTAGAAGAGCAGTTCCTTTAAAAAAGCTCGGAGCTATTTGTTTCTTCCTGATTTTCCTAAACTGTTATTTTCCTTCCTACTTAAATATGAGCAGAGTTGCATTCTAACTCCAGTTTGAGAAAGAAAACATTTCTAGAAGCCTTAATGTGCAATCCACAATGATTAAGCATTATTTTAATAATGCTTGGATGTTCATGAAAAATTGTACAACCCAAGGAACACTATATTCATAAACCTAAGACAGCAAGGAATCATGGTGATGTACATCAGATCAATACTGTGCCAGTAAATCAGGTTGTGTGTTTTACAGGTGATACAGGTATTCAATTTGAGATGTCAATCCCTGCTCATTAAGCTGGAAGTGAAGTGCTGACTTCTTTCATTCTAGTAACAATCACCAAAAGTTCTAGTCTGGCTAGCATATTAATTTTTGTTTGTATTGTTAATTAGACAACTCTACCAGTGTTAAAATAATGAAAGAAAGGAAATCAACCATCTAACTAGTAATTCATAAGAAAGTTGGATAATATATTTCTGGAAAAAGAACTGTGAATTACATTTGTGCAAAAGTATAGTGTTGTAAATTCTATAGATTCCACACCTCTCCTCCCCGCCTTTTTTCTTTTAACATAAGATGACACAAAGTGTCCTGCTTCATTAAATAATTTGGATCTAAATAGCTGATGTTTTTGCTTTTTCAAATAAACAAACAAAAAAACACAAGGGTTACAAAAACAACATTTAAATGAAGTTATTTATAACTTCAAAATAGGATGCCGTAATTTTTATAGGATGAAAGCAAGAAATCACCATTGGAAAAAGAGAAGCTGTAATGTGAAGTGTTTTCAAGAAATAATACTTTCAAAAAGTATCCATAGTTTAGCAAAGTGTTACTTTCTAAAAGAAAGATCATTCCACAAAACAGTTTTTGTTTTTTTTTTCAGTTCTTCTAAATTCATGTTAATAATCCCTGATTTGCAAAGTGGCCTTTCTAAAAATTAATAAGGATGCTTAATTTTATTTCACATACAGATTAGCAGCTTTCTAAGAAACAATTTAGAAAAGAAAATAATGCTCATGGCAACTCCCTACACAAATTTTAACAAGATTAAAGAAGTAAAAAAAGGCAAAAACACCGACAGTTCCTCATGTAAGGATGACATGTTCCCCGTGTTGCGTATTTGTTTATTTGCTTTCAACCTTGAAAGGAATGTTTATACAAAACTTAAGAGAACATTTTTACGGTGCAAAGTTTCCTTCTAATCCAATCCACCATTTGCTAGATATAAAGGACTGTTCAACATTCAAATAACAGGTTATCTGTAAAGCACCAAAAAAAAGCACTTTGCTTTTCCAAAGATATCATTAAAGAAATGGCTTCTATGGGAAAACAAACAAAAAACAAACAAACAAACAACAACAACAAAAACAGTTTTCAAAAGGTTTTCTGCCTATAAAAAAATAAGTGGAAGAAAGAAAGGAAAAGAACTGTCAAAGCAAAAACAGTAACAGTTCTAGGGCAATGTGAGGTTAGAAGAGAATTTACTTAACTGTAATTCCTATCAACAGGAAAACTCATGATGATTCTTATCTCCGCAAAGCCTGTCAAACATGAAAAAGCTTTATTGCTGAAATGGGCTGTATCTGCTTAGGAATCACAGGAACATATTTAATTACCTTTTCCAGTATCTGCAATCAAGGTAGTCCTTCTCATAGAATTAACTTCGCACGAAATTTATTCCTTTCTATTTTATATGGGTTTGGATTTCCTTTTTTTATTGTTTTGGGTCAGGCAGGTATATAGCTTTTGAGACTAGCTTGCCTGATAGCTGAATGCATGACAGTTTAAAAGATCAGGATTTCTATTTTAGAATGTCATATCCAGGAAAGAACAACTCATACTAAGAAATGCAAAGAAGGCCTTTTTAACTCAGTGTTACAGAGCCAGAAATTTTGAATGAAGATATGGACATTTCCTAACCAACAAACTTCATTACTTACAATCAGTGGAAAGAGGTGGACTCCTTAAAAGTCTTTCCACAATTACAATATTGGCTACATTTGAGGTGACCTAACTCAGACTTTCCTAACACCAGAAGAGAAACTAAGTCTGATACAAGACAGGGTTGTACCATCCTTATGTTTGTTTGCTTTTTAATTAAAAAGATAATAAAAAACAGCAGAAAATAGCTACAAGCACAAGTACGTGTCTTACTCTTGCCACCATAGGAAAGTAAGGGAAGTATTTTACTTTTCATTTAATCACTGAGGTTTTGAATGAGTTCCTGAGTCACTGCCGAGTAAATGCCGGTATTAAGAAGAGAAAACAAATATTTATCGTTTAAAAACCAGGATGGCACATTACTCACATATTTCAAACAAACTGGAGAATAACATGATTTCCTTCTGTTTTCTAAGTGAGTTAAGAGCAAAGGAATAAAAAGCAACTTATGATTGATCAGGACAAAAGAAGGTGACAAAATCCTCATCTCATAAGGAAAAGTGTGAGAAAGATAAACAATTCATGACTTTGGACTAACAAAGATCTTGGATATCATGGCTGAATCAGACTTTTTATAGCCTAGCTTTCTCCAAATACACAGAATGCCCAATGACAATTATTCTATGCATCTCTGAGGGTCACCAAGTACAAGCTAATGACAATGCATGTTTAAGACACAAGTACAGAATTAGGAGTCTTTTTTCCTTCTTATTTTTGGTCATCACAATATGATGATTCTTATGTCCTATGGATGAGACTACATTCATATTCAGTCTTTCTGTGAGCAATATGTATGATAAAATAAAGTACTTTTAGCTGCTCTGGGAAGAAAACCAGAAGTGTATAGTTTTGTTCTATGGAGGAACTAACTCATAGTACTAGACGTCTTTATGGCTGTGCTGTTACATTCACAACCCAGTACCTGCCTTCAGCTCTGTAAATCACACCAAAAAAGGACAATGGTTGAAGCACCTTCCAGATGTGTGTTGCTCCTTCTCTGGACTACCCTAGCCTCATACTCTTGAAGCTATTTTCAGAAATTCACTGTTTGGAGCTGTTCTTGTTAATTGTCACTGTTTTGTTAATTCTTTACTATATAAAAGTTTTATTGACGTCTCTAATTAAAGGGTAGATTGAAACAAAAGATGTGAAAGCATTTGTATTATGTGAAAAGTTATCCTTTCTGGTTACAGCATTTGCCATCTTTACAATGTTGTCCTACATTTAGCATATACTTTTTCTGTTCATGATGATGCTTGGATATTTTCTGATCCCATTTTTGGTTGCCAAATGAAACATATTCCTAAAACTACTTTGTACACAGAAACTGAGTGGAGCTTAATGTTTTAATTAGAATCAAAATCCTCAGAGGCATGAAAGCACGTTTATATTTATGTAAATAAAGTAAAATGAATGTTAAGGTGTTTAGTACACCATTTTCTGCCACTGAATAAGAAAGTTAACACCATTATGACTACAATAGTGCAAAGTTTGAAAATGTGCCGACACATTATAATTGCTTCCAATACAGCTTTATGCAGTGAAATATGATTCCAAGTATGGTTTTAAGTAGAAGGAAGAGTTAGAAGCCAGTGGTGCTGGAGGATGTCTGAGGAACAAGGAAGTACCTCTGAGTGGAACTTGATTTTGTCTATTGAGATTTTAATACTACTTAAGAGGACTAAAGAACTTTTTTTTTTTTTTCTTCATACAAATGGTCCATCTGATTTTAATGGAATCACTATCAGTCTTCCACAGCTGTAAATGAGTAGGGTGATGAGAAAAATTGCCCTTGATTAGAACTAGATTCTTTTTCATTTTCAGAAAGATCTTAAGACTTAGAATATGTTTTCTGACACCACTTTTTTAAAAAAGGTCTAATGCTATTATGCTGGAATGAAGAACAATTTTGAGGATGAGCAACAAAAAAAGTTAACACACTTTCATGTTTTTGAAAAGCAGTCTTGAACACAAAGCCAAATGAGAAGTCACATATTAAATTTACATATCTTCGATAGATTTAAGAGAAACATATTTGGGTATTCATAAAATAACATTTATTGCATTTATTTTATTCATAGTTTCCACTTTTTCCCCTCATTTTATTTATTCAAGTACATTCTTTGAGATTGTATAGAAATATCATATGATTTGTTATAAATACATCTTCAAAGCTTTCTTGGCTTTATATAAGAAAGAAAGAAAACAAGCAAAAAAAAATCTTGAAATAGTCAAGGACAAAGAAGATAAGCTACATTTTACCAAAGCTGTCTGAAATCAAGGCAGGGCACTAAAAATGCCAGCCAGTTACATATGCCACATTGCTCTCTATTATATAAATCCTTACCACTGCTATGCTATTTTCCTACTGGATGTAGAAGTATTAGCTGTAATTTGTCACTGTGGTATGTCAAGGAAGGAAGGTTTGCTCTTAAAATGCCTCTTGGAGAGTAAACAGCAGCCTGCAGAGCAGGATTTGTTTATATCACTTTTGGTACGATGAATAACACACTTAGAAAGATATATTGAATATGAAACATGGAAGTGTAAGAGTTCTGACTTGTGTTAAGTATTCACTGCCATTTCTGCCAGTACTAATATATGAAGCTCATGTATTTCAAGCAAAGCCAATACAGGTCATTAATATATATCTCAACTAAAACCTCTTGCACATAACTTGTCATGTTCTCCTTTTTTTCTTCAGTTATCTAATATTTCTGTCCACTACTTAACAGTCACCACATCTCATCTATAGGCTAGCTGCATTTCAGTGCTAAGAGAAATGATTCCTGCTATATGCATATATATTTCTGCACATGTAAACAGATACACCCATACTGAAAAGGCTGAGGCACTATAGACTGCTGAATTGAATCCTTCATGCACAATGAGTTACATTGACACAGTCTGCTTTCAACCCGCATATACAAAAAACACCCTAAACACCAACAGTGTTAGCTACCATGAGAATGAAAAAATTGAAGATACTCAAAACATTTTTCCACTGTGAAAGCAACCAATCACCCAATTTATCTTCTAGTCTTTATTGCAGGTACCTTGGGAGGTGACTGTAAGGAAGCATCAGGGTGGAAGAGATCCCTCTAATGATGCAATAAAACTTCAGTTGTATTGCATCCTAGTCAATAATTACTAGCATCTAAGGCTACAGGGGAAATTGGTATAGATTCATACATAAATGAGAAACACGCACACACAAAAAACACAACTATCTGATTCATAGAAACACAATAGACTTACTGACCTTCTCCCTCACCTTCACAGCTCATCAGAGGTCCACATAGGTGTGAACAGAACAGAAATCACCTGCTCCTCCACCCACCTTAACAGCATTTATAGAGGCACAAGGACTGTGGGCATGTTCTCTTGCACAAGTTTCTTAATTACCCAAGAAGGGCTGAGGTTGCAGCCAGCTCTCCTTTTATTACAGCCAATAGGATTGTGTTTCATGGAAAAATCAGTGTGTGAAAGTCGGAAAATTGGCTCAAACTTGGGTCTTCTCCAAAACAAAATTGGGAAGCATCTCTAATCCCTTAGCTAGAAGTTGGGAAGTGTTACTGTATACTCAGATTCAGATATACCGTTGTTATCTGCAAATTGTTTCCTATCTTTAGCAAAGCTGGGTGATTGTCCCTGTAAAGTGTTAAGGAGCACTTAACCTAAGTTACACATGGTTAGAGAGAATACTAGTACACTAGTATGCAGAATTTGAGCTAAGCTCTCTCCCTCCCTCCCCTTTCTCCCCCTCTCCCTCCCTCCCTCCCTTCCTTCCTTTTTCAAACCATTCCTGCCAATTCAGTTGTTTACATTTGCTTTAAGATTCAATCTCCAGCTCAAGGGCAGTAATTTGTATATTATACTAAGGTACTCAATTCACAAAGCTCATGGGAAAATTATGTTACTGATAGCAGAAAGCCAGGGGAAGAAAAATGCAGGATATAATATAATAACAGAACAAAGCATTTTAAACATTATGAAATGCATTGCATAATGTTTTATTCTTTATAAAACAAAACCTATGATTTCTCCTTGATTGCTACCTCGATTGAAGCAGACTGTACATAGTTGTCATATTCTGTACACCTTTGCAACATATAGTCTTTACCTTGTAGGTTGGAGGCCATGCTATATTTTTAAATTCACAAATTACATTAAAATATGTGCAGTACATTGAAATGTTATTGGTAGGAAAATACCTAAATAGTACTAATATAAGAGTTATTACCATATCTAATGTAAATGGTGTTTTACAGAGCTTTCTAGAGCCTTACAAACAGGTGCAGATTTTATTTCAAATCTATTCATGTTTCTACCTGCAAAAATTATTTTTAGTCAGTCACTTGGCAAAGACTAATTGAGCTCACTTACATTATACAAGAGCAGAAAACAAATGCAATCTAGTTTAAGATGTATTGCTGTGTAGACAGTAACTCAAAACATCTTAGACTTGATAATTCATTAACGGGATTCAAATCTTTGGGTTTTAGAGCCGTTTGGTTAGAGCTCAAAAAAGGAAACTGCAGCATGCAAATCCTGGTAGTAGCTCGTTTTGTGACATTATTTTCCTAGCATGTTTTAGATAAGTGTCACTTCACTGAGTGCAGGGAATTTTTTATTTAGAGTACGAAAACAGAAATGAATTAGACTCATGTTCATTACTTTAAGAGACCACCAAGAAAGCATGCTGTTATCTCACTATTTGAAAAATAAGGTTGATTGTATGTTCTGCCTCTTCCAAGCAATGAATATGAACCCAGCCCTAAACTTACTAGAGAAAGCTTTAATACAGAAAGGGCCTGTAAAATGTAAATGAAGTTCACAGGTTAAATTCTAAGTGTACTGCTGCTGCTCTCAGCCAAGTTTATTATTTTATTATACTTCCTATTGATTGCCATCATCACCCTATTGACTGGCTGTGTACAGTGTTTGAGAAGGTTCAGAAGAATCAATGAAGCTGTGGGTAAACTGTGGGGATCTTGGTGGGGAACAGGATGAACTGCTTAATGATGCCTGCAAAAATACTTCTGTTTTGCACTTATAAATAAATAACGGGAGAAAAAACAGATCTAGGTTCCCTGTGAAAACTTATACCACATTAGAAAGTTGTATTTGACGATTCACTATTTTACAAAGCAAAATATGCAGTGGAGAAATGTATTTTGAAATAACACTAATGGTTCAGTATTCTTTGCATCAGGGCTTCAGAAAGCACTGGGTGATGCATTCAGGGTAAGGAGCTCTGTTCCAAAGATACAACTTATCTTGGATACCACACTCTGGCCAGATTGTTCTCCTCAGTTCCGCATGGCTTTTACATCAAGCACTATAGACCTCATGGCCCAGTGTTGCAGGTGGGCAGTGGATGTCACAGCAACACAGAATAGTTGACTTTGGAAGGGACCTTCGGAGGCCATCTGGCCCAACCCTGGGCCAGCTAGCTATTTGCCCAAGGATCATGTCCAGACAGCTTCTTTCTCCAAGGAGGGAGTTCCCACAACCTCTCTGGGCAGCCTGTTCCAGTGCATCCTCAATCCCCACAGTGAAAAAGTGTTTCCTGATGGTCAGAAGGAAGCTCCTGTGTTTCAGTTTGTGTCCACTGCCACTTGTTATCTCACTGAGGGCCACAGAAAAGAGCCCAGCTCTCTGCTCTTTGCACCCTCTCTTCAGTCCTTATATACATGGATAATATCCCCCCCCCCCGCCCCGCCTTCTCTTCTCTGGGCCAGACAGTCTCAGCTCTCTCAACATTTTGTCCCATGTGAGAGCTCCAGTCCTTAATCATCTTAATGGACTTTCACTGGCCTCTTTCTAGTAGCTCCATGTCACCTGTAATGGGGAGCCCAGAACCAGCACGGTGCTCCATATGTGCCCTCACCCCCCCTCACCAGGGCAACAATCACCTCCCTCAACCCACTACAACAACAACCTGCTACTGTTAAAATTATATTACCATATTTAAGCAGAAAAAGATACTACAAAAGAATGCCTGTAAAACCATTTATGGTTTGTTTGTGTGAATATTGCATCCATCCTAACCAGTAGCTACATACTTGAAAGAAACAAACAAAAAAGAAGCTACTGTATATGTGTTGAAGGGATTTTTGTATTTTTTTTCCAAGAATATTATCCTAAACTAAGAAAAAAAAAAAAAAGGAAGCTGTTTTTCTGCTATAAGACCTATCATGAGAATATGTAGTGAGAATAGAAAATATATGCCACATTAATATTCCACAACACTGTAACTCATGACAAAGATTTAATGTGAACAGAAAAGGAATCCAATTAAATCATTGTTATAACAGTGCTTTAATTAAGACAGGTCCTTTTTTAACATGGTAGTAAGTGTCTAAACTTTAAGTCTTCATCTTTTAAATATGAAACTGAAAAAAAAAAGATCTAATCTTCATACACAAAAAATATTTAATTCAAGTTGCAACAAAGTAAAACAAAAGCAGCTTGGATTGAAGTCACAGGGCATGATACCAAAGTAAAAATTAGTTTTACGGTGCCATCCTACTTAAATGCAATTTACCTAAATGCTTGACAACCCTTTAGCTGTTTTTTCATCTTCTTGTTGTGATGCAATATGCACATTTGAATAAAACATTCCAAAGTCTCTTCTAGCTGAATTCATGCTATATGGTGGTGTCCCATAGTGTGGCTCAGCCTGCAGATTCCTAAGCCACATACTGAAACCATTTTCAGAAGAGATCAGGCTGTAAATCACTCCCTTATAAATCTAGCATTCCTTCCAAAGGAGTCAATCAGAGCAGGTGGGGGTGTTCTCAGCCCCTCCAATCCAGGTGAAGGAATTAATTATGTTTTAGCTCAAGTATGCAATCTGAATCCACTAGCGCAGGGAACCACATAACGGTATTTTATAGCCTCAGACAAATTTATCCGAATGAAAGATTTAACAGTCATCATGACCTGATACACTTACCGAGTTTTGTTCCATTCACTAGTCTGCCCAGGTCAAGTCACACCTACTGATTTAACATAATATGCCCAGCAAGGGAGATCATGTCCCATAAAGAGGAGACCATAGTGTTGGGTAGCATAAAGAGCACTGATCAGCAGAACAGAGCCTTTGAAACGTAGTCTGTATGCTATTAAAATTGAACCAAAAAAAAGTGAAGTTTTTATCATCATTCAACCTACCATAGCAGCTTAAAATAGATTCTAATTCTGGCTGGTGTAAATTATTTTAACATTAAAAGTTCTATTAACACCATTCAATAATATATGCCTTTTTAAAATATAACACATAGGTCAATTTTTGATTAAAACTTCTCTATGAGAAATGACTTCATTTTGTCCTCTCATCAATGTAACAGTCTACTTTTAAATAAATAAATTTAAATTTAAATGTGTTTAAATAAATAAGTATGAGTGTACCTAAGAGCAAGTTCAACATGGATGGGTATGAAAATACATTGCTCATTGAAGGGCATCAAACTTAAGCTGCAATTACAGCAGTGTTGCTACTGCATTGCTGTAGAATAAAAATAAAATAGAAACTAACAAAGCCACACACTATTCCCTACTACAACCTTGCTCTGCACTAGCAGAATGTCAACACTTCCATTCACATTTTTAACACTACAGCTACATTTTCTACTTATAAGAAAATTAGTATCATAAAGCTTCACATTTATCATTTCATGGTGTACTTCACATTTTTGATTCAGCATTTATGAGCTTGCATTGAGCTAGCAGTTTATTATTATCCACTTACAGGAAGCCAACAAAATAGTAAATTATGTATTTGAATGCCCTCCTGGGTGACATTTTAAAAGTTCATTTAACTTTTAAGTCATTGGGACTTTTTTTTTTTTCTTTTACAGAGCAGAAATTTGTTGCAAACACTCAAGATCTGATAACTGATTCCCATTTAGGTGTCATTGAGACATAAGTGAATGCATTTTCATTAAAATTTCATTGTGTAAGTGTGTCTTGCTATGACATTGCCATCTTGTAGTTATTTGTCCTACATCTAAAGAGCAACTTGTAATCAGACAGGTATATTGGATTTCATTAAGTGTCACCACACGTTCTTAGCATAGAGAATGTTAAAGTATAATTGCTTCAGGTTTATTCCTTGTGGGAAGATGAAGAACAATATATAACAATACATAGATTCATTAACGAACAAAGAAGAAGGTTGACAATAAGTATAAAATTGTCAAATACATCAAGGCTTTGGATTCCAAACTTTTTTTTCCAATAAATACAACCATTTTTAACTAATAAATGAAGGCAAACTACATTTTATATGTAACAGAATGTTTTGAGATTAATTTGTGATTGCATGCCAAAATATATATATATATATATTTGTAAACCAAATGTGAGAACAGAAGATGCTCATTTTTTGATTATACACAATGCATTTATTTTTTATTTTTTTCCAAAAAAAAGAAGGAACATTTTTTTGGAAATCACTGTAAGAAGTAGAAAATAAATGGCAACAACAGGTAATGTGTGCAAGATTTCTTCAATAACGAATATAACAAATCATGTCCACAATAAGTTCCTAAAGTGTTGCAATTGTAAGTACAACTTGGAGATGGAGATGCAGTATTATTATTTTTCCCTACCTCCATAAAATGAAGTTCTTCTCTGTGTTATATTGGAGTAAATTAAAGACATAATCCAGAGCTCATTTTTAAAGAAGAATCTCACTTTAAGTAAATGAAAAGGAAATTGAAGAATGTTTGTGAGTAAACAGTTTAGCATAAGAACTTCTCAAGCAAATACAAAGGGCTGATACTGTTAACTAAAGTTCTCAGTGAATTAGCAATTTAGTAGCAGATAGGTGAAATTCTGAAATTAAGCAATTAGAAGAAAATACTGACATGGCATGTCTTTCATATTTTGCATTTCCATATTCAGGGTGATGGCACTGTTCCTGCCACAGAAGCTGAGGAGGAGACCGTGTGAGTTTGCAGCATCATTCTCCCGCTGTGAGCAGTGCAGAGCACAATAAGCAGGGCTTCCAGGTACAAACAGTGTTTATACCATGCCCACTTTTTCCCTTCCTGTATCAGTTCTGGTTACTCCCTCTGTGAAGAGGAAGAAGATGTCACAGAGTTTATTTTGCCTTTTTGCCATCAGGAAATTTCAGTCTGCCATACAAACCCTGAACTGTTCCTTTATGGTTTCTTTAAGTCTTCATAGAAGTATCTAGCCATTAAATATCTTGCATTTTATTTCCACTTTTCAATGTGCTATGAATTTCTGTTAGCAATAACAAACTGCATTGTGGAAGTTATTGAGGGAACAGCTGCACAATTTGAATCCTGTGTGGGAATGAATTGATGCTTCTGGTGCAAGAGAAGGAATATAAAATGTCTGGGGCCTCTGGGAAGTTTCTGCTATAAGAACAACACTAAAATCATTTCAGTTGTTACCTTTAGCGTTCAGTCCCAAGCCTTTAGAAGAGTAGTTCACCCTCTGAAGTAATGCTCCACATTGTCTGCAGACTCCAACTGCTCCCTCACTGAGGCTATATCTGCTCTGTTCTGTTTTTTTTTTTTTTTTTTTTCACCCTCTAAGGATCTGTACTAGATACCGCACAAATACTGGGCTGGATGGCTTTTGTTATAACACAGTTTTGCTCAGTTAGAATTGGACAGGAAACATCGTTTCAATTATCTTATTTTTATTTAGTCTCATTATTGTATAAGATTTGTACATGCTCCAGTCAAACAAGTCACTCTTACACACTGTGGCTCATACTCGACAAATGCCCCAAACTATTTTAGGGTAAAAAACAGTCCATGACAAACAGAAAGACAAAAACAGTGGTGAGCTGTGTTGGGGAAGCAAGTAGCAAATATAAGATTGTGTGGATATGTATAAAAATTACTGTATTTCACAGGGAGTGAATGGTGTTCAGCTTTAATCATGAAGGCTGATTTTATTTTTACCAGCTTAAATCACAAGCAACTCCACTGAAATGAGTGACATGATAAATACTGAAGCAGAGTCAGCATGAATGAAGTAATGATCACACCCATACTGTCCTACATACAAACACAGGGTTGATTCTATACACAGAAGAATACCATTATAATTTTACTACTATTACATATTGAAAAATGTGTCAGAGAACCCAGTGTTTTGTCCTGTCACCAAAAACCAACATATGCAACTGCAGTCAAAACTGTGCCTACAGTCACTGGAATTGCATGAGAATGTCATTATTATTTTGTTGCAATGACTGTGAATTTTTTAATTTCTGGTAACAGTATGCTTCACTGCCATCTCATTAATTTTACATTTAGTTACATTTAGTTTTATTCTTGTGTAAGGTCCCTTTGAGAAAGATATAAGGATTCCAACTGTCTCTCTTAAAGAGATTGTTTACAAGAATATAAATAATAATAAAAAGAATAGTTTAAAATCATATTGAAAATGAAAGACTTGGATGGGTATTTCCTGGTACACTGCCTGTATGATACCCCAGTTCCTCTTTTTGCTGTTTTTTTATGTTCTTGCTTTGATACAAAAATGCCCCAGAAAGGACCAGGGATTTCTCAGATTATTATAAGGCTATTTTTTGCAGACAGCAGAAATACCTATCAAATGTTTCTCGAAAGGTGCAAACTAGTTTGAACTGCTGATTGTACAGCAAGTGGTTAACTTGATGTAATGCTTCTTACTGGTGACATACACTCTTTCGTCAAACTCAATACAGAAAAGGAGAACACTGATCTAACCAGCACTCTGAACACTTTCTAATATCAATTTTTAGGCATTATATGTAACACTTTTTTTTTTTTTTTTTCCCTTTGGAAAGGGACAGAAGCAATCAATGATTCACTTGGCGCTGAGCCATATTCTTAATTAGAAGACAAAACATCTCAAAATAACTGGCATTTCAGAGTAGCAAAATCCCAATTCTACCATTCTGGAATGTTTCCTCAGAAATTGAATATAATGCTTCTGGGATCTGTTTATTAGATTAGTCCCATATAGACTCTGACCTTTCAAAACATAGAAATGATCATGTGGCAAACCACTCCCAGGAGTGAGTTTTATTTTGGCTCTGACCTCTCCTCTGACCTTGGGAGGAATGCTTTATGCATACGTAGCAGAGCAACTATACTTCTTTTATTCTTTGAAGCAGAAGAAACAACCACTTTTGAATATTCATATAGTTCTCCTTAAAAATATATATGCCGAAGAGACTATTGCATGAGACTTATATAATTCTTGATCATTTAACATATAGGTTAGTAGAAAACATCCATAATTGATGTCCAATTTCCAGCCCTGCAAGCCCAGAGAACACAACTTCTGTTACTGACTTGTATTAAAAAGTAGAATATGAGATACTACTGTTCATTTATAGTGCAGCAATTATGCATGGAAATATTTCACCGTAATTCTATGTTTATAACTTCTGCTTTTCTTATATTTAAATGTATTGATTTTATCAAGTATTACAAATGGACCTGGCAGACCTCTATGATTAGGGCTATCCATTAACTAGTGTAGCGTATTTTGAATTCATTATAATAGTTAAATATTAATTATTGGTGTTAAATTTGTATTTAACAGATCTCTCCCATGTTTTCGGAAAGTCTGGATTGATCTGTTTCCAGCAATGAAGACCAGAGATAACACTGCACTGATAATACTTCTCTCAGTACATATGCAAGGTTTTTCCTTGACCCTTGTTTTGAAGCAGAATTGGAAATTTGAGAGGGTAAGTTGTAATACAATGCAAAAGGTTCCTGAATTTGTCCTCATGAGAAGACATTCCAATTTGACATATTTATAAACATCTAAAAGTCACCATTTGTACACAATTGCTAATCCTTTCTCTGGAATTTCCTGATAACATTTCAAGCACACTGTCCACACTGAGCATGACACAGGAAGTCAGATATCAGTCACACTTACAGGTCTGTGAAATATTGAAGGCAGAGTTAAACAGATATACATATACCAAGGTAATCATGTATATAAATCTAGAGCTTCTTGCAATAAATTTAGAAAGCCGAGTGTATTAAGGAATAATTTCAACAGCAAAAAATAGCGCCTAGAAAGACAAACAAAGCAAATGGGTTGTTTTGGTGTAAGAACTAAAAAATAATTTGTAAAATCTTGATATGAGGTTAAAAAAGAAAATTTATTCCAGAGATCAGAAGCTGCAGGCAAACAAAATCTTGCACCAATAGTCATATCTAAGTTGCTGCCTATTTATTTGGAAAGCACTAGCAATGAGAAAGACTGAGCTACGTACACACTGGATTTTAGAGACTGAAGGCTCCATCATTTCAGTAGCAACAGTCTGTCTTAAGCTTTAACTAGGTAATACAAACACACCCTATCTTTCTTAGACAATGACAATCATTTGTAGATGAGAGTTGAAGGCCCTCCAAAGGTACGCGTGCTCTGACTCAGGATGTGAGCAGATTTGCAGACTGCAGTTAAGAGGCTCGTATTGCTGTAGGCTACAGGAAACTTTTGGGCTCCAGTTAATGTACTAGACCTTAAAGATGCTTACATTTCTGCAGTCCCTATTCCAAGCTTTGATCTTTCTCCCTCTTTTACATCTTTACACCATTCTACCTCTTAGGTGGCTAATTTGCTATTTTTTCAAAGTATGTAGGTAGCTCCCTTTGGGTAATACAGAGTTTGTCTTACGTGTTTGAAAATCAAACAGTTTAAGAGTCTTAGATTTTCAAGAACACAAAGATGAGCAAGAAACAAATAATATATAAATAGTTGAATATTCTGTATTTTAACTGATTCCCTGACAAGTAAAAAACAGATCTTGAACAAAATGGCATTAGTTTATCACTTTAAGAAGCAAAAGCAATTCTCTTGGCACATTAGTAGTATTTAAAAACTACAACAACAACAAACAGAAAGCCCATCTTCTACTCTACCTTCTGGCTCACAGTATCAGCATTTACTGCTACAGTATCAAGAGCAAATCTTATCTTGTTTTTAACCCAGAAATGGAATCTACAATTTTTTAATAGTTAAATGTGCAGTGGGAAATTTCAATGCACTTTCCTTCTTAACTGCTTTTCAAGTCTGCATTTAGCACAGGTATCTGTGATTTTCACTGACTGCCGCATGCATTTTGTTCTGCCATTTCAAACTGTTTTAACAAGGTACTGGGAAATGAAAAGTTAATTAGAGTAATATTACAGATGTTCTAATGTGAACAAAATCTTCTGAAGATGTGTGCATTACAGAAGACACAGAAAATGAGCATTGGAATGAATCAATGCATTACTTGCAGAAAACCGTATCATTTGCTCATACTGATAGAAACCACTTCTGTTAAGGTGTGTACAAGTGTGGAAAATTTATGGAGGACTTTGAGTCACACCATCCATCATAGACAAATGCTGAACAGACAGAAGATGGAAGTGCGCTGTTCTGGAAAAAAAAAAAAAATCACTTTTTTTTCTTTTTTTTTTTTTTTTTTTTTCTTTTTTTTTTTTTCACACAGCTATTTTTGCTTTGCCTCACTTCATTAGAATGATAATTATCTGCAGCTCTCTATTCCCATGTCTTTGAGGCCTGATTTTTAAAATCTGAATGTGGCATTCTGTTACACAAATACATCTAGTCTCACTATTCCTTCATTGCTTGAAAACGTGATCCAGCCAAAAGAATAATTATATGCATCCCCAAAGGCCATAAGTAATCTTATAAATATCTGTGAGTGTTCTCATATACCTGTGTGTACAGCTATGCCTTTAGACTGCAGTGTCATTGATGTGTAGTACTGCTTAGCAGTACTACAAAGACCAGACTTTGTTTTTCCTTAAAAAAATATGATATACTGATAACCACACAGACTGCAGAGAGCATCAGGCACATACATCTGATGACTGAATTGCTGCTGATAAGGAATCATTATAGTCATTTGTTTGATGGATAAATCCAAGTACACAGGGAAAATGCACATTGTGAGCATGTTTCATCTGACTGTTCCCATCAGACTCACTGCCTTTTAATTAGAGGATTCCTCAACAGACAAAGCAAGGTTTGTGGGAGGTGACATAAAAGATGCCTAATATAGGCATAGGCATAAGATTTATAAGATTTTATATTAGGCATAAGATTGCCTAATATAAAACTCTACATCAACTAATACTAATGAAGAGCAGTTTTTAAATGTCCAAGCCTCCTTCTGTCTCTACAGAGCTTGTTAAAAGCTGGGAGCTACAACTGTCACACTCCCTGAATCACAGAGAGGAGAACAGCAGTGATACCTCCTGAGCACCCCAGCCACTAATGCTGCCTTTGGTATGAGCTACAGGTGGACTGACCAGTCTTGCACAACAGCTTTGGCTGCAGCAACACCTTAAGCCTTGGCTCCAACTCCCTTGTGTGCAAGACTGGACAAAAATGCTCTTCTGAGATAGAAATTAATCCAACTTAATACTATATTAATTGAAATTACTAACAGCACTACATGCAAATACAGGCAGACACATCCTTCAAAATTAAACCCAAAACAAACACAGCAATGTGATAAAAGATTTGATAACAGTGGGTTTGAAATAACAGCAGAAATAGATGTCAGTATGATTTATACAGAAACATACACAAAGAAAATATAAAATATTTTAAAATATATAAAATATACCAAAACCCCAAGTAAGATTGGTAACACAACCAGTTAGGTAACTTTATGTAACTGTCCCCTTTGTAAAATCACCAAATAAGCAGCTAAATATACTACAGAGCTATTGGTGAAGGTTAACTAACAAATACATGCTAAAATATGGTAGATATTGTCAATGGCTTGTTAAACAAAAAAGACTTGAGAAAAAATGGAGGAGAATGCAGTTGCTCTTGGACTTCCCATTCATAGATCTAATGCTCATGTGACTCATTGGGAAGAGACAAGGAGAAAATACTGCCTTTTAGCAAAGATGCTCAGTATCTATTTTGATCAATGAACATGGAGAATGACTCAAAGATGAAAAGGGCTGTATTCTGATACCACTAATACACACTAATATTGAATAGCTCTACTTTCTATGACTGGACTTCAAAGTGCAGCAAAGTAGGCACCACTTAATATACTATGAGACTTCAAATCCAAATTGAAAGCAGTGGTTTTAATCCACTAACAGCTACATGGAATAATGAAATGTATTCTGCTACTTATGTTTCTTAAATCTAATTTAATTGTCCCAGTGTTTATGCATATTGAAACAGATAGATGTAACTGCAAACTTGGATAGTATTTATGCACACAGTATAGACACACATGGCAAGAAAAACAGCATGTAGGATGTATATATACATGGCTCATATAGCTCCTCTTTTTCCTCTGTTCCTTGGTAGGTTTCCTGTTAACAGCAATTACCTATTTTTTTATTGGGCGCATGGCAGAAGGAACACAAAGAAAATACTTTTTCTTATGTTAGGACTGTTTTTCTACATATTTCTTGCTCTTTCTATAATGTTCTCCTTCTTCCCTTACCACAAGACAATCGAAGGCCAACCAGCCCCATGAATATGCCTGCAGACAGCTTCTTGCTGCAAACTTGTGCCTTTATAGGACGTAAATTGTCTTGTCAGGGGAATATAAACAACCTTGGACTTTGAACACTATACTACAAATAGTCTTTAAATCAAGATATCATGTCAAATGATGCACATTTTTTAAAAAACTTCTACTCTCTAGGGTATTGGATTAGCACTTTACTTTTGATTATTACTTTTTTTATTAAGGAAACTTAAATCCTGTTGAGAAGAGCTTATTTAGGTTGAGCTGTCACCTTTAGCTTCAGAACATTAAGTCTTGACAAATCCTTCTTTTGAAGTCTGACACCTGTTTCTTTGGCATTTCCCACTTTCAGGAACTCACTAGACTATAATAATACTCAGCACAGCAGAAGTAAAGAGAATGAATTAAAGCAGAAATGCTTTCAGATGTGAAAGAGCAGTACAAAAGAGCATCCCTTTGCTCAGGTTGTCTCAGTAGTTTAGATAGGAGCTCAAGAGAGCTCATCTCAAAGTTGTACTTTTTTTCTTTAATAGGAATCTAATGCCCATGAAAGAAGTCAGATTAGCAGCCCCAGAGACCAGACTATTCTATCTTAACTCAGATATGGATCAGCAGGAAAAAACTATTTTTTTTAATTTTTTTAGCTGCGTTCAGAAGTAGAGAGAAACTTTATTAAGACTTTCTCTCAGGCCAAATATTAGGTTTCTGCTCTTTTTTTAGCTAAAATACTCTGAAATATGGTTCTATTGCATTTTTCATTACATTTGTCTTCATGAAGATTTTAATGGTAAATTTCTTCAAATGTCTATTTAGTGGTTTGTAGGGGTTGTGGGTGTGGGAGGTCTACATCTAGAAGGCGTTCCATAAACCACTTAAATCATTCAAAACAACTTATGAACACCTTCAAGTCTACAGGACTAGACCAACAGTTTATTTAGCTCTGCCATGTATTTAGACACCTTATCTGTTTTTTTTTTGTTTGTTTGTTTGTTTGTTTTTCATTTACTCTCTAGACTTTCTGGTAAGAATTTGCAAAAGATACTAGGAAATGAAGAAAATACTCATTAGTAACTTGACTCCATCCCTTCGAAAAAATCACCTGTTCTGGTAATTCAAAATCTGCTTTTAGTGTTCCAAAACAGATTTTATATAGAGAATACTTTTTCTATAGCCAATAACAAATTCAGTCTTATCCTGAGAACTATAAGAATCTGTAACAAACCATGTTAGATTTATTTTGTTGGAGAAAGGGATGTCAGAAACCCTTTCAAAACTGGACTGGAGACACTATTGCAATGAATCTTGAATTCTGTAAGTCATCTAAAAAGTATAAACAACATTTTAGAGTATTTTCATACAGCAACAATCTCTCTAATTAATCTGACCATATTTCTGGGCTATATTTTACAGCATATTTAAGCAGTGCTTATAGCTACGGGGGATTTTAAAAATAGGGGTGGCAGTATTGTCTTTTTTTAAGAGTACATGGCAAATTATTTGTAACACTGTTTTAAACTTTTCCCAGATTTGCTGATTTTTAGCCCACTTGGCTGAAATATTCCATACAAGGCTCTGCCTACCTTAGAAATGATATTTTGGGGAGAAAAAAAAAAAAAAAAAAAAAAAAAGATTTAGCTCCAACATTTTAAGAACTTCTGAAAACAAGAATAAAGAACAAATGAATTTGTGAGAAACAGATACAAGTAATACAAGTATTCAATTAAGAGGTCTGGAGCAGGGCTCCCCAGCTGTTTGTTTCAGAGGCAGTTCAGACAAAACACAGAACTCCTCACCAACAACAGAAAAGGAGATGTGAAGGCAGCAGCAACTGCTCACACTGTCAACAGGACTGCTCAATGTCAAATTCTCCCCAGTCTTTGCATCACAGATCCTAACAATGAGTGTGTTCATCATTAATCAGTCAGGAAAGAAACCTTTTCCCTGTGCATCCTTACAACAACAGCCACGGCAACTGATGGAGAAAGGCACCCATACCTGGTGACCCAGCAACAGCAGCAGGGTTTCTGGTCCCCCCAGAGAGTAGTGTGCACAGCATGTGTTCACATCACACATGGGATCCCAAATAACAGCCCCTGAGCCTGTGGTTGGTTGTGTGCTTGATCCTGGCAGGCTGTATGTGACAGATTCTAATCTGAAGACTCCCACTCTGCCACCTTTGAATGTTAACTTTTCAGGCATATATATTTATATACATGGGGAGGTCGCTGTTCTTATTTATGTGGGTAGATGTGTTGTGTAGATTTTCACAGTAGGCAGATGCATACATTATAAAACCTGAGTACATTAAAATAAGCCAACAATTAGAAAGTTATACAAACATGTACACAGACATATACAGTCAATGTATATATTTATGAAATATAAGTTAAGCATAAAACCTCTTACACTATTACGATAACTGAAAAGTTTACTTAAGTATATTATTTACTACATGCAAATTTAGGATATGCTGAAAAAAAAACTTTATTTATAAACCAATTATATCTTTCATGTAAAGTGTTTTCTAAACTCAGTATTTTTCCATATTTAATAGACTAAATGAGGTGTTTCATGTTAAATGTGATGGGAATTCTATTTGGGCATGGTTACACTAGTGATTATACCATGTTGATCTGTAGCTATGAAACTGGTGTAACAATTTTGCTCATACATCATTATCATGTAAATGTAGCATCGGTACTGCTACTATCCAGGGCAGTAACAGAACAACTCAAAAAATACCCTTTATTGCTGCATTTGTAATAGGAAACAAGTTCTGAGGTCTTGCAAACTAGGGTGTTAAATGTATTCAAATCTTTTTGGATATCTTTTCAGATATACATTCCTAAAAATTGTCTCCCTTCTTTTAGAAGAGTTGTAGAAATTTCCCTTGTGTGTCCACTGACACATTCATCAAGGCACTTTTGCAGCTGTGATACTGCAGGCAGGGCTGCTAAGCCATTTTCATCACACAGCTGTGTAGTTTAACATGTACTTTACCAGTGGGCTTAGATTTACCTTGTTGGACAGGTGATTTAAAATAAAATGAATCCCCTCTTAATTAGGTGAAATTATTTCTCACCTGAACAAATATAACTGAAACAACTGAAATCACGTTAGCCATGCAGAAATTTATCAAACTACTACCTCAGCTCTTAGTGAGCACTGGTCACTTTTCTAGTCTTGGAAACAAAAAGCAAAAACAACTCTGTAATGCATTAACACCATTGCTGGTGTATTTACAGCCCAAATTACTGATCTGTTTTGAGCCATGTTGCTTGCTAGAAAAAATGCCCAAAACTATACGTGAAACAACTGGCAATTACAAGCAAGAAAGACATTTCTGATACTCCAGTCTTTACCACAAAATTTATCAGACATTAATGTTTTCTAAAGAAAACTACAACAAGAACAACAAACAACATCAACAAAAACATGAGTAAGCAAATCCAGAAGGAAGTAAACAAGTTAATCTCAAACTTATGTCATCCTGCCAAGGATAATAAAATGAAATGTGGATTGAGGAACTACTACCTCTCTGCCAGCCAGGGCATGTAAATGTCCTTTTGTTACTAGGAGGTTTTCATACTTCTTTCTTTTGGTATTTATTTCTTTTGAAAGGTGTATAAGGCTTATCAATATAGAATTAAATAATGGTGTTTTGAATGACTAGGGAGAACAACAGGCTATAGAGGTAAAATGGATCCAATAATGTTTGGAAATTACAAGAGTAATGAAGAAGTCACAACTGTAAAATGCTTGAAGTAAAGCAGAAAGAACCACGGGCATGGATTTGAGCAAGGTGGGAGCTAGAAGCAGGTCCTGGCACTATCCATGCAGCTTGCCCTACTTACGAGCTTCAGACTCTTGTCTGAAGGCAACAGGGTACCTACCGATCACGCAGAAACTCAGGTTTTGTTTTGGCGTGTTAGGCAGCAGCTCCCAGGCCTTGTAAAGGAGGCCCTGGCAACCAGTGCCCAGAGCGGCTGCTCAACTGCACTTGGGTGGCTTTGGGGTCTGCTGAGCTCTGGGGGGTGCTGCAGGGAGCTGCTGATGGATATACCAAGGCAGCTCCCTAGCTGCCCAGTGGGAGTAGGAGCTGCTGATTGGCTGCATCCAAATTCTGTGCAAAGTGCTGTCTCCCACTGAATCCCTGTGTTCAAAACACAGTCATTTGCCTAATGATTTGGCAGTGACTTGGAACTGCTTCACAGGAAAGAGAAGAGGCACGGTGTATTGTGGTATATTGCCTCCCTTGGTGCTTGGGAAGCGTGGAGGCAGAAAGAGGGCTGGCAGGGCCACTGCAGCTGGAGCTGCCCTAATGGACACTGGGAGGCGAGGTGGGGGGGCAGCACATAACCTAATCTACTGGGCAGCATCCCTGCCCATGGCAGGGGGTGGGAACAAGGTGATCCTTAAGGTCCCTTCCAACCCAAGCCATTCTATGAGTCTGTGGTAAGGGCTCACAGCACTGAATAACACAAGGCGGAGAGCAGAAAAATACCATGCAGATGTTGGGAGACTGGAGAACCTTTCTGGTGGTAATGACCAGACATTTATGCAAGCAGGGGAGTTGGAGAGCACTTCAAAATACTTTTGCAGATGACACTGTTTGAGAGGGCTAGTGGACAAGGCAGAAAGAGAACTCTAGTAACAATACTTTAATCTCCTAGGACAAGTTCATTTGAATATTTTTCTTTTACAAATGTGTGAATTCTTTTTTGAATCTGAAAAATATTTTTCAAGAATTTACGTCTATAAAATTCCTAAATATGCTACAATTTGCATATATTACTCACTTTTACAGTCATATATGTATTTCAGTGTTAGTAGTTCTGCAACTAGCATTAACTTTGCAAAGAATATTTGCAAGTAATAGACTATTTAAAAGTACAAATAACAGCAACAAATCCAATTTGTATTACAGAAGATTTAGAATATTACACTATTGATATAAAATTTTTGTATTAGAAAATATGGATTATCACAATATACCCAAATAGAAACAGAAAACATCAACAATTTAATGTGTGAAGCCATGTATGAAATTTAAATAAATCTCATAGATAAGAAACCATAGAAGTTCAAATAAATCAAAAAAAGTTCAAAATCAGTGACAACTTCTACCTATCATTATCATTCTGCAGCATTCTTTGTTCTGTATCAGCATTTGGATGACACGTAACTACAGCCGAGTACTTCTAATGAATAATTTATTTTACCAATTTTGTGTCTTTTTTCTGTGACATATCCATGAATAACCAAATCATGATTTTCTTTATTCATAATTTAAAGTTCTCTGACAGTCCCTCCTCAACCCGCTTCCCCTTTACAGTGTTGACTGTGCTTATATATTGCTTATATGGAGGTTCCAGATTTCGAAGTTGGGAAGGGTTGGAAACTGAGCTATGTAGCTTAGTTGTGTGTGGTCATATGCCATTGTTTCTTCTCTCCAGTTGGACTCTTCTGAAGTAATCAGGTGTAAATGTTCATGAAGAATAAATTAGAGTTTGCTTTTTGTGATCCTGAATGTAAAACCAAGTCTCTCTGTGCATTTGCTCCAATAAAACACAGGAGAAACTCCACAGAAAGTTACCACAAAAAAGGCATGAGCACAGCTGAAAGGAATTCATTTAAAAATTCATATGAATATTCATGTGATTTTTTTTTTGCAGTATGTTTTCAAATTAACCATTATGAAAACAACCTTCTTACTAGATTCAGCTTTGGTCTGCTCACCTGTTTTTGATGAGGCTATTGGGAACACTTCAGTGGTTGGAAGGAAGGACAAGCTTGGGGCTATTGTCAGCCTGGAATCCAGTCAGTCCCTTTTGGACCCAAGCCTAAAGGCATCTCTTCTATATCATAGTTGCTCTCTTCAGTCAAAGAAAGCAATGAGAATTTTGGAAGGCTCGATGTGAAAGCTAGAGCAGGCTGTTTCCTTGGTGGGGGTATGAAGAGGAGGAGGGGAATACCCTTCCTTGTGCGAAATAACACTAAGGCACATTTCGCTGCTGCAGAATAATCAGTCACTTAAAACATTTATGGCGATTGTGTATTATGTGTGAAGCACAGACTTCTAAACCCCAGATCAGAAAGTGCAGAAATACATCATTCACACTAGTCAAATGGAGGCACTGTGCATTCTCCATAGTGCCTGGCTATCTCTGCTCGGTAGGTGCCAAAGGGAAGAGAAGAAGCCCTAGATTTCTATTAACTGTTATCACACTTTAGATAGATTTCTAAGGGATTACAGGCTTAGAAAAGCTAAAATCAATTCCAAGACCGGTCTACACTACTAAATATAATATATTCTTAGCAAAAAGTAAGCTTAGAGATAGACAAAGTAAAACAGCTGCAATAAAAATTTAAGTCAGAAGGTACGTTCCATGAGCAGAAGCAATGCTTAAGGCTGTTTTGCATTAGTACATTTGAAGCACATTGTTTCCTAATCTACTTTGAAGAAATGTTTAGGGATTTTATTAACATAAAACAAGATAGTGAGGGCAAATTTGATATCAATTAACATACTAATTAAATGTCACTTAGTAGTTTTAGCAATTACTTGATATTTAATTAACCACTTGAATACCTTGGGAGATCCAGATTATTGTACATGTAATCAAAGGGCAATTTTTCTGACCCTGTGGGTATATGCTGCATGTCAAGACATTCTGTAGATAGCAACAAAAATAATTTTATGCTCTGTGACCCCAGGTATGCTGAGTTGCTGTTACCCAAGAGATTAATTTACTAATTTGAATGCACTAAGTATCACTTAAAAGGCTTAAACATATCTCAAGTGATTAGGGGCCTACATAAACAACATGAACAACCTACAAAATATCAATGATTTTAGTTCAAGCCACATTTTGGATTCATACTGCAAAACTGTCTTTGCATTTATGAAACTTGGATTCACCATCAGGTCCTTGTACTTATAGCAAACATCTACAAGGATTGGAGAGTAAAGAAGCAACTCAAATATTAGAAATATTACTCAAGAAGTGGGAGTATGTACTTGAACTCTTCTGGACTGTATTCACAGAGGCACCAACTTCTGCATATGGGAGAATATTATGGAACACTTCTGTAGAGCTTTTAGAAAGAAAAGGGTTTGATCACTGAACAGGCATGATCTCTGTCTGAATTGCCCTCTTACACGTGTCTCCTTCCTTTTGGAACTGTGCCTGTGTCACTTAGCTCCTGCTGCCAGCCACACCATGCTGCCAATGGCTGCCTCAACTACTCCTAGTAGTCTTAAGGCTAATGCAGATACACTGGAAAGGGATTCATTCTTTTCAGGTTTTGCCACTTTTCTAAATAGACATTAACAACTCCCCCTTTTAATCTCATGCTTGTAAACCCAGCAACATTCCCACTGCTTTTGATTGTCTTCTCAATTGCTGCTTTATTTCTGCTTACGTTTCTCCCTGTATCTGTCAATATGGGGAAATACAGCAAAGTAACCTTTCTGTTCTCTTTAAACATTCACACTTTTGCATCTCTTTCTCATTTCCTATGCAAGAAAACAACTTCACTTGTCCTTAAAAAAAGTACTTTGCTATACTTGTGTTTTCAGTTATATTTTTCAGTTCTTGCCTCTCTCATTTCTATACTCATTGAAGCTTTTTATTTACAATGTATCTTCAGATCTCTTTCTCAAATCAGATATCCATCCCTTTCAGTCCACTGAAACCAACCTAAATCTCTAACCATCTCTTTAAAGCAAGACTTTATCTGCTCTCAAAAGTTGAACAGACTATACTGCAAGTTTAAAATATCCAGGAACATCCTAGGCTAATATTACTGTACATTAGGATCTGAAAATTATTTATTTTAATAGAGAGGATAAAATTTCCCACTGTAAATGTTGGAAAATGCAGGCAAATACAGGAAATGTAAACAAAAACATAAAGAGAAGGAAATAATTGTTCCATAAATTAAACGAACGCCTCACTCTCATATAGCACTTATTACATTTCAAACTACTGTATGAACAAGATCACAGTCACAGTTAATAGTTTTCTTGTATGATTCTATTTGCATGTACACAGACACTGCAAGCATATCCAATCTTACAATTTCTTCTCTGTGATGCAAAGGTGTACCAAATGTCTCCATTAATATTTGCCTGGAATTTCTTGCTATTCAAATTTTATCTCTAATTTATTGTGCACATACCATGTCATCAAAAAGATAACTTCTTTCTTATTCACTATCCACAACTGTTTTTACATTTTTTTTTTTTTTAAAAAAAAAGCTTGCACACTATTCAGGTCTTGCATTTGCCAGATGCACTTCACCCTCAAGCCCGTGTTTATAGATAACAAAATCACTCTAATGACTATTTATCCATGTACCTCTAAGTATTATTGAAAGCATATTATTTACCAATATGATTATGTTTTAGTAATGTTCTAGGAAAGAAATAAAATAACAAACAATAAAATTACCAAAGGTGTTGAAAATTTTACATGGAAGAAAGTCAAAGCAGCCTTTAATCAAAAGAGGTACAGTGACAAAAGGATTATTTTGGATCAGAACATATCACAAGCTAGATGTTTTTTCTGTCCCAGCTGAGAGGAATAATTGGAAAATCATGGTTTACACACACAAAAAATCATTATTTTCTTGTGATCTGCCTTCCTTTTATGAAGCCTTGCATCTTCATCACTCAATTACAATCTGAGAGATTAGGGGACTCAATATATACTAGATTAAAAGTCACCTATTATTACGGACAAGATTTAATTGCAATATTTACATAAATTCTTTACCAACCATGGAGTTTCAGCTGATTCTACTTAATCAGCATACTAAAAAAGGACAGGATATTCATTAGGATGCCCTATGGGAAAAAGTATAGCAGTAACCTAAAAACAGAGTGGAATTGCTCTACATCTTTTTTATTATTATTATTATTATTTTTTATTATTTTTTTTTTTTTAAAAGAAAATCAGGAAATGGTGGTGGTTGGAAAATTGTAGATTAAATCTTATTTCATTACAGAAAGTAGAAGTTAGCTTGATTGCAGTGCTGTAAGAATTTCCTAGGGGAAATTAAATTTGATAATCTCAAGGTGTTTTCCAGAAGATGCCATGCATTCAGTAATGTTCATTATAGTTTGCAGAATACCAGATAGAATTTAAAGTGAAGACTCCCACGGTTTAATCAATATAGACATTCTAAATTGTTCACGGTATAAAGACCTGATTATGAAACAAAGATGCAGTTAAAAGGGAAGCCACAGTACTTTGGGTGGATTTTTCTTCCTATATAAACTGGTTGGTTCATAGCTAAGGTGAATATTGACTGCCAGATCTCCAAAACAATTCTTGAAGCAGTAACAGAAAGTGCATTGTGCCTGTTTTCACTGAATGATTCTTACAGCCAGGGTACCAAATATTTTGGAGATTACTTGCTACAAGATTTGAAACCTACACATCAGCAACATAAATCATTAAGTTAAGGCAAACAATTACAAAACAGATTTGAAATGATTTCTTTGGAAGATCATGAAGAGTATGAAGATTTCGATTAATATATATATGTATATATGTATACCTATACATCAGCTGTCTGGTACCTGTCCACATTTTAAGCAATAAATAAAAGAATATACAACATAAACTGAATTTGGTGTTTGTTATCATCTGGCAAGCGCTAAAGGACTGAGATGACACATCAGCAGTTCAAAGCACAAAGAAAACGAATCTTCAGTTTCGAGTAAATGAATTTGCAGCATCTGTGGTATCTTTAGATAAAAGAAGTTGCCAAATTGCTAATTGCAAATATAATCTGGAGTAGCAGGTTTCAGTGCTGGTAAGGAAAAGCTGCCTAAACAAATGACTTCAGCTAAAGCCAAAGAAGACACTGCCCCTCTCAAATGCTTGGACAAAGATCAAGGAGTGTGTCCTGGTTTCAGTTAGGACAGTTATTTTTCCTCCTAGTAGCTGGTAGGGTGCTATGTTTTGGATTAGGATGAGAAGAGTGCTGATAACGTGCTGATGTTTTAATTGTTGCAGAGCAATGCTTACACCAAGCCAAGGACTTTTCAGCTTCTCGCTCTGTCCTGCCAGTGGCCAGGCTAGGGGTGCAGCAGGAGCTGGGAGGGCACAGACCCTGGACAGCTGACCCAAACTGGCCAAAGGGGTATTCCATACCATCTGACGTCATTCTGAACAATATATAGGGGTGGCTAGCCGGGGTGGGGGGCCGGCTGCTCGGGGATGGGCTGGGCATTGGTCAGTGGGTGGTAAGCAATTGCATTGTGCATCACTTGTTTCATAAACATTATTATTATTATTATTATTATTTTCTATCTTAATAAAGTGTCTTTATCTCAAACCACAGGCTTCACTTTCCCGTTTCTCTCCCCCATCCCAGAGAGGGAGGGGGAGGGTGAGCGAATGGCTGTGTGGTGTTTAGCTGCCAGCCGGGTTAAACCACAACAGAGGGGTGGGGGGTAGGACTAAGAGAAGGACCTGAAATTTCAAAAAAAAATGTGTCTGGGGATATTTTTTTGAGTGAGCCAGGAATGGATTTATGCTTCTCCAACTGGTGCTGGCTAGATGACATATATTCAACACAAAAGAGAGATGATGTCCCCTAATTATATATGGGTACATATGTTTTCCCATTTCTTTAATATACATGGGGTATTCAAGCTTGAAGATTCAAACCACTTGATCAGAAAGGGCCTATGAGATGGATATAAATGAAAGAAAAAATTAGGAGAGCATTCTGGAAAAAAATTACACTTCCAAGCTGTTAGCTCTTTGAGGTAACTGGGATCTGGTGAGCGCTGGGCTCTGAGGGGTTCACCCTATTTCAAAAGATAGGAGAGCTTGTTCTCTGCTGGACATCTGTCCTCTGTGATTCTGATATTCTCCTGTTTCCCAATTTTTCAGGTGGTCTTCAGACCGCAAAGAGAGTCTCCAATGTCTTCCTATGTGCTGGAGATTAAAAGAGGTCCCTCCCTACAACTCTTTTCTTTTCCAATCCCAGGCCCATGGGACAGCTTTGCAATAGCAAGAAACTGGCTCCTCCAGCCACAGTTTCTGGGACACTGATAGGCTGGTGTATGAGAACCTGAACTGCTGACGTCAGTTTTGCACTCTTCAATAGATTTAATTAAAGGAACACCACAATCTCATCTCCCATGAATTAACAGAGGAATTATGACCTGAAAGCATCAGCTCATTAGGTAATAAAAAAAAAATAAAATACAGTTTTTTTCTTTAATAATAAATAGTATTTATTTGGATGATTTTCCTTACCTTTTAAAGGGTTAACTTAATAAATTCAGTTTTATTGGCTACATTATTCCTATTTTCCATAGGAGTAAGTTTAGAAGTTTTTTATTTATTACTATTTTTAGCTAAAACATCTAGTGAAGAGTATTTAACTACCACAAAGTAAAAAAAAAAAAAAAAAGTGTACTAAAACTTTATTGTATTTGGATGAAGCTGATGTTAATAATTTTTCAGACCTAGTCCTTGCATGTCCTTTTCCTGTGACTTTAGATCAGAAAATACAGGAAATTATTACTTCCACAATTAAAAACCCTGAGGCACTTTGGAAAGGAAAGCATTAAATATTCTACTGAATGTTTCCTGAAGAGCACAGTTGAAGCTGCAGGTCATTTTGTTCAAGAGAAAATAAATTCTGCTTAGCTATGCTCTAGATTAAGAAAAAAAAAATAAACTGAACTTCAAGAATCAAGAAGAAATGTTAGTTCTTGAGTAGAGAAATAAACTGCTAATTCAGTGAAAAGGGACCACTTCATTTAGCAGCATTTATCAAGAATGCTGACCAACACTTTCATTGACACTGTATGAAAACATAGCTACATATTGTTCACATCAGAATCAACACAGTGCAAATTTATTGGAAAATATTATTATTATTATTAAAAAAAAAAAACACCCACCTTTATTTACATTGTGGTAAAACTGACAAAAGAAAAAAAATGGAGTTAGTATGAGCCTTTTCCTTAACTCATTTTCCATGCACTGATTCAGTATCTCACTTGTAATTGTGATGTGACCTGAGAGCTCCCTGGAATTTATTGTAAAACAAATTAAAATGATGTGGGAGCCTTATTTCTATTTCTTCTCTTTATTTCTGTTGCTATTAAATCTAGAATATTATTTAAACTTACTCCCTTCGCAAATTATCTTGTTTCTTAAATATGCGTGTGAAAACAATTTATAAACAGCAACAGGTTATTTAAAATCTGAATACAGTAAATTATAATGATACTTTGGCATGATTAGCTCAGGCATGGTCTTAGAGACTTTACATACAATTACTAAGTTAAGCAATTACTCTTTTTAATCACATTTAAAAACTGTTTGCCAACTTAACAAGAAATATAAACTTCAGTACCTTACTCAACCAGTGTCAATTGTGAAGCTATAAAGGAAATAATTTGAAACTTCTACGTATGAAATAGTTAAAATCAATAACAGAATTAATTTATTTAGAATCAATATTTTATCCCATTTCCTTTCCAGATGAAGTTGCCAATACAGTAAATGTAAAATAAAGTATACTGTGTAAGAATTTAGAAACCACTGGAATCTCAAATCTCTGTAATCTCTTCTACCACGTAGTGTAAGTAGTAGTTTAAATTGTATGATATTTTTTCATGCAGAAGTTTCAGAAAGCTGAATTTCAAAGTATTTGAAATTTTATCCAGTCAGAAGTGCCAAGATAAAACTTAAAAATTTATTTGGCCATTTTTAAAATGGGATCTACAGATACAATCTGATAGCCCTTTGGCCAGTTTGTCGCAGTGCACACACGAGAGCATTCTAATGTTCTGTAGATTTTAGCAGGGAAATGATTATCAAGTTTGTCAGTCTTCTAAGTTGCAACAACAATCTTTGTTACAAAAAAAAAAATAAAATAAAATAAAAATAAAATTAAAAGACTGAAACTTTAAATATATAATTCTATATTTACAGATATTTAAATACAAATATTCTTGAATATAAGTATATACATTTTACAATTGTCTTTTAAGATAATCTATCAATCACATATTTGATTCCTTCACCATAATGCGTCTCTGCTAGAGCTGTGCTTTAATTCTAAATACCTTTGATTTCTAGATAGATGAACGAAAAAATAATTCATATGGAGATTTTTTTCTTGTGTGTGGATATTGCCTGATTAGATTGTAATGCCATACAAATGTTCGTTATACAGTGACCACAAATGCAGGTTCCAGTTGCCCTGAATGGAGGTCCTGTTCCCTTGCGGTGATGAAGTCTAACAATCCTGTTATTTTAATTGACCACGCACAAAATGTTTTCAAGTGACCATATGGTTCCTTGTAATGAACACGCAGTCAAAGTGGCCAAGACTTCTCATTTTTTAGGAGAAAAACTGATAAGCCTGTCATTAAAACTAACAACATACTTTGAAAAATTTTTTTCAATATAAAACATTAAGTGTATTTAAGATCCTTGTCCACTTGGAAAGCAGTCTTGGAAGTACCTATGTAACAAATGTGTTACGAGATGAATAATCACTAACATACTATACAAGAGGCATTGTGACAGAGACCTAGAGTCACAAAAAATGGGACTAGGTGAGTGCGGGGAAGCTAAAAATTTGTTCTTGGTAGTAAAATAGAGACAGAATTGGGATTAGAATAAAGTCTTCTCAAACACAACCTTTTTATCAGAGTACTCTGAAAAACTCTTATAGAAATGAAAAACTGAATTACGATCCACTGATCAAGATAAATGTCTAACACTAACTGCTTTGGGTAAATGCCATAATTTCCCACATTATCTTGTATGTTAGCAGTCCACAAGCGTCTTCTGCCTTAAACATTACATTAATTACTGTAAATGCAAAATCGGATAGGAAATAAACAGTCTCTGAAAATAAACAGTACTTAAAGAATTCTAGAGAATTCAAATTACTGTTGAGACAATATACTGAAACTTACATTGTCATCTTGAACTTTGAACTCCTCCGATTTGTAGAACATAAGATTTCACAAACACTTCCAATACTAACTTCTAAAAAAAATAAATAGTCTGTATAAGTTATCTTTCTGCAGGGAAAGGTGAAGGAGATGGGTCAATGGCAAGCACAGTATACACATATGTATTTCTCAAAGACAGGAACATTCCTTGTTAGACTGCAGTGTTAACAGAAGATGATTTTAGAAAGCATTGGAACAAGCACCTGCAGAATTGCTAATGCTCAAGAAAAAAGAAAAAAGAAAAAAGAAAAAAGAAAAAAAAAAAAAAAAGCTTCTTATTTCAGTACCTAATCATATGGGATCTATTTATAACTTGCCTATGGAGGAGCACAGGAAAGTGCTCTGACACTGACAGGCCTTTCCCATTTCGAAGGCCCATGGAAGAAACAGGGCAGGAGAGAACACTTCCAAAAAAATGATTTTTTTGTAAAGAATTTTAGAAACATTTGCCTTGCTTATGATTGCCTTATCAGTGCTGATGTAAAGTAACAGCATTTCATGGAGTTTCACTGGTATAAGATAGATGACAGTGATCAAAGAGAATCAGCATCCAAACAAAAGCAATAGACATCTATATATTCAAGCTTATTAAGGAAAAGGACAAAACTGTTGGGTATGTAATAAAAAAATGGTCCACATAGATTGAGTGCTGCTTATTCTACCAACTTAATAAAGCTCATAAATAAAATTTAATAATAGATCCACATACTATACTGGTATAGGGAAGGGTATAGGGAAGAATTGGTTCAACTATTAGTAAAACACTGTTGATGTTGACATATGTAAATCCAACTCTCTACCAGTCCAGAATTCCAGGCACAAAAGGACCCTTCTGAATGATTTGCCTGAATTAAAGTCCATATACTACAGAAACGGACTCCAACCAGAATAAAAACAATGCATTACTTTTCACAATATCAGTGTTGAGTGAAACCAAAACCAAAAATCCACATCTCTTGGTTAAAAGACAAGGAAGTGTAAAACCAAAAATGATCAGATATTACACATGTCAGAGAGAATTAGTGGATATCCCCAACAGTCTGTGCTAAGATCTACCCTCCTCAACACATTTACAAATGACAGATTAAGGGTAGTAGCCAGCTGTTTAATGCTTCTTGCACACAAGCACTAAAGGCTGAAGTCAGAAGCAAAACTCAAACAAACAAAAAAGGAGGTGATTCTCTGTAACAGCTGACAGTAAGTCTAGACAAAGGATGTTGTGAATACAGAAAATCTGCATGAGATGAAAAGATTAAGCAATTAATTGGAGAAGACCTCCACCATACTAGATTATCTGGGGAATGTGTCATTTATATGCATTTTGAATGTCCAGGCCAGTTACTACTGAAGAGATGGGTTAAAATAACCTTTGGTATAGATCAATACCACTATTGTTACAACTATGAGCAATAAACATTAACATGAAGAAGTTAGAAACTGTGAGGTTAGATTTACCTCCATACACTAAAATTGTATATAGAATAACCCAGGAATAGTTCTCAGGCCCTTGGGCCAACTAACAGGCACAGATTGTTTTCATTCAGCTAATTTTTTCTATCCTCAAAACAGCGTGGTACTATCCCAACTGCCTACTGGAGTTGGTTCCTGGCCTATGCTAATCCCCAAACTGTGCTCAGGCATTATTTAGTGGATGCTAATTAAGTCATCATGAGCCAAAAACTGGCCAGCAATGAATAATTTAACAGTATGAACAAGAGTGCTCACAGGCTGGTAGAGATACAGCCATCATATCTGACAGTCCATCACTGTCAAAGGCATCTAGATTCAGGCCTTGGATCTAATATTGACCTTCACATATTAGAAGAAGTCTTGAACATGTGAGGAGTAAATATCAAGTATTTGTTATTCAAGTTAGTTAGAACCTACCCAAGAGGGAAAACAACCCAACTCATTCTGTTGTAGTGAGCAGAAGCTAGGGCTCACTATTTATTATGGCTGACATACTGTAATTCAAGAACTTTCTACATAAAATCAACCCTACGCTATACAAAACCATCAGTGGGACTAACAAACGATTCCAAACTGTAAAAAGCTTCATTGCTGATCTAATTATGCTCTGCTTCTTGCAGCTCTGGGAAGTACAGAATAATCAGAGCACAGCAGGCACCAGTGATGAATCCTACCTCTTTCACAGCCAGCCTCTGACACGCTCTGATGGCCAGTGAGAGGACACTGAGCAGCAATGGTACATCAGCAAGTCATCCTTCTCTGAAAGGGGACATGCTTTTAGGTAATTCTTTCTCCTTTATGCCCTTAGAATAGAATAAACGAGCAAAGCAGCAATAGGTGCAGCAATAGGTGCAGTGAGATGGTGGAAGGTTAGAAGAAGTCCAGAGGCTGAAATCATACAACAGAACTAGGAATGGGAGATGCAGCTGGAAATGCTGGCTGTGCACTGTGGTAAACAAAGAGAATGAAACTGAGACAAGTTATGTAGCGGTCTTAGGAAATAAGTCAGTAAGGGTATAAAAAGCAGGAGCAGAGCCAGAATGCAGAGGAAGGGGGTCAGTAAAACAGAATGCATGTGGCAAAGAAATAGAAAGAATTAGATCAGAAGGAACGACACACACATCATAGGGAGTGAAGTAAGGGAAATGAGAAACTATCTCTGGGGTAGAGGAAAGGAGACATATTATGGTCAAGAGACAACAAAGAAAAATGAATGAGCAAAAATGAATGAGTAGAATACAAGTCACACTTTTCCAGAAGAAGAAAGGCAAGAAAAAGGCAGAGGAGAAAAAGTAAAGCAATTAATAAAAGGAATGAGACAGTAGGGATGAAGAGAAAGACATGAAAGGGATATAAAATGGCAAAAGGCACACACATTGGAGGAAACAAGTGCTCTTTTATTTATTCATACTTCTGCACTTTATGTCGTCTTCCTAGCAGGCATCCCACTGCTCCACAGATTTATTTATTTATTTATTTATTTGGGGGGTGAGGGGAGGGATAAGGGATTGGGGAGGAATAAGGGATGAGCTGGCAGCATATTGTTGGGGTATTTACTACACCTCTTTTTCTTCTTGTACTGCTGGATGTGTATTTATAGAAATTACCTGAGACAGTGGCTGGCACTTCTTTAGAAATGTCAATATCTGATTTGGGATAGAGAGGAAAATGTATTAAAAAAAAAAAAATAATAGAGGATACAGATGTATGGAAGTGCTTGGTGCCAGTTTCTCAGAAGTTACTTGTAGCTTGCAAGTATTCAGCTCCTACACATCATCAAACACTTTCTGCTATTTGAATGACATCTGAAACATATAACACCTATGATTTGCCATTCCTGTATAAAGCATTAATACAGGGTTAATGCTGCCTGATGAAATAGTTAAAATAATCTACAGGGAAATGAAAAAGGCATCAATTTTTAAAATGATCTAAACTAATTCTCATATTGCTTAGATATTTTGTTGGAATTTATTTATTTAAGGTTTTAAAGAGTCAAAAAGGGAAGTATGTAAAATGTTTACTCTTCCTCTTTACCTCTTTCTTTCACAATGGTCTGCCAAAAGAGAGACAATTATGTGAAAGTAACAGCAAGACATCAGAATGTTCTGCATCACACTCAATCACATCACATTACAATAGTACATGGAATATTGTGATGAAAACAATAGTTTAAAAATGCAATTAGCTTGGCCAACTGTAATTGCCTACTAGTATTTATTGACAGTAATTTTTTTAAATTAATTTTTATGACTGCTTCTACCCGTCCATTTGTAGGGCAGTTTTACAATGCCTAGAGCAAGGCTGCCAGATTGCTGTTTCCTCCAGTATCACGTCCTGGGTTTATATTGGATTTATTTTTTCCTTCAGCAAGTATTTGCTCTTGGATGCTTACTTCAGAAGCTTCTGTGCTGGGAATACAAATATGGAATTGGTTCTCCAATTAGCAAACATTTTCAGCTGCAAAACTGTCAAATCAATACCGTATCCTCAGTAATCATTTTCTTTACAAAAGTGTCATTTTTTTTCCAAGAGCACCCAATGCCTTTTTTTTTTTTTTTTTTTTTTTTTTGGGGGGGGGGGGGTAATTAACTGCCTGTCTGTCTTGTCCAAGATGCAGAGTTTAATTCCAAAATGAAAGACTTTTGAAAAATCCAAGAAAGTTCTCTTTCAAAAATAAATAAATAAATAAATATATGTGCTGCCCTTTCCTTATGACAGTTTTCTTATGTAAATATAAACTCAAAGACAAGAAGTCATTGCTCTGGTGGAATTACACTCTCCCATACTGTTTTTTACCCTCATTGTCTCCTCTGAACCACTTGTAGCAAATGCAATAAATACCAGCAATTATATTGATATGTAATTACTGTGGTTATTTATAGTTAAATGAAAGCTCTGTTAAGTCACACCTGTATCAGAAAACTTTCTTATGGATTTTGATAGATCTTTTATTTGTTCCCTCAGTTAGAATGTATCTTATTTTACTTGAATATGAAGGTACTATCTTTTTGTTCAATTGTCTTGATGTAATCTCTGGCTGTTATTTTCATTCCAGAAATAACGCAACACAGCATGAAAAATGCTTAAGCCTTTTGCTGATGGTTTAATTAATAGGTACGAATGTCACATTTTGCAGTTTCCAGATCCGTTCAATTGAAATAAAGCTGCTAAGCTGAATTTTCATACCGACTTTGCACTGGTATTTGATCACATGGCTTCATGAAAGACAAATCCATTAAGAATTATTAAATGCATGGACATGCCTAGAAATGCAACTAACTTAGAGAGTAGTAACCAATCTGCAGTCTTGGAGACTAATAGAGGGAATGGACACAGACAGATTGTTCTCTGCCTGATGGTAGCGTATCAAAGAACTGGCTTAACAGATTGTGCTGTCTGGTCAAGTTCCTGAGATAACTTAATGTACTACTCTGTGTTTTTGGCAGGATGATCTCATCCACAGCAATGAGCTATGCTTGTAAAGTAGCTCCTGGATACTATTGCCAGTATCTCTATTTTTCTCATTGTATTCTGTAAGTTTTGCAGTGCTCTTCCTCATTCTTGGACAATCAATGAGAACAACTTGGGTCAGATTTACAGCTTGGTGATAGATGATATTTTCAAAAGTAAACTACACGGACAGTACACTTAATTCTAATTAAAATCACTGGCCTAAATATGGGACTGATGATGCTCCTATCAGAGTTTATCTGCATCTTCACATACACAAACATCTCTGTAGATCTAATCTTACATTTATACTTTTCCTAGAGGCACATTGTCCATGATCTAAAGGATATAGTGAAATGTCCAGCACAATCTTAGAACCACATATAAAGAGTAGCAGAGGATTCAATAAAGCTTCCTATTCTGTGGCTAGTTGCATCTTATTTAGACACACTGTGATCTGTGAGCTAAAAACTTTGTTGTAGCTCAAGCATCTTTTGCATCTGCTAGCTTTGCTACCTTAGGAACACACCAACGACCTGGAAAACATATGGTAAAGGATGGGATAATCAAGATCTTATACCTAAACCATGGTGCTGGAAAAATATTCTGTATTATCTCAAGAGCTGTAGCTACAACATTCTTGTTACTTGAAAGAGTCCTTCCCCAAATCACAGAACTGCCTAACAGTTCAATTATGACATGGTAACTGAACCGCAGGCATAATTCGGCATTTGGGGATAAAAATCACATAGTTAGAAGCACAGCAGAAATATTTTAACCAAATTCATTTTGTGATTACAAAAATACACTATTTTACCTTCCTGAAAAATAATATTAATGTCTGTTTCTAGTGGATTTACAGCTCGAAGAATCTCAAACTGCACATATTATCTTGGTATTGGTTTAATTATTTCTCCATCACTAGTCACTCCATTTTCTCTATTTGTTAACAGCCACCAATCAACACATCAGGTAACTGCAGTCCATCATCATAATCACTATCACCATTCCATCACAATATAAGCAACTTTAACTGCTTTCATTCCAAGAACACCTGAAGGGAGTTCTTTAATGTCCCTATGTATCCTCATTTACTTAAACTACACATTTTGAGAAAATTGTGTAGAAACTAAAGAGCCATAATCAGCACTTTCTTAGATGTCTGAATCTATTTTTTTCCCTTTTTGTAGGAAGGTGATTAATGAATTGTTGACAATAATAAAGAAGCAGACATCTTGGAGATATTATTATGGATCACATATAACTTGAAACACCGAGTCTGCCTTCGTAAAACATTTTATTTGTTATATTGTGCAAATCGATTGTAATTTGCTACTGGCTTCTTTTCAAATACATTTCTTCAGTGCTGCTGTGGTAAATAATAAATCACACTAACTATTATTTCAGAATTGAGTGTTCCAATTTAGTTATGAATGGAGAAAGTAAAGATGCTTCGGGATATGAAATCCTATAGCAGTTCAAAGAAAAATAGCTTTTTAAGGGTAACCACATCAAAAATCATTAACAGACTACTGTACTAGCATGCATGCTTCTGTGAGTGTAGGAAGCTTAACAAAACACTGAGAAGGCTATGCTAAACTAAATATTTTGTTTACCTGCCCTTTGTCCCCCCCAAAAAAAAAGAAGAAAAAAGACCTCCCCACCGAAAAATAAAAACCCACAAAAAAGAAATAAGGAAAAAAAAAAAAGAAAGGATGCTACACCAAGAAGCATAAGTTAAAATTAAAATAGAGGAATATGGGAACAACACAAACACATGCAGGAACAAACTGCACATGCTGAAAGATACTGGAGAGAGCTGAATGAGTTGAACAAAGAAAAGATGTCCACCTGGTCATTACAAGATTAAAAGCAAAGAATGTCATTTTATTTGGTAAACAAATTCATTTGCCAAAAACCTTTGACCATCTGAAGTCAGTGGGTGTATACTATGACTTGTATCTACATTTCTTCTCTGCTACAGCTCCAACTTTACCATCTAGGAAAGCATAGATACACGTAACTCAAGTTCATCCCTTTTGAGCACAGTACCTATTTACTGCAAAAGCAGTAAGAACTTCTGACTGAGATCAGAACCAAATACCTTCTTAAGTGCTGTGCTAAAAAGATGGTTTGTTGAATCTATCAGTTTTAACAATAATACAGACTGTGTACATGCTAACTGGCTGGCCAGCCTACTACACATTTAGAAATATAGACAGTCAAGACAAAGTATTTTTACTCAGCACTACTACCTATGCAGGCTGATGACTTCTGATGACCTATTACACAAACCATACACAACTATTATCAACACAGAAACAACCTACGTACTTTTCCTCACAGTGGATTATATACTTAAAGATGGTCTCCAGAGCATTCATATTGTGTCTATGTCTTCACCAGAGCTGTTAAAGTTTCAAATTACTCATTTACTCAACTAGAGGTAGTCGAATACCAGTTAGTTCAAGAACTCCCAAATCAGGACAATTTTGTACTTACTTCATATAATAGAACAGATCTTTCTAACAAGCTTGGTATTGAATGACTATGCTTTTAAGTAAAATGAGAGTAAATATGACATCATAGTTTTAACACAATGTATTCAGCATATAATTTTATATGCTAACTAAATAATAACTAAAAATGATAGCTAAATGGAGGTCTCATTACAGTAATTTCAAAATGGTAATGAAAACCAGTATTTCTAAATAATCTAAGAAAGCCATACTTGGAATATGAAAACCTCCATCAGAATTGTTTACAGACTGTGACTGCCAAACCACTACTTTTAAAGGCATGCACTTTGCAGTGGTACATTTAGACATTTGTTTTTACTTATTTTTTAGAATAGTGTTTCACAATTGTTATGGGACTCCTTGATTCTGTACGTTCAAGCCATTTACTTGAAAGCATTTTACTACTAGAGATGTACATTAAAATGCATCTTCATAAAATAAGAAATAATGTGAATCATACTACATAGCCATTCATCAACTATTATTTTTAACCAAATATGAACATATTCCTGATTTTTTGCATGTATTTTTTACTTTTTTTCCTATGAAGAGGTGGTTGTTAAATGAGAACTTCTTCCTATTTTTGTTTTCAAATTAGAAATGTTTAAGAGGAAAATATGGAAACTTCATTTGAGGGGGAAAAAAAGACTACAGGTCCACTTCATAATCATTAGTCTGTGATCTGCTGTGCTCCTGACATATATTAGGAAAATCCCTTGGAGAATTCTGTCTCCATTCATTATGTCCTAAAAGAGTCTGGTTTCATTGACCTTGCTCTCAGTACAGTGCCTTATGTCCCAATGATTTAAGGAGTTTTTTATAATGAGTAGTTAGAAAGGGGTGAAATTAGCCCAGAGAGCCACAATATATAAAATGTTCTTTGCTCAACACTAATTATTTTATTTGATTTTCATCTGGTAGGTCTTGTCTCCAAGGTACAAAAAATGAGTTTGTTTTCAAATGCCATAACATCAGACCTTTAACCTCTTTACTTTCATATCCTGTTTGGGGTGAGTAGTGGGGGGGAACTGTGGTGGTGGTGATGATGGTTTCTGTTAAAAAACAACAAGAACAACAACAACAAACTTCAGCAAATAGATTATTTTTTGTCAGACTTAAATATGTATACTTTTTTTTTTTTTTTTTTTTTTTTTTCACAGGGGACTTTGGGTAGATAGATCACAAATTAGACTTTTTGATAACTGAAGATTAATCTTCTCCCAATCAAGAACTTCTGCACTTGAATACTGAGTACTTGAATGCAGAGGCTCATTGACATAGACTCCAAGACAATGTACCAAAATAGATACAGCTGCTGAAGTGGAGGATGCTTTCAGCCAATGAATTTACTGCTTGTCAGATTTGTATGCATCTTTGAATGTGACAGCAATGAAATAACATTATAGATTTCAGAACGAGGGTGGCCTTTATTCAGATAAGTTTATAAGCAAATATGTTTTAGAATAAGAGTCTGCTGAAGCAATACAACCCAATCCACACATGTTCTCAGGAGCTGAACTATTTGCTGCAATATTTAAATATCTACAGAAATGGAGTCTGGGATCATATAAAAACAGCTTTGCACCTTGAGCATATACACACAACTAGGATCACAGGGGCTGTTTTCAGATAGTTAGGCTTGAGCCTATATAGACTTGAATCTTATTCCCAGTCTCTCCTTTCAGCTCTTTCATCATAAAGCCAGACAGTATTAAAGAAAATTAAGAAAAAATTAGTTGTCAAATCCCTGTGAGACTGAAAGGTTACATCCCAGGATAAATATAGCACTGAGGCCAGACTACCCAGCAAACAGAAACTAATAGATGTTTAGAATGCAAAACTGCACATTTCCAATGCAAAGCAGGTACAATTTTCAAAATTACCTCAGCGTGAGTCAGATTTTAAGTAATTAAAATTAAATAAAATAATAAGTTAGAGTTTTGAAACATATTCAGTTTCCAAACACTCCAGTGGGTTAATGCTGACCCCACTTTCTCATGCTAATGCCCCTCATCCAGAGGAAATATTCCCACATCAGCACATATGGGATATACGATTTGAAAATCCTTCAGATGTATCAATAAGTCCAGTAATGCAGAAATGGCAACACATTGCTCCCACAGTCCATATCAAACTCTAGACAGCCAGTATCACCATACTATTCAACACAAATACAATAAAAACAGAAAATGGAGAGAAGTGGGTAATACCTTGAACTGTTCCCATTCAAACTAGGTACAAACCGAGCAAGGAGGACAGGGACTATGTGCCTGAAAGCAATGGGGCAGTATCTAGTATTGCATCTGATGAAAATTCTCCACTTGCAAATGTAAACTATAATAGGTTATTAAAGTATGAAAGATAAAAGTGACCCTCAGTTATTGGGATTTGTAAGTTTAGCTTTCTTTCCTTTCAAATCAGGAAGAAAGAACTTTGAGTAATTCAAATGAAATGGGCTGGCAGTAGAGATTAAATTAAAATGAATAGCACTACCATGACAGAATCATAAATATGTTCTGTAGAGCTACTGAAGATATTTATTCCATTACCATTTTATTCTTCTAAGGAAGTCTTTTAGCTTACTCTCAAAGGGCCGAGCTTGTGACCAATATATTAAAGGCAAAAACCAGTATTGCCCTAAAGAGTATTTATGTTGTGGGATAATTTTTCTGAAGAACACAAGTAAATATGCAAAGTGGAACAGACACATTCTGGGAATAATTATTGCCTCCAGTATATTAAGTTATTCAGCATTAGGCTATTCAGCAGTAATTATACTACCCCTGGGCAAGGATGATTTAGTACTGCATACTGGTGAAAGCCACATAATTAAGAGAGAATGGGATCTGACTACTACTTAACACACCTTTCCAAATGTTCATTTGATCCAGTTGGCAACAGCCACAACGGAGTATACAGGATGGGAAGGTTAGCAATGTGTCTTGCATTATATTGTCTTGAGTACTACAGCATTTAGCACTCTACAGACAGAAGGTCGAACTCTGTTCTCATTTAACTCTGCTTAAGCCAACCAGCTTTTAAACACAGTTCCATGGGTCTAATTAAAAGCTGCATGTGGTCTTCTGGGCCACCCTCTGATGTTACTGTTTAATGCATTTTAGCATGTTTTGTACTGTTTTTTTTTCTGAAATCAGGCAGATAGAAAAGTATAGTTCTTAAAATCATCTGTAATGCCTCATATACTTTAAAATGTCTGAAACGTGAAAGGCTTATACTGTATTGAGTACTGACCTCTTTTCTCTGTTGCCCACATTGAGATATTCATGCAAATGGGGAAAAGGAAGCTTTGGAATGGGCAATGTCACAAAACCATTAAGACTGTCTTATCCTTTCTATCTGCGATTCTTACAGAACAGAAGTTAGGCATAAACAGGCATAAATCTGTTCCACAGGACTTAGAAAGTACCACAGTATAAACAGGCAATTTAGTCATATCTGTGATGCTGAGTTACAAGTATCTCAGTCTGTGCACAGAAATACTCAGCAGTGAAGCTTCTACCTTATGCCTCTGCTTCAGTTTGGTATGAGAGCACTTCATAAGAACATAGGATTTGAAAGGCACCTAACACAGTTGATATTCCAAAACATCTTACTTGGCTGTCTTTGCTATGGCAGAAATTCTTTTTGCAGCCTTATATCCACACATGGAAGATTATCAGTAAACATCTGACAGAGATAGCAAAATCTGGAATGCCTCCAGCATCTGAATCTGGCTTTCTGCCTCGGTTACTTGGCTTGTTCTCTGACAGATCCCATGACTTGCTTTACAAGCATCAGCAGTGGCAGTTTGGAAACAGCCTCTAGGGGAGGTCATGGGTGGATTGGCTTGGTTCCTCAACATCATTTGTCTTGCCTGAAATTAATTTTGAAGAAGCCATTCAGCATTGTTTAAGATTATGCATTAGCAATAGCCATTCATTTTCCTGCTTACTCTAAGGTAACAGAATATAGCATTCAAACGCAAGGATTTATGTCACTCCAGGGAAACATGTTCTAACCAATTTGATTTTTTAAACATTTCTCAGTTACCCTGTTTGAGAAAGACCACAAATAGTGAAAAGCTACAGCACAGAAGAAAAAAAATAAATCTCTGTTTTAGGAACTCAGAAAAAAGCATAGAAAATCTTTCTTAAAAGGAAAATCAGTAAAATCTTAATTTTAATTTTGTTTACATTCAATCACTACTTGCTTTTTAGAACTTATTACATTCTTCAGTAAGAAGGGTTGGCTTTCCTATTATTTTTTGCACCTCTTGCTACTTCACAGCAAAATATCAGTAACTTTGATTTGAAAAAAGACCAAAAAAAAATGGCCAAACTTATTTACAGTCACTGACTTCAGAGAAATTCTTCAAGCTTAAGCCAAGTCTGATGGTGACCCACCAATTCTATAGCCCTCCACATATCATCTTCTGAATCATCTGGTTAACAAGATCCACTCAGAATTAATCTTGGATTTTATCCATCTTTCACTGTTACCTAGAAGTAACCACTGTATATTTCTTCAGTCTTTTTTTTAAGTTGCTCATCTTTTCTATCCCTATGCAATTGCTGGTTGATAACTTAATATATTCAAGTATTTATTTATTTTTCATATGTTATTAAAGAAAATAGATTTTACTGGAGAAAAAAAAAATCAGCATCCAAATTGCTACTGTTAAATATTGGGGGTGTAAATTGGCTAGAAAATCTTCCATTTACACACTGTTTTTCTGAATAACCATTTTTTCATACATTCTGATTCAGATCAGGGTTAAGAGCTTTGAAATTTTCTAAAAATGAATGGAACAAACCACGCAGAAAAGGAGAGCAATGTTCTGTCTGTACTCTGGAATGCCAAAACATTTGCCAACTCTCAGATAATGCTCCAGGTACATCCCAATTCCATGTCGCAGCAAGACCAGGTCCTTCATGCTTCCTTTTCCTCCTTTCCCTCCCTGCTCCACATACTTATTTCTGTATGAATGACGCCAAGCAGAGTGCACACAAGCACTCATATAAGGCCACAAATTGAACTAGCAATGCACAAGAACTGCAGGATGCTTTGCAGATTGTGCCTGTGCTTTGCTTTAAACGTGACCCTTAAACAAGGATGGTGGTGAGTCAGGTGGTGAGGACACTTACCAAGACTGCAGGAAGCCCAGTAACAGGAACTTGTTTTGTCTGATTCAGATAACTGAACCAAAAAAGGCATCATGGTATGGAAGTGTTCAAAGAGCCATACACCAAACCAGGATATACATGGACAAGATATAACATGGTCAAAGAAGTCTCTGCTGTAAATGAAAAGTAGGTGAGGATGCAGAGACAGAGCGTATTTCATTGTGGTCTCTAATATCCACTTATGGATATGTTCAGAACAAATAAAAAAGCATCATGTGCTGACTGAAAAAGTCAGAAGTCACCTAAGGACAGTAACTCTATTTAGTAAGCAAAATAACAGAGGCTTGGGTTCTTTCATCATTCATTGAATTTAACTGATGAGATAAAAAACAAGCTCACATTTTTAGTTAGCTAAAAGCAAAGAGTGTAAGATACTGAAAGTTGCCAGAATTTAGTTATTATCACAGATTGGATTTCTGCCTTTAGGTGATGAGCCATCGTTTCTTCATGATTTACTTTATACAGAGGAGAATTTCAGCATCAGTCTACACACCCAGTTTCTACATTTGATAATACTTTGGTATTTTTCTGTCAACACATGCTGCACAACAAGCATCTGTTAATTTGATAAACTGTGGAACGAAAAAAATATGATAGCTGCTTATAGTAAAGGGGGCAATCACAGATCTGAGATAAAGATTCAATCTGAAATAGGGAAAAGGAAAAGTATTTGAGCACATGCATCAGTAGTGGCTTTCTTGCTGTATTGTTTACTTCAATCTGCCTCTTTTTTCATTTTCATTCTTAGCTCAGAAGCTAATGATCCTTGTTGCTAAGTCACATCGGTGAAATGCCACAAAGGACAAATTCCATTTAAACAAATGAGGCTATATTGGCACACACAATTTTCATCCATGTTCCAAGGAATTTTGATCTGCTAACTTAAATTAAAGCTTATTCCTGGTCTTTTAAAAAGGCACATTTCCCTGGGACGCTATGCTCTAAGTAACTGTGTCATTGCTCCCTCCTCATTTGGTAAACAATGGGTACTTAGAAGTAATTCTACAAACTCTTGAGAATAAAGTGCACACAAAACTTCAGACTATGTCTTATGGAGTGACACTATGTATACAATTATCAGCTATAATCAATATATATGATTTGTATGCTGGAACTTAATGAACTGTTACATACTTATCCTTGAAGATCAATATAATTTTGACTCAAAACTCCCAAGAGCCTATGTACAGATCAGTCTGTAACATGATAGCTTTTCTTACCACAAGTTATATGGAAAATCTAAAAAAAAAAAATCTTTCCCATACAGATTATTGCAATAGTTTCCACACTGGAGATGAGGGCACTTGCTGGAACAGAGCTGGGACAGGAAAAGGAACAAGTGAGAGGTGTGGTATATCCTTGAACATTCACAAAGCCTTGGTGCTGCAGATTTACTTGATATAAAGCATCACTGTCACTGCCTCACAAGCATACAAGAAGAGAAGGCAGCAGGTACAAGAAGAGAAGGCAGCAAGTACCATTTCTGCCACGTATGCAGCAGAATGCTAATGTGGTTTGTGTTACTTCCTGAGAGAAGCAAGTGAAAACAGAAAGGGAAAAGTGACACAAAGTACTGGCCCTTTCATGCTAGAGCCTACCCAGATGGAAGACTGTCAAATGTATAGTCAGTGATCAAAAGCAGCACGAATGCACTCCTTCTCCGTCGAGCATCATTGAGAAACTTCTCAGAGAACTTCATGTGCCACCATCATCTCCACTTTCATAGGTACCTACAATTTCCTTTCAACCTACAAATCTCCAGCACATTTTTACCATTTCTACCTGAACTTTTACATATTTCTATAGCATTTCTTCTCTAGATAACAAAGACAAGTCTCCAGTTATTCTACAAGAATGTCGAGGCTACTGCCTTAAAACTAAATCCTATCCTATCCAAAAGTGAACAAAAAGTATTTCCTGAAATCTCAGGACACAGTTTAAATTAAGTGTTCACTCACTTACTCACTCAAAAAAAAAAAAAAAAAAAAAAAAAAAAAGCTGAATTTGTAATGGCTTTAAACTATAACAACGACAACCAAATTTGAATACCATGTTCTGTTCTTGCAAGTGAGCTCTGTTTCCGTTTACAAAAGAAACTGAAGATTATTCTGCTGTAGAGAGCGAAAGAAAACAGGAAGAGATGTAAATATTACAGATAGAAGAATAAAAATCTTTTAAAGGGGAATTGAGTGCTTGCCTACTGCTTAAGAAAAATGCACTATAAAGCAGCTATTGATTTTTCATTCAACAGCACAGAATGCTTTATTGAAAAGTGGCAATGCTCAGTAATTTGAATTTTCAATTAAGGTAGCATGTTCCTTGGATACATTTGCTGCTGCACTCCAGTGACATTTATTTGACTTTTAAAATCCCTCTACTATTGTATTTGTGCCTGTATAGATCAACTACCAATACAGAAAGTGTTAAGATTATAACTGCTGATTATAGACACGTTTGGAAGACTCCATGGACAGTCTAATGACTTTATTTATAGGTAGGACAATGGGTAGTCAGTCACAGCTGAATTAAATATGCCACTATGAGATAAATTAAGCAGTTTAGTATGTCAGCTTACAAATATTTATATTTTCCTTGCCTTTATGGACACCGTAAAGTTGCAGCAAAGTTGAACTAGTTATACAAAATGTCTAAAGTAAGTTTACATTTCAGAGGACTGGGGGGACTTTGCTGAAATTCAGAAATATCAAACTGATCAACCACTTACATGAACAGAAGTTTCAACTGTAAGACAGGACACTATTTCTGGACTATAAATAGACAATGATGGCTCTTATTGCACTCCCTCCTAGACCAGCAACTTGCCAGTTTTCACAGCACCCTAGAGAAGTGGGGTAGCTTAACCTCCAAATTGATTAAACTGACATCCTTTATACTTCTAGAAATAGATTCCAAGTAATAGGTGCTTCCTTGCTCAAAAACTCTATCTACTAATACTGACGAGGAAAGACTTTGGGTAATTCTTGTGAATTTTACTAACTGTGAGAGGCACAGCTTGGAGTCACTACTGCACTGGGTTGGGCATGCTGCTGTGCAACAAAGTGCTAACAATTTATTTTATCTAAATTACTGTGTAGGTTGCAATAATTTTCATCAGCCAGTAGTGTGCTGCACTAAGAATTCTGTTGTTTGTTGCAGTTAAAGTCTGCATATTAGGAAAAGGAACACACCTTATATGCAAAGCCAAGAACTGACTGTTACTTTAACTGAGGTCTTAATAGTCTGAAGAATTATTATTATCTTTGTTACAATGATACTAGCACCTACTTCTCAAAATATACAAGGCTAAAATATGTACTCAAATGTTCCCAAATCAATGCCTCTCTACAATGTTATGCTTACCTGTACCCATATTCTCTTTCCCCTCACCCCTGGAACCCCTTGGAGTAATTTTTTAATGCTTGCTCACATGCTCATTCTTCACTGGTTTGCAAGTACATGTTAAATGTACTATTTATGGTATGTTTTCATACATGTTAGTCATTCGTTCTTTCTTCTCTTTGTTATCTACCCCCTAAAACTGGTTTTATGCAGTGCCCAGGCCTGATTGCTTTACCAGTAATAATCCACTGGTGAGTTATTTATGGTTCTTGAGCTTCTGATATCATTCTGTGCTTGTAGATTCAAAGCCCCTGCTCTTACCTCTTTCCTATACTCTTCTCTGCAACATTTTTATTCCAGGGTCATAGGTAGTTCATTCTGCACTGGAAAGCTACTTGTCATTCCGATCTACCATCTACAGAAATGTATATAAGCCCATATGTGTATATACACATATTTATATACACATACACACACAACTGACAATCATAAGAAAGCTAAACCAAAGTAGGTAGCAGCACCTGTTTGTCACATAATTGTTGTTATCACTAAACAAGTGAACACAGAGCTCACACAGGTCCAGGCAAGTTCACACAAAGCCTGGAAGGTTGTGAGGACTGTGTTGTTATCTAATACTGTGACCTGTTGCAAGTAATAAGGAACACGGTATTTACAGGGCTACAAGGATACAAAGGCATACTTTTACAGAAATGGTGCAAGAAAGAAATGACAGAGAATTATCAGTGTCTTCAACAGTTCCTGATTTGCTTCAGTAATCTTCCTGTTACTTTGGGAAAACAAATTTCCACATTGAATGTAATACTTTCTGCATACACTTATAGCAGTGTCCATATACCATTAACTTTTTCTGTAATACAACTCCTTTCCCTCTACTTGTAACTGATTTCTCAAGCTTGGGTTTCATTTGGTAGCATAAAATTTCACTAATGGCTGTCTCTGTTTTAATGCTACAAGGGTTTTCAATAGAGATCAGATAGAAACCTGGCCTAGGCAAGAAGGGAAAAACTTAAAACCTCCTCTCAGTTACTTCTGGCAGGAGCTAACCCTTTTTATCATAGGTGGTGTAACAAAACAGTGTGAGCAATTAGCTAAATTGTCACTCTGTCCCTTGGAAACCTCAGTCCAGAGCCTTGCAGTAGAAACTAGTTGGCTTGCCTTAATTTACTTCTATTCCTTTTCTTTAACTATTCATCATCACCCTGTGTGGGGTACTTGTGTTACAGCCTTGTGCTCCCTTTCGCATTGGGCAGGGACCTGGCCAGCCCGTTGGCTGAAGCTGCCCACACAGCAAATTGTTAGGAAAGCACAGCTTCCTAAGGGGAGTGCAAAGGCTGCTGCACAACACCATAACAAACAGCTGAGATATGAAGCAAAATACAGTGAAAAGCTGGAAGTGCATAAAATGACAAGCTTATGCATGTGTGTGAAACTGATGATACTTATCTATCAGCAAATCCAAGAGACCATTAAGGCTGTTTCACACAGAGATAATTATCTTGACCAATCTGAGTTCATTCTGGATAAATTTTAACATTTGGCATTGTTAAGACAGACAGGCAAATGCCTTCTTAGTGGATAGGTGGAGCTCTACAGTATCTCTACGAGGCTCTGAGCCAACCCAATATATTGTAGTACTTAAGGTGCCTTGTTTCTCGACACGACCCTTTAATAAGGATGGACTACACAGATGTACTTAGTGAAGTGCTCCCAGCCCTGCTATCATCTGACTGAGATTTCCTGTTAGAGCTAATGAGGTTCTGCTCCCACTTAGTATCTAGATATGGCACAGTTAGCGCTTTTTAGTTTGCTTAATGACATGCTATTAATAAAGACATGACCTGAACAGTTACTTGCATTTATTGTCTTTTTTGTCCATTTTTGTAATTATGCTGAGGCAATTTAATTTTTTAAGATCATAAACTATTGTTTTGTTTGACAAGTTATATATAATCATGCTACATTCCCATGAAAGCACTCACCAAGGTCAATGCAAAAGCTAGCAATTTATCTGAAACATTTATCATGATATTGAAATTGCTTTGCTACTTTTTCCAAGGTATTATTATTATTGCCTTATTGACAGAGTAGTATGCTAACCCATACTAAAGAGGGGTGAGTCCTCTGTAATTATGTGTGTTTTTTTCAAGCAGTTCCAAGTTATTGAAAGCATCAAACTAAGCTTAATGGTAACTTTGTTGAATATAACTATGCTAAATAGTAATAATTCAACATCTTTGTTTCTCCAAAGAGAAACAGCCCTTAAAAAAAGGTAGAGCAACCTACATCTTTATCTAAATGAACTATAATTGCTGTAAGCACAAGAACCCAAAGTTTTTGTTGGAGTTAATGAAACCATAATATAATTCTGTGATCAAAGTCATTACCAGACAATCTTGGTTCAAATGAGATTTCCTGTGTGTGTGTGCGTGTGTTTAAGGCTCAAACATTAGACAGTGGAGAATTTACTTCTACACCATTATTTTAAATTGAAAACAAACAAGCAAACAAATGTTAATTACCTTTAATTTTAAGAACAAGAAACCTTGTTTGTGTAAGTGAAATAACACTGCATTGAATTTTAATGGGATTTGAGTGTTTTCTCTCTTTAGGTTTGATTTGGTTCTATCATTTTTCAAATATGGTTTATTATTTTTGGTTTTAAATGACATCAAATTGCCCAAAGGCTATTGCAGCTCTCTGTTTATGAAGTTCTGTCTATAAATCTCTGTTATTTACTTTAAAGCATGTATTATAAAAGAGCAAAATACCTAAATCATTATGGCATAGCTGTTCTTTTTGGCTTCTTCTCCTAAGTCTCACCAAACCAAATTAACCCAGCTTTCTCTTACACATCATGTGCTTCAAGCCCCCAGCCACCTTGATGGCTGTTTGCTGGACTCACTCCAGCATGCCCATGTCTGTCCCGTACTGGGGAGCCCGCTAGCGCATACAGCACGCCAGAAGTCATCTCACCATGGCTGAGCAGAGGAAAAGAAATGCCTCCCTTGACCTGGACTGGAACCCTTGCTAATGCAGCTGGTTTTCACTGTTGCCAGACACACTGCTGACTCTTGTTCAGCTTGTCCTCTATGATCCCAGGTATTTTTCTGGTTTTCATCTACAGTTTCTATCCTACACTGTTGCATGGGGTCATTCCATCCCTGAGGCAGGACTTCCTATTTGTCCTTGTTGAAGTTGATAAGGTTCCTGCCAATCCTTTGTTCCAGCTTGTTGAAGTCCTTCTGAAGAGCAGCCCTGCCCTCCAACATATCAGCCACTGTATCTAAGCTGATGTTATCCACAAAGGTGCTGAGGAGGCTCTCCATCCTAACACTCAGGCTCTTAATAGCATTAGCTAGTTCTGACCCCAGTAGCAATTCCTAATGGATACACTAGTAACCAACTGGCAGTTTGCTCTCCTGGTCATAACTTTTGGAAGAAAGTGTTCCAGCAAATTTTCTACCTGTATAACCCATCAGACAGTAAAATGAATGTGAAAAAAAAAAAAAAAAAAAAAAAAAGATATTCACAATCATTTTTCAAACTCCTTACAAAGCAGCCTAGATGACCTTTTTTTTTTTCCTTCTTTTTTAAAAAAATATCTTGAACACAGGAAGGCAATACAGCATGTGAACATATAAATAGAAAATAAAGAGGAAAATAAAGATTAGTACAACAGGACACAGTCAAGCTTAAGAAAACTTAGGAATTATATGCATGGTCTATGTTTACAAACTATCTTAATTAGCACCTAATTACAATTTAGTTCAGCTAATCAGATGATCAACTGCATTGATTCTTATCAGCTGATTAACCCTAACATAAAGCACTATGAAAATCCACAACACTGCTGTAGACAATTCAAGTTATTTTCAAGTACTTTGTTCTTTGGGGAAAAAAAAATAGAATGAGGAATAAATTTTGCTTTTCTACTTAGGAAAAAAAAAGTTTTCACTGAAATAAGGAGTAAAGATAGGATACGATAGCATGATTTAACCGACATGCATTTCGGTGTGAATTTGGGACTGCAAAGAGCCTCATTAAGTTTCTGTTTTAAATAAATTAATACTTTGAAAGATTTTAAATGGGGTTCTACAAATTTATGATGGGACCTATTTCAAAACAGAGTTTGAACCATTGCTGTATTAAACTGTAATGATCGTAAATGACGAATGACTGATGACAATGACAAATGAGGACATACATGGAGCTCTGAATTTCTGTATGTCATGGTTGAATAGTTTTCATCCAGATAAATCATCTCTTCATCAATTTTAATGCTGGGAAGATTTGAGAACAAGAGGTGAACCTGCCCTGAAGTTTACCTTTTTGAAGAACTACAAGTTTTACAAAATTCCTTGGTGACTTTTCTGGCTTGAAAGTTGTAAGACCAAGTCAGAGTTATTCACTAATAATTAAGCTAAGAGTCAAAATGCAAAGTAAATATGATTTTTTACTCTCATGAAGAAGAATATCAGGAAATTATTCAGTGCAATGAAGAGTCTCTTCTTTGTACATATGTGGAAAATTAATAAATAGGCTTTGAATTTGTATTGAAAAACCTTTAAGTACTGATGGAGCCTACTGCATGGGCTTCTCTATTATATAAATCACATATATATACACACATAGATGTTTATGAAGTAAGATGTAACTTCCCTTTGATGTTCATTTTTATCTCCCAACAACACTAGTGAGTGTTTTACCTAACCTGTGGACAGTGAAAACAGAAGTTAAAAATACATAACTTATATGGAGCTATAAAATGTGAATGTTAGGAATTAATACAAGTCAATACTGCTGGTACCTTGATCTAATCCTGATGCACCTACTATATTTACATTTTTTCTCTTGAATGAAAACACTGATCTTGAACATGCAAAATGGAATAAATCAAGACTGTACTCCTCCTTTAATTCCACATTTGTTTACAACTCCACTTGCAAAACAAGTGAATCAAACCCAGATACTAATTTTCTTACTTCCACGTCAATTTCTTATCCTTTCTACATGTCTCCAAAGTTCACAAGCAAACATGGTATGGTTGATACTGCATACCAAACATTAAAGAAAAAAGATGCTTTGAACTTCAGAAAAAAAAAAAAAAAAAAAAAAAGTTTCTGTGAGAACAGAATTATTCAGATACCTATCAGAAGTACATGGTCAGATGTAATGCACTTTTGCTTTTCAAACAATAAAATAAATTCACTCTCCCCAGTGGCATGAAGGGACAAAAAACATACTGTGAGGATCTATTTTTACATAAAAGATAGAAGAAAGCAGGAGGGCAGCACTACATTAGCATGAAAACTCCTACTCTAGCAATATAATTAAAATCTTGAAAAGGTTATTAGAAATCAAAATTTTCTAGCAACTGTGTCCACACTGTGAGATAGTCTTTAGTATGTAGCTAAACAAGTCAATCTTTATGGTGGAATCTTTTAGAAGATATAACCCAGTACACACTGAGGGCCAACTGGTTGGAAAAGAGCTTGGCAGAAAAGGTCCTGGGGGTTATGGCAGACACTTAAGCCAGTGATGTGGCTTTGCAGCAAAAAAGGCCAACAGCATAGCATCCTGGTCTGTGTCACAGAAGCATTGTGGTCAGGTCAAGGATTCTGATTCTTCCTCTCTACTCAGCTCTGGTGAGACCACATCTTGTGTGCTGTATGCAGCTGTCAACTCCCAGTACACAAGAGACAGGGACTTACTGGAGAAAGGCCAGCAAAGGGCCAAAAAGACAATTAGGTGCTTGCAGTGTCTCATACAAGGAGAGGCTGAGAGAGCTCAGACTATTCAGCTTCAAGAAACAAAAGCACAGGTATATTCTATTGATGTGTATAGATGCCTTGCATGGGGATGGGGAGCAAAGAAGATGGAACTCAGACTCAATGGTATCCAGTGAACACGCAATGGGCACAAACTGAAACACATGAAATTCTGTTAGAGTGGTCTAACACTGGAGCAGGTTGCCCAGGTAGGCTGTGGAGTCTCCACCCTTGGAGATATTCAAAACTCAGCTGGACAATATCCAGTAACTTGGCTTTAGCTGACCCTGCTCTGAGCAGGGATATTAGAGTATATAATTTGACATAAATTTTATTACCAGGCTTGTGGGGATGTACTAGGAACCCCCCAAACAAACAAACAAACAAGCAATCAAAAAACCCACCACAAAACATTACCTTAAATTCTCTGCTGCTTTTATGGCTAACCTTCATCTTCAGATTTTACTTCCAATAGTGTGCTAATGAGAAAAGCATCAGTGGGAAACAGTACTTGCTGTTAGATCTATTAAACATGGTTAAAAGAAAGAGGCTGAATTGCAATTAAGGTAAATATTTCATTGAATGTTATAAATATGCAGATATTGTATCCAACGCATACATTCTGAAGTTTGAGTCAGTCACTGTGTTAAAACTCATGAGAGTAGAGCTCTATTCAGTAAGTATGCTGTGGATGTGATAGGACATGAGTTTGTAATACTTTAACTTACACTATTATTTTAACTTTTTGTAGTCTTTTTGATACTACCATTAAACAGAAAGTTCTTCAAGTTTCAAAAAACCTGCTAATAAGTAGTATTCTGCCTCATGAAGAATAGAATTATTAATACTGATACTAGAAGAATAGAATTGATTCTATTTCAATGTTTTTTAAAAAAGACAGAAATGGAACAATAGTATGCAGACACTACAATACAACCGGAAACAGCAGGTAACTTACTCATTTTTGGAAGTGGCAACAATCGAATTCTTAAAAAATGAAAATCTTTTCAGTAACTCAACAGACTTTAATTCAGATCATATGTCAATAACTTCTTGTTTTTCTGTTTTGGAATACTTTTAATTACCTGCTTTCTTCTTGTGCCTTATCTAGCATCTTGAGGAAATCATGAAACACGTCACTGATTTACCTTTCAGTCTCTCTTACCATTTTGTCTTTCAATTGCAAGTATTTTCTGTTTCATCACCTTGCCTCCAATAACTGAATGCAAAAAGTGATATTCAGAAATCAAAGTATTATATACTATACATTTCTGTAGCACAATGACAAGGTTAACTGTAATAGCAAGATAAGTATATTCCTTTTCATATTGCCTCTTTCATGTAAAAAATGTAAGAGCTGAGATTCTTATCCAATTGTGTGCCTCCAGAGGCTGGGTGTTTCAAGATTTATACCACCTACCATTCAAGTAATGACAAAAAAAATACACATGAGAATTGGCAGGTGATGTAAAAAACTGATATTTACTGAAAAGTAAATTAGGATCTTGCATTAACTAGCCTAATATCTTAAACACTTGTTATTTTAGGAATTGACCCTCGTTAGTCATTCCTGTTGTCTACTTGCAAAACTGAGGAACTGTCTTAACATCTATGGAACAGCAAGAGGGTAAATGTCAAGTACAAAATACCATATTAATTCTAACATCACCGTATAAAAGTAAATTTTTGGAAAATGTCCTTTAATATTCCACTAGAAGAATCTACATAAGATATAGTAGACACATAAAGATGTAGATAGATCAGTCATGACTTTTTTAGACTGAGCTTAGTTTCAAGAAACTGCATTGGTCTTAGAACTTCACAATCATACACATTGTCTGACACTGGAATGAAACCAAATTGCTTTATAAGGCCTTTGCTTTATCTCCCCAAGGGCACTTGAAGAAAGTACAGGCGTAAAAAAAGTAAAAAAAAAAAGTCTGATATGATCTTTATTTCTAAGTAAGGATCATAACAAAGATATCCTATAGAAAGCCACTTGTACCTTGCTGTGTGCTGACTGAGAATTTACTTATATGCAGTTATAAAATATAGAAAAAAAATTAAATGAATAATATTAAAATGATAATTTTAGTGTATCTGTAGAAAACAGAACATGTGACAAGAGAGTCTGAATTCTTGAATTTTAGATATTAACTGGTTCTACAGATGGTTGATGATTTGGTGCTGTTACCATCCATTAGCTATGCTTGGTGTCCATGGAACAATACTGAAACAATATTGAATATTAATCTTCAGTGTTTCACTTTTTTTTTTTTTTTTTTTTTTTAATGTACATAGAAGGATTCCCAAGCACTGCAGTGTAAGAAATGTCTGCTCATATTAAAGCAATTCAGAACTGCAAAGACTTTAAAGGCTAGCAGGGATAATTCTGGTAACTTAGAGGACTTCACAAACATAGCATGAAACCTCCATTCCCTTCTTCCCCAGCAGCTTGGTCTGTTTTCAGCAGTTTCCTGCTGAAACAGCCACTGTACTTCAACCTACTACTGAACTTCCCTTTCTTTGGAGTCTATCCGTTTTCATATCTGTAATTCCAATTTACTCTTAGAAAACCTGTACACACTCACTTCTGTTAAGTGCTTAAGAAATAGAACAGCAGATCACAGGAGTCGTGTGCTTAGACCTCTCTTGTGAAACACTATACTATGTCAACCCATACAGAAGAAAGAACTATGAAACAGTTACGGAAATTAAAGCACTTGGAAGCTTTCTCTTGTAATTTACATATAGCAAAAAATATTCAGAGAAAATACACTTTGTAATGAGCATAGTTCTGGTTGCATTTAATAGTTCACTCCCAGAACTCAACTTTCAACAGAATGGGAGACATCTGACATGCACTTCTTTGGGGACCAGTCATGCTGGTGGTCTGATGGATTTTATATTCTTTCTAGATTGCAATTGGGCATTTTAAAAATAAGAAAGACTTGATCTCTAAACTGAAAAACACTGAGTCACTGAAGTGTCACTTACAACTGCTCTGGCTATTAAGCCTTACATTTCCCCCTCCCCCTCCCCCCCAAGGACTCCCCCTCTTGATTAAACAAATCGGATTTAATAGTTGCATATTAACACATTACTGCTGCTAATATATTAAAATAGTGATAGTAGCAATAACAGTTAATTCACCTGAGTTGTGATATGTCCAGGCCCAAGTACCTGCTCTGCCTCTTTGCCTTGTAATGGTACTTACAAATTAAACTGCTGACCACTAGGGCCTTGCAATATAAAATGCCATAATTTTATAACATTATTAAGATCTTAAGGATCAGAACCATGAAGCTTAGTCTCCTGTATTTTAGAGCTACTCTCCACAATTTATTAAAAATGGAATCTCCAGCTGTGGGTTTGCCTTTATAATCCACTCTTAGGGCACCACCTGGAGCACAGAAAGATGGCGCAGCACAGATTTCAAACTGTATGTTCCCCAAATAAAGCACATATTAATTACCATCCTAATCTCTTCCAACCACCTTTCCTGTATCTCTGTTCTACTGATTTTTTTTTGTAATCAAAACATCTTTTTCATAATCTAATAGAAGAGGATCATCTTTGAAATGTCAACTTTTTTTTTTTTTTCTTTTTTTTTTTGTTTTAATAGGAATATCATTTTCTTTTCCTTGTAGTCCTTGGTTAACTTAGCTTTCCTACAATTTCTGCATGATCTGATCAGAAAATGAGGAACAACATACAGTACTTCTTTGAAAGAGAAAGTACAATTCTGTATTTGCAAAAAGGATATGCAAGTTCATTCAAGTGTTAAAAATGGAAGAATTAAACCTATCTTCTGATGGCTGGATTTTTGATACAAACAGATCTACCAGCTGGCCAAACCAGATACCAAAGAGTTAAGCCATACATGAAATTAGAAAACCATTTATTTGCAAGGATTCAAACAGAAAAATAAATTCAAACAGAAAAAAACAACAACAACAACAAACAAACAACATAACATTTGAGTAAAATATCTATGGCATGAAAACAAACATCACTTTTGATACGAGTCGATATATTGTCAATATTTCTACCACGGTGCTTACTTTAAAGAGCTTACCACCAAGCATAAGCAGAACACCTTTTCTATAATGACTAATATGTCAGCTCATAATCTTTTTTTTTTTTTTTTTTTTCCTTCAGTATCTAGTTGTTAACTCCCTAGAAAGAACATTGTTATTGTCAAAAGAAGCACTGAATACTCTGTAAAGCCTGATCCAAAGATCAGTGAAAGAAACAGAAAGTAGGAGCCTCCTGATTACAACCGGGTGAATTTTGAATAGCAGACCTATTAAATTTGTATAAGCACTTTACATATACATATGGGACAAGTGACATATGCCAAATTGGGGGAAAACCCTTATGAGTGTGGGAGGCAAGGGTTCCTTCTCAAGAGTGAAAAAATAGGTAAATTATAAAACTAAAAGAATCTTACTGACTAATACATGACGCACTATCCAAAAATGACATTCAACAGCAATAATTTGTCATATAGATTATACAACAGAGCTATGAGAGTATAGAGCCTGGTATACAGACACTGTATCTCCAGATTATCCAAGTCCAAAGTATAAGCACATCCTTAACAGCACTCTATTGGCTCCTCCAGCAGATTTTCTAATGTCCTATTCTATAGTTGAGCTCAGACTACAGTTCATTGCTCAACAGTGCTATTTTTATGTCAGTCCCTGACCTGGTAATATATTTTCATTAAGCCAGTAGAAATTACTGACTTTGGGTTTCTAACACTGACAAATTAGTGTGAAACTACTCAATATATTTAAAAAGTTATCAGGGAAGAGATGGATAGACAGCAAAATCCCAAACCCTTGTTTCCATTAAGGACGTGTGCTGAAAGACGCTCCCCACTCCCCTACCCCCCTCAGTCACTGACACCACCAAAAACTCATTGTTTTTTCTGTGGTTGAAACAAATATAATGTCCCATCCTTTTCAATGTCAGTACATGAGACTGCCACTCACCGTATTTCTGCTGGATGATCAGTAAAGATCCATTTCAACTGGTAGATAGTAGTTGAAATAAAGAGTTTGGGAAGTCTTTTCACTTACCAAAGACATTTCAGTGAAGAAAAAGCCTCACAAGCTCAAAGTGTATACAAAGGAAATTCAAATACTTCTGAACAGTGAGAGCTAGCATTCTAAATAAACAACATATGCTCTATAATCAACAATAGTTTTTATAAAAAGAAAATAAGCAAACAGTCTTCAGTTCACAGGTTTAACTAAAAACAGCAAGGGCATTTCACATTATGATCTAGAAAACCATGGAAATAAATTAAGGACACAAACAGTGCTAGTTTCTCATGTAAATTGCTCTTCCATTGCATATATTTGCATTTTATAATCACAGATGACTTCTACATAATAGCACATATCCTTTTTTTTTTTTTTTTTTTTTTTTTTTTTCCTAATACATATTACAGAGTGGAATTACAGCTAGCTGTCCCTATCTTAAAACTACACACATCTTGTCAATAATTTCACATGATTCTCTTAATGCCCACTTAAAGCATCATAGAAGAAAATGGTAACCTAGGGTTTATATTATATCCTATTTCATGTCAGGATATATACTACAATTCAGTCTATATGCATAGAACAAACTATTTGTTAGAGTTACAAGTTTTGGTGGCTTCTCAAATTCACACTTTAGTTTCTACAGAAGCACATAACTAATTTTTGTATTTAAAGCCTTCACAACCTAGACTTTGTCATTATAGAGACACATTAGACCTTTTTTATTTTACATACCTATTAAACAACCACTCTTTTTTCTTGGAAAATGGTATGGAAAACCATTTGGATGCTTATATAGTCAATGTTTACCCACCTAAAGAGAGGAATAATTATTTACATCTTTAAATTAATTCTAAGTACAAAGGCATGTGCATAAATAAGTGGAAAAGGTGAAAATGTAGACTTGCAGCAATTACATTACACGAAATTGATGAATTATTGCTACAAAGATTTGTATGTGTAGACCATTCACTTCTAACATTAATGGTTGCAAAGAGAGCTCTTAGTATTTGAATGCTCTACCCAAAACTAGTGAGCTACCATAGAACTGACTTGTTGATGATATAGCTTCTACTAGAAACAACAATGACCAAAAGCATCTTGTATCAACTTGATGCAATCATGGATGCAGTGACAGGACACAATTAGGTATTCCTAACCAATTAAACTGATTAGGTCATATATAGTTGTTATTTCTGAATACCTGTTCTTAATCACACTTCAAAGAGGTATGTATTTTTATTTCCAGGGGAAAGAAAAAGATTAAAAATGTCCAAAATCTGGGTTATCTAGCAGTTCTAAAACCAACTTTTAGAGCCACTTTTTTACTCCCTGGGCCGTGGTACTTCGGTGAGTGCTTGGTTTTGCTCACCTAACAATTGATAGCCTGCTAAGGCTTAGGCACTCCGCATTTACTCCCTGTAAACTTCCTTCTGTGACATGGAAACAGCCTCACAGGCCAATTCAGCCCAGCTACGGTCTGAACACCTTTTGACATCTCCTCTCTATTTTTTCCCTATGAAGTGGACAAAAAACTTCATAATGTTTGACATCTGCAAATAAGAAGGTTGAACACAGCCTTATTTTGCACCCTTAGCCCTGGGCACAGAGAGGCAGTGATCACCCAGAACTGCTGTGGCTTTTGCTGGTCTGTAGCACTAGCTTTAGAGACACTGTGGTAACGACTTGTGTGTGTCACACAGTAATAAACACTCAAAGGAGCTGCATGCTACTGGTGGTGTTACATTACAGTGGGGTTTCACTGTTTACTCTCCTATTCTCCCATTCTAAGCCAAAAGACTTTAGGTATTTAAGATTTTTAAATTTCAAAATACAGAAGTTGAAAAGCACATAAAGAAATACATTGGGTATAAATGTATATAGGAAATTGAAAGTTAACTTTAAATAGCTTGCAATAAGTTTGCCAACTTCACTACAGGAATAAACTTACCATGTAAATTTGATAATGAGTAAATTCTAACATATTCAGTCAAACATCTACAGAATTTTTTGTGTCTTGCTTAATTAGTTACAGTTTCATGTATTGCCATTTTTCATTAACTTTGTAATTCCTGGGCATGCATAGGTGGGTGCCTTGCTAAATATTATTTGATTAACACACAGTACTCATATAATATATGCTAATTCTTATTTGCTAGGAAGTTAATTATAAAGCTTTGATAATCGGTTTTGATAAATGTAATTTGGTGGAAAATGTGTGTTCCTGGAACAGAATTATATTAATTTAGGTGGCTTTTTTTCTTTTCTTTCTTTCTTCTTTTTTTTTTTCCTTTGGTTAGACTGTTGTCCACCCAATTATTGAGATGAATCATTTGCCTGCAGCATAGGCAAGCCAACTTTGGAGTATGCATCATGTTACCCTTCCTTTTTAGTAACTCTTCCCATATTGAAAGCTTTACGAAAGACCATTTGCATGTAAAAATACATTAAGATATATAACAAGAAGGAAATCATAGAATCATTAAGGCTGGAAAAGACCTCCAAGATCATCTGGTCCAACTGTCCCCCTACCACAAGTATCACCATCTAGTCCATGTCCCTAAGCACCAAGTCCAACCTTTCCTTAAACACTCCCAGGGACAGTGACTCTACCACCTCCCTGGGCAACCATGCCAATGTCTAACTACTCTTTCTGAGAAGAAATGTCTCCTAATTTCCAAACTAATAGAGCAAAGTTAGGGTGGCTTGCAATTAAGAGATTTTTGAAAAAGAATTTATAGCAAAGTTAAAAGTCTATACAAAAAGCAGGGCCTTGTGACATCAAAATGTCATCATGAAAGAAAATGAACGCTTGCATGTTACTTGCTGGGCAAGGTTCTCGGCATGTTACATTGAATGTGCGACAAAGATTCTAAAGGAGCAAGTCCAGTGAGAAAAGGAAAAATCTGGAATAATTCAGCACTTGCTCACTTTGGCATCCATCAGGCATGGAAGCCATGTTGGTAATTCATGAAGGGATAGTAAGATCCTCACTGTGGGAGAGAGACACGGAGACATGCTGAGAGGACAGCGTGCCAGGGACCTGGCTGGTGACTGCACTTCTGTACCAACAGGCCTCCTTGATGGGACGAAAGTGAAGACAACTGAAGATTGTCCCAAAGACTGAAGTCATGTTTGTATGGAAACAATGACAACCTTCTCCAAAGGGACAAAGGTCTTTCAAATTCTTCTTTTTGGGAAATTTAAGTTCCCCATCTCCTTTCTTTGTTGGCATGTCTGACTTCCCTCCCTGTCTTCAGCTCCTAGTTGCTTGAGTAACGTTTTATGTTCTTGTCTCTAGGAGTCCCACAAGTAACCAGCATTATTTCAAAATTATCATGATAATACCATCATTTCTTAAGAAATTAAGAATAAATTTGAATTCAACTCGCTGGAATTCACTGTGAATCATACAACTCATCTTAGATATAAATTGAAATGGGTATATGGAAAAAATACCATTACTAGATATTGATGTGAATCAATACCTATATTTAGCATAGTTAATCTCTTGCACAAACGAAATGTGGGTTATTTATTCAGGTTATTATCCTTCAGCTTAATTCCTAAACTTCTAAAGACTTCAAAGGATTACACAGAAGCTAGATAAAGAGCTTATCTGCATAATTCTTATGCAAATTCAAAGAGGTGTCTTAACTAAAAGGATGCCTACATGCACAATAAAGGTTCACTGTTAATAATTCTTTCCCCCAAAAGCTTAAAATATTACAGACACATTAGGTCATGATTCATCTTACTCTGTTTTCGTCAGTAAGTAAGTACATGGTTCTGGCTGCAAACTTGAGCTTGGTTACACCCCATCTGACCTCTCACATACCTGGGATAGCTGAGGCTACTGCCACAGTATGTGTGCTTACAGCATGAATTACAAATGATCATACTTTACATATATATATATATATAGCTTGGTGTCCTGCATAATGGCATAAGAGAAATTAGTGTGTGAAATGCTAATAACTGCTGCTCATCAGAAATTTGTACTCATTCAAAAAACTGGAACCAGTAATTTTGTCACCAAGTTTTCACTTCCCCATCCCTACACTCCCACATCTCCAAGCCTACTGTACATTAATCATTTTACCCTTAGGATAAAAGCAACTTGCAGTCCCAACATTATACTTCTCTGACAATATAATTTCTACATAATGTTTATAACTTCGTAAGCCTTTTAGTTCATGGAGTTTAAAGACAAACTTAAATGATTTACCCATAAGAAGTAGAGTTTTTTGGTGGAATTTGGATAGTTTATTAATGTTTTTATTATCTATTTGAAAAAACATATATTATTTGTTCATACTGTTTCTGTGTTGTCAAAAAGCACCAGTTACTAAAGAAAATAGGTTGAAGTTTATTGCATAAAAATGAATAAAAGGTCTAAATGCATATTCTGCTAATGTAATCAGAAATCAAGATTTCTGTTTTGTAAAATTAATGTTTAGTACTTAATGAAACAATGAGAAAAACACAAAACAAAAACTACAATGGTTCTGCTGTTTTCTCTACATTATTAGCTTATGATACGCCAATTTGTTTCATATGTGACTTAACTATTGTCTTGACATGAGGATGTATCCAATCACAACTGCTTTCGAACACAGTAAAAAAGGAAGGACAACTGGTTCGAAGACTCCAAGGAGAAGAAGCTTTCTGGCTGGAACACCTCATCCAGCAAGTTTCGTATCCATAAGAAATAGGTGTGTGTGACATTATGTGATGTTAAACATCTATATTTTCTCACAAATACAGTATCAGTATATGTAAATACATTTTCCAAGTATCCACCAAACCTCATAAATAAAGAATTATCTACATCTTATAAACTACAAACATAGTGACAGACTTTTGAGAAAATACTCAGCTGTTGTAACCGGTAGAGCTCCAGGTAATTCTGCTGCCTTCACACACATAACCACACCAACAGAATTTTCTTAATGTAATCCATAAGCAAATACCACTACCATTTAAAATGCTTGTCATCAAATGCATGTTGCAGCCTTTACAAATTAGTGTTTTTTTGTTTTTTTTTTTTTTTTTCCTTCCCTAGAAACTTTTCTACCCTGTGCTTTTTATTGTGCATACAATTGTTAGGGTTAGTTTTTAACTTCTTACATACTGTGCTGGCTTCTTAATCATGACTGTGCACATACATTTTCATTACCAGATAACTGAATGTTTGCATTAGTAGTTCAGCAAAATATAAAATAAAATTGTTGCCCACAAAGCAATTCCCTGAGACTATTTTCACAGACTTCTTTATATAAAAAATGAATTAACTAGGTTTACTTACTTGATGAAAATGGTACAGCTCTGATTCACAGACACAACTGAAGGAGGCTTTTCATTTTAAAAAGGGGAAAACACACAATATGAAAGAAATATAATTCTCTTGAAAGTATATATAAAAAAAAAAATCCTGAAGAGTCACTGCTTTCTACATTATATTTTATTCTTCCTGGAGTTATGCTAGTTTATTTCTGTAATAAATAAATCATTAAGATAGCATCATTAGGCTAACCACTAAGATGCCATGATAAAATATACTCCTAATGATTTCCTTTGCTTTCATGAAATACTTCCTTCTTTTTCCACTTTCCTATACCTCCCTAAATATATACAGCCAGACTTCCCAGTATTTGTTTTGAACTAGTCTACTAAAATCAGGAATTGTTTTAATGGATCCTAGAATCATAAAGGTTGGAAAAGACCTCCAAGATCATCTGGTCCAGCCGTCCCCCTGCCACCAATATTAGCCACTAAACCATGTCCACAAGTACCACATCCACATAAGGAAAGGTTTTTCTTTAAACACCACCAGGGATGGTGATTCCACCACCTCCCTGGGCAACCTGTGCCAATACCTAACCAGATGGAATTGGAGTGACAGTCTACAGGCTTCTTAGTAGATCTTATAGAGAAATCGTAGAATCAAACTCAGATGTAGATAGATTCTGGCTAAGAAGGTATGCATCAATGGTAAATGAGTATGTTCAGACAGGTGTAGCATAAAATGTTAAAAATAATTTATATTATAAGGAAGTGGTCAGTTATAATACTTACATATATTGAAAAGCAAGGTATGGGAAATATGCTTTGCTTTATTCTCCTCTGAGTTGCTTTTCGTTTTTCTGCTTTTAAATGGCAACTCGTTTTTCTCCCTTTGCAAATTGTGATCTTTGTGTCACTTTATACAATTGTGGAAAATAGATCATCTGGTAAGTACTAAATTGTTACATATTTTAATCCCCAAAATTATACTTCACACTAATCATTTGGGTGGGAATAAATGGGAATTAAGTTTCCACTGTTTATTTCACCCCTACTCCTTCTGTTCATACTAAATCTGTTATGTGTAAGCAGAGCACTTCAGGCTAAGAAATTCCATTTCTATTGACGGCACCCTAGCCTGAATCACTAATGGCAAGTACTCCTACAAAAGGAAGTAATTCATCTAGGACACTACAACTTTTGGTATAATCCTACCATATAATCCTACTGAGGATCTTTAACTAAACCTAAGATGATCAGCAGCTTCTATCCACTGGCCTGTTAATCAGTACCCAGACATTATTTTTACGTGTCACAATTTGTTTTTATCCTCCATTTTCACCCTGCCTATTTTAGTTCATGCACTGGCCTTGAATTCTTCACATCTTTTTCCAGAGTATCTAGATATGATCGTTCCTTTTATTGAGCACTGTGTTTGATAGATGTATCCTTTAAGAAAATCAATAATGTATTTTAATCTTAGAGATATATTGGTAGACTACAGCTGCTGTCTACTGAGTATATTAATGTGACTTTTACTGTGAAGAAAATGCCTTGCTTTCTTAAAAACATTTCCAATTTTTCTCTGTTCTCAGCACACTCAAATGCAATGCCATTATTCTGCTTGCGGAAAGGGGGTAACTGGAATAGAAGAAATGAGAGTGAAGGAGCTGAAAGAAACCCTTTTTGGTAGAAAATATTCCACTTCTATTTCCAACTAGGTTCGAAGGAACATCCTTTGAAGGAACATATATTTATAAGGTGTTACAATATGGAATTTAAAGCATTCTGATTCCAGTATGTGGTCCTGCTCAGTACTGACACTGGCAACAGTAGATCTTCAAAATATTTGCAAATTCTGTACAATGGATATTTCAGAATAGAACATAAAGTCACATGTATCTACTTCAGTCCAGTGATTTACTATGCTGTATCAGGGCACAGATACTATAATTCATAGCTAAAATACATTTCTTATTTGGAAGCCTTTTTTTTTTAGATCACTGACACATATAATTGACTATAACGGATTAATTTTTTTCTAACAGCTTACCCTGTAGCATTAACAATGCATTTCTTAATCATTCATGAAGTAAGGTGGAGTCCTGGTATCTCCTGTTCGCAAGTCAATGAAAGTTTTGCCACTTCTTGCAATAGGATCAGGTTTCTGCCTTTTCTATTTTTCACTGCATAGTGCATGTAGAAGCAAAATCCAAAGTTACAGATGCAGTAGAAATTCTAAAACACCACCCAATGAATGTAGCAATGTAAGTTTGTCTTAGTGACGACCTCCAAAAAATTTGCAATGTGAATTATGAGCACTCACTAAGCTTTAACTCTTCATTGTAAGAATAAAGAATGAGAAAAATATTTAGAACAGACTGATATTCTTTCACCTTCAACAGCCTACTCCAGTACATAATCGCCAAGTGATTTTGCAGAAAGAACATTTTAGCAGACTCTTACATAAAATTTATGCAAATAGGAATTAAGAATAAGAATTGCTGGGTAGGAATTGCCTACCCAGCAACTAGTGTTGAGTAATTTTACTTTTATTCTCAGCTATAAGCTGTAAAAACACACTAAACATATCCTTACTCCTCAATTCTTAATATGCATGATGAAAGTCTGTTGTCTTTACCAAATTTCAGACTTTACTAAAATTCCTTTTTACATAGTCTATTTTTCTAATCTGGCACTTAAATTAACAGGTAACTTGACAAAAAAAAAAAAAAAACAAAAAACATCACTGTTCACAAGTTGAAGTAGTGTCTTTGAAAGAGCTCTGTAGAATAAAGACTTCTACATTGTTACAGCATTAGATAGAGCAACTCCAGCTGATTGGATAAGATACAGCTTAGTTATTCTACACTTACACTACTCAAACTTCATTGACAGCAGCACTACTAATAATTTACAGCCCAGCATCACAAAGGGGGAAAATAAATACATGCCAAACACATACAGATTCCTTTCTAAAGCATATTCCTTACAGCGGAGTATGGTATTGACTAGACTGATGGAGCTATTCACCTCTTGGTAAGCGCTGAAACAGTAGGTATGTCCACATAAATGATGTATTAGGGCTGATAAATTCTTTCAGATGGCTTGGAAGTTAGTTTGATGGTATCATCCAATTTCCAATGAACACAATCTACACTACAGAAATTCTAGGTGATAGCTAGTGCCTGTGTTTAGCACTCTCAGCCAAAGGCAACTGATCAGGGAATAGTCATGGGAACAAAATAGCCTCTTATCCCCAGAGTAAAGTCAGGCAAAGAACAATTTTGTTTGCTGACAGACCAGAAAAGAAAACAAACAACAACAAAAAATAATGTATTTTTGAGCCAAAGAAAAACCCAATTTTTTTTTTTTTTTTTTTTTTTTGGCTAACAGAAATAAACCCAAAATATCTTAGCCAATTAAATAAATAATGAGATCTTTACTGTTCATTTTGTTAATTAACCTTTTCTAAATTTTAAATTACTCAGTTTTTTAACTAAAGTGTACACGTTTTGACTGCAACTATTTACTGAATTTAACTTACAGATCTAAAATTATTAATCTCCATAATTAATATATTCAGGGACCAATCCACTGACATTCGTTGAAAAATTACTGACTTGGATTTTAACAAAGAGATAGATGTTTAATCTTCACAACTTTTTTTCCTGCATGAGCTGGATGAGTTGGAAAAGACTGTAGAGCTGTCAATTTTGTTGCATTTTTTTAAATGCAGAACACTTTAATCCCGAGTCTTTCAACCAAATAAGCAAAGCAGCATACAAAATCCAAACAAAATTTGTGTTTCTAATAGTTATCACAGTATCCTGGAACAGTGAGAGATAATGCTAGAAAACTTCCAAGATCAAGAGACTTTAAAACATACTGCTAATGATGTAACTGATTGAAGAGTAGGCAAACAGATAATTGTACCACAGGATGCACATACAGTTTGCATGGTTGTACTTTAAATTTCAAAATCTGAAGAAAGAAAAAAAAAGGATATAACTCTGCCACCTTTACTCTTAATATTTTAATTGGCTGTATTTATTTCCTCTACCTACCCTTTCAAATACCTTCACATTAATATGACTGTAGCTCTTGGCACATATTTAATGACATATACATGCAAAGTCATAGAGATGTAGCCCAATAGTGATTCAATGATGCAGAACTGGAAGAACTGGCCATTATATCAGCAATCCACCTGTGATTGCTGTCCCCAGAGACTGGCTTCTCAGCAAAGCACCACTGTGGCAAGAAGAAAGCAACCAAAATCTGCTGTATTTATGCAAAATCCACTTTGTGGAATTTAAAATAAAAAAAAAAAAAAGAAAAAAAGAAAAATTGTGGTTACTTGCAATGACAGTTGGACAGCTGGGAACGCAAATTCTGCCTTCCCTTCGTACATTATTGTTACCTGAGATTTATCTTCATAGGTAGTAGATCTTAATCCACAAGATAGGGCTTAAGGTCTGGAGGAGAAAGTCAGTACAGGTCACTCATGTGTCTTGACAGCAGCTTTCTCACAGTGTTTTGACTGAAGAGTTCTCAGAAACTTCATTTTTTTACATTCTGCAATCAATTTCTGTGTACAATAAGTGAAAATTAAGAAATTGCACAGGTAACACAGGAAAATGAAGAAACAAAGGCAAACAAAGATTTATCTGCCTGAGGAAAGCAGAAGTATTCTAAAGTTCAAAATGTGTTACAATGTTAATCATCTGACTATCAAATTTCAGTAGTTCCAATGGAGAAAAATACATGGGATTTGGTTCTTAAACTAGCACAGGTATTTTCAGGAAGTTTCTCTCATATATTCTTGTTTGTGCAGGATGAATTTAGCTCAAATACTTCCCCCATACCAGAAAGCATTAAAGGGATGGAGGGTTCTACATGGAAAAGCTTATTATTCCCACAGGCAGAAATATGAGAAAGACCAAGCGTTTTCTTATACCACCTATTTCAGATGTGCATACTGAAGTAAAAACATAGCATGTAATACATATGAATATCTGGTAACCCACTATTTGTTCAGGGGCCCTGAGGCACAACTATAACTCACGCAGATTCCCAAGGACCTTTAATTTAAATTCTGTGTTTTTCTAAAAATGCTCTGTTGAGACAACAAAATGATTGTAAGCAAAAAACAAACAAAAAACCACACCCCTTTTGTTGCTCTTTTCCCTCAGCTGCTAATGTTATGTTGCAATTTAGAGATACACAGACAGGACAAGTATATGACTGTTACATTACTTCAAAATTAAATTTGAAAATGGTATTTCTTTCTCCACGGAAAGACATAAACATATCTTCACTTTTTTTTTTTTTTTTTTTTTTTTTTCCAAGTTACTATAGTTCCTAGTAGATATTTTCACTCCTTTTAAAAATTGGTTTTTACATTGGCAGTATGAATCTCACAGCTTTGAGCAATAAGGAAACCCAGATAAAAGGGTTACTTTTTCTTCTTAAGTAGAACTCTGACTGGATTGTCTATTTTTCAGAAGACATGACTGTGATTTTCATATCATCTGAATGTACAAGTAAACTGCATTGTAAGAGGCATTACAAATGCTGATATACTTACAGTAACATGTAAAATGCATTTGCTTTTATTGCCCAGTATGTTGGCTAATAAAAGCAGTTTCATCTATGTGTGTTCAAAACCAATTTATGTTTTAGATTTGGAGTTCTGCCTGATCCATTTTTAAAAGTGGTCTGGAAGTTTAAAACATGGTCTTTGTAAATTTTAGAGGGTAATGCTAAACTTACCAATAAAACCATCTTTTTAAATAAAATTGACAATCCTTTTTTTAAGTAACTAACCAACGGGTTATACAACATCCCAGTTTAAGATATGCTGCAATGTCAATTTCATTTAATACTAAGAGAAAAATAAGTGTATTATCTTTAAGCAGTAATTGAGACAAACAAGTAAAATATTGAAAGACATCAGCCCACCCGAGGACCAAGAATTCATTTTGTATTTCATCTTGTGCCTGGAACAGGCACTGCTCCCTCTTGCTCCTACCGCTTCAGAGACCATAGAGCAGTGTTCTGAGTGGCTGCTTCAGGGATTTATGTTCCTCCAGGGTAATAGTGCTGATTATTTAATCACCTTGTATGCGCCACTTAGGCAAGGAGAAATGTAGTCATGTGCATCAGGAGTCATGAAGATCGATTGCACCGTCTGTTTCTTTCTCTCTGCAACAACCTGCTCTGACACTCAAGTGGCTGGAGCCAGCTTTTAGAACAGGTACGACATGAAATCAGATCAGCAGCCAAAACAGCAAAAAGCGACTTTCTAATGTAGAAGAAGTAGATTCCTATCCATTAGCTTCTGTACATATGTAATGTATGTGAATTACATTTCTGAAAGAATGGCTGACAACATCAAATAGATGATCGCTGGGCACACCAGCTTCTGGTTGCAGGTTTGCTCCTTGCCTGCAGCAAAGTGTAGCCAAGTATGACAAAAATACCATTACCTTCAAATGGTATGTTAGTCTGAAGTTGGGACTCCAGCTGGAACAAAACCATGTCACATTTGTTTCACCCCAACAAAGTCAAAGTTGCAGATCTCTTTGAAAATAGCTTTTCTTTGAAAGTGTCTGTCATCATTGTAGAGCCAATACAAACTGCACTGTCCTCTCTATTCTATGATTAGCTGGAACATTATTAATAGAAAATAAAATTTAATTGAGGTTGTACTTGAATAAACTGTGATCAGTCATGGGTGCATAATCTGTGCGCACTAACAAGTTTCTAAAGTATCTGTGCTATGCTGTTCTATCCTGTTATGACACTAAACAACTGGGGAAAATTTCAAACAATCTACCTAAAAGTTATTCATAAAAAAATGCTTTTTCAAAGACTTAGGCCATTCTAAAAACAAAGCGATTTTTTCTTCCTTTTAGTAAATAAATAAAAGACCGTTTTATTCTCTTGAAGAAGACTCCATTCTTCCAAGTGAAGATATTATTTGTAAATTAGAGTTTGGTTGGAACTTGATAAAAGATACACTTAGCAGGATAATGTTCTGAAGTCATCACCTGTATCCCACATTTCTCATACAATTTACATGGGTAAAATTCTCCATATTAAAAAAGTTTCTGTTCTTGCGCCCCATTAAGGATAAATGCTACTCAAGATCAAAGTATTATTCAAAATATTTCCTAGTTATGAGATGTGCAATTTTCCATCAGACACTAACATAATATGTAACACAGTAATGCTCACTATCCCTTTTCTTTTCAGCATATCTTTTGCAAGAAGCTTCTCTTTCATTTTATAGGATGCTATTCTAAGATAGGACCAGAACTCAGAAAACTAACTGTTGCTCTGATGTTCTTATGATGAGCAAATTGCTGTCTTTTACATCTGGTACATGGTGATACATCTTCAAGCAATGTGAATCATGTTGTTGTCCAAGGGATGGAGAGATGATCATTGTTTCTAGTAGCACCATCAAAGCAAGAATACATTTTCATTAATTTAAAAAAGGCTGAACAGATGCTACAGTCTTATCTTAAGTGACATTAACAGAAACTGGCACATAGGCAACAAATACAATAACAATCCTAGTGAGATCCAGTTTACCAGCCATCCAGAACCAAAACTAGGATTGCCAAGTGAGCCTCCAGCCTTCTGTATCATTTTTCTAACGCAAAACCATCAGTATATATGGTCCCCCATTTTCCTTTTAAGCCACATCTGTTGTAACTGTATACTTAAAGAGGACACATCCAATGATCAGCATCGCTGCCTTTTAATCTTTAGGATAACTAATCTCATACCACTACGGACATTTTTACTGTCACAGATAGAAAGACTGAATGAATCTTATGCTGAATGAAATACAGGAAACTACTGCAAACAGAAATCTTTCTCTTCATACTGCATGAACAATGAGCGCTGTTCTCCTGAACTAGAGTTTTAACTTGTGCTTTGAAAGACAGATTTCCCAAGATTTGCAAGGAGGTTGCTGATTTGAACTGCGAACTAGTACTACTGGCATACTGGCAAATATATTTTACTTTTAGCATTTGCTGGAATATTTGGAACACCAAAAAGCATGGAAGTTTACAGAAGTCTACATCAACTCTTCAGTAAGGCAAAAACCTAACAATGAATGACAGTACTTTCCAGCAATTCCTCTTCCCTCCTTAGCTTGTTGCAAAGGTGTTGTGAGTACAATAAGTAGAAGGCAGGCAGTATGAACAGCTCTGCACCATTTCAAACTCCAGCAAAGTTTGTTCCCATCCTGGCACTATGGCAATCCTCCTTCGCTATAGTAGCTGAGTGTGTGGTCAGAGGGGTTATCACCATCTAGGCATCAGATTTCCAGCTTCAAACAGCATAAAAGAAAAGGTTTTCTCTGCTTAGCTATTTGAAAAGGACTTTATGCATACTTTGATATAATGCTTTTGAAGTCAATGAAACTAACTCAGTGTAAAATTCCTTTGTTGAGTTTGGCTGTGCAATGCTGGAAAGTTCAAAAGAAAATTGAATACGTAGATATTTTTACTAGTAAAAGGAGAAAATATTCTCATAAGACAGAGAAAATCAAACTATCTCCTAACTTATGTATAGGGGCTTCAGTATTTTTAAAAGCAACAGAAAGATGGTATATAGATAGAGGGGGAACCACAGGAATTTTTAAAACATGCAGTAATGATAAACTCAATTCAGCTCTAGAAAATACAAGTCTCCTTTTCCTGTATTACATAAGATTAAGAAACTGTAATCATAGGAGCCTTTAGTAATGATTCATTACAATAAAACAGAATTTTAATTAAAAAGCCCTCTCTTGAGATTGTCAGCCTCATTCACAGGTATTGAGAACTCTTTTCACTGTTTTATAACATGATGATTTTTTTTTTATTATTTTCTCTCAAAAACTATGTAGGCATAATTTTGATAACAGCTTTTTCTTCTTTGTTGAATATAGCATATCAATATGTTATTTATTTTTTATTGAAAACAACTGATGGCAAAATTAACAATCATCATGAAGAAGGGGACTTTTTATTGATGGACTATTGGCATGCATTCCTCTGAAGATAACACTGTTCTCTGTCTAAATTCATAGGTGCAGGCTGGTAACAGGTTATGAAATCCAGCCTTTTAAACAAATTTATGGGAACACAAAATGAAAAGTGAAAACCTTCAGGTTTAGTTATCAACCATGTCTACCATTTAAAATATAGTGTGATTAGTAGATGAACGATGGTGGTTGCTGCAGGGATGGAAGCTCAGTTCTGCTGGTTGAATTTTCTATCTCATTAGGAGCTGACCTGATTGAGTCAATGAGCTCAGGTTAAACTGTAAATTTACTATCACTGGTGGCTTTGCAAATTGGCTCAGGTTTAACATAAGTGGGTGGGTGATCAGACAAACAGTGAAATTGCCAGGATGAACACAATCTCTGTTAATTTTATTCTTATCCAAATTTAAGGTCATAATAGCATAAGGTCATAATTAGCCAACAAAGGAGATTCCTACTTTTGCATCATAATTCTATTAATTGCCTAAAACTGTTATGTCTCATTACTAAACACAAGTTTCTTTAAAAAATAACGTTAATGCTAATATGCTTACTGCATCAAATGAACCTGCCTTTCTTAACAGATCTGTGTAAGAATGCTGGTCTTATCAAAATTTACAGTAACTTCTTGCTTTAGATCAGAAGCTGAGATGGTTTGAAAACCACATTAATGCAAAGATCCCCTTTGACAACACAAACATTTCTGTAGGCATATAGACAACAATTATGTCTTAAGTAGAAAAGGTGACTGGTGACTTGATTTGGGGGTATTAAGTAACCCTTAGGTAACATGAAAAGCAAAGGTCTTACTACCTCACATACTGTTATCCCCCTATTCAGCACCCTCCCTTACTTGGGGGGGAATTCAGAATTTCAGGGAACAGTTTTCTATATATTAGCTTTCTGAGAAGTTATCTGTCATTCTATAAAAGAGTTCTCATGTAATTTTGGATGGTCATTTAAAACCTAAAATGCTACAATGCCTGGAAGTGTGAGTTACCCTGGGACCTGAGAGAGCCCACACGTCCACACAGGCTAAGAATCAGCAACAGTTCCTACCAATGAACACATCAAACCTCTTTGTCTAATCACCCTCGATTAGTCATTGCTGCTATTTCCTTCAAAACTCAAACCAACTTTTTGTTTCTTAAAAAAAAAAAAAAAATATCTCTGTATGCTGCCCCCCGAACATATATATTTTTTGTTGTTGTTGTTTGTTTGTTTGTTTTTTCTTTGTTTGGTTTTTAATTAAAAGCATAAAAGCTTCATATGCACAAAATACAGTCACATAGCATGAAGAGTCCAACTAGGAAGAAAAAGAAGTCTGGAAAACTGAGTTGCTACTGCATCTATCCTTACAATCCCCTGTTGTGGCAAAGCTCTGAAGGAGTCTCCAAACTGCATGTGATTTTATAGACCATATGATCTGCAATATTTACCATGCATAATAGAAATAGATAAGGCACAGCAAACAGCTTGAATTTTGTATTTCCTTGCTTTTTATTTAGTCTAAGTTGTTAACACCATGTGAATATATATTAGGGAGTCTCTGTGTTTGTGTGTGTGTGCATCTCTCTGTGTGTGTATATATAGGTATAAACAAACATAGAGTGACTTAACTATTTCTCAAGTATCATAAAAGAATACCTTCTCAGCAATTATCTTGTGATTTCTAGAATTGCTAAGGAAAAGAGAGTTGTTCATTTTAGTAAGAATTGGAAGAAAACAAATTATGCTTGTCTTCACAGCTTTTACATTCTGCTGCCCCTAGTGTATGCTCACTTGTTTGTGGAAGTCTTGATTTTTAATAACAACAAATGTCAACACTTATAATCAGAATATTTGACCACTGTTTTACAACTTTAAAATGCATTGCTATAAAGTGTTAAGCAAACAAGAACAAATGGGAAATGCATTTTCTAACAATAACCACACTTCTTTTTATTGATCAGGACAAACAAGAATAGGAAACAGATAAATATGGAGATTTTAAAGAAGAAGAAAACCTCTCTCTTACATTCAAAATGTAAAGGTACATATTTAAAATGTATTCCCCTATAAAAACAAAAATAAATTCAAGTCCTGGCTAATACTGCCAACATTTGGCTTGCTTGCCTGGCCCTACATTTGAACAATCTGAGGAGGAAAGAAAGTAAATATGAGAACAATTCAATACACAAAGACTTACCTGCTCTTCCTCTGTTGAGACTAATAGGGAACAGGGGACATTGTTTCTTTTTATTATCACATGTTTATCTTTTTAAGTCCCTTATCCCCTCAGTTTTTCTACTCGCATTACTTACCAGTATTTATTATCTATACCACTCAGTATACTGCTGAGAAATCTGCTCCCACCAATCTTTACTCTTCCATACTTACCTAAAGTTTTCTAACCAAAACCAAACAATCAAAAAAGCCCATTTTGTTTGGGACGTTCAAGTCTGCTCCTCCTGCTTGGCAATAAGGTGCTGTAGGGTAAAATATGTGCATGGTGTGAAGGAAATATTCTGCACCATCACACCCTGAATGGAAATAAAGAAAGTGTAAATTCGTAAATTTCCAGATGTGTTTTTCTGTTTCTACTGGCTCTCAGCAAAAAAACAGCTGTAAAACAAGGCCACTGTTCATTTCCATGTGCTTTGAATGAGGTCCTCAGAAAGCACATTTTCCATTTTTGGTTGCTTTTTGTCATTGTTTTTAGATCCAATTGAATTCTACTGGAAATAAATCCTCCCTCTTTACTTATGAACTATCCCACTTTCCATGGTTATATTCATCCTTACTATTTACAGAATTGCTTGCAGGAATTATTTTTGACAATTAATATTGTTTGGTAATCATTCACATGAAGAGTTTATAATCAATTACCTAAAGTTGTCAGTCACTTGTTCCGTTGCCTAACTGGATTCTCAAATACTTATTTAGACAGAAGAGGAATGTATAAGGAATTAGGAAGAATGGTAAAAAACAAGAATGAACCTTCAGGATATATCATTGAGCTACAAAATATTTGTACTGAATCTCCTGAAGCTTTTGAGGTTTGTAAACAGTCGTATGAAAATCATGTTGCTTTCTTAGTATCTTTAGGCCTTTGTTAGTTAAGATATTTTATTTATTTCATGTTGATTATTTTCACTTGGGGTCCTTTTTCCATTTTCTCTTGTTTAAGACGGGTTAGTTATGCGTCTATTATAACAAATGTAAATTTGCTTATTTTTAGAAAATGTTTTTAACACTCCAGCTTCTTTGTCAGAGTCTGCAGTGCTAATAGCTGTGTTAATAATATTATTATCTACTGTGAAGAAATTGCTTTCCATACATAGAAATTTAATGAGATGGAAATTTTTAGGAACTGAACTGATTCTCAGCAGTGGTTTGTTAGACTCTCATAACATCTGCCCATGTGCAGACTGGAAATACTCAATGCCAATAGAGATGTCAGTAAATTAACTCTGCTTTTGTGTTTCACTTTCTTTTTCCCACTTCCATAAATTAACTTGGTTAGCTAAATGCTAATGAGCATCTATATTTACAGACCTGAAGAAATTATTTTCTCAGGTGAATTAGGTTTCAAGAATGCTACAGGGCTAGGCTTTTCTATTTATGTTATTTTGTCTTCCTAAATTCCTTTAAATTCCTAAAGAAGTGAGTACACGTGTCCATTACACCCCATTGTAAACAGGATCAATTCACTAGTGACTGTTTGCATATTCTTCTACCCCTATTAACCTGACATGTAGAATTTAGTTATCATTTCCAGTGACTTCAGTATTGTCATCCACTACGACAGTGTGGAAATAAATGCCATCCTGCGCCTACTATGCATAGTCTTGTGCCCTCTCCTGCATAGATGAGATTCCAGCCAGCCCATTCCAACAGCTACAAATGCTTCACCTGGGGCTTCAGTTGCATGAAAAATATAAGAACTAAACAGCTTTTTTATTTTAACACAAATAAAAATGCTCATCTTGTGTGTGCTGAAAAACATACAACATTCATATAAAAAAATGTAAAGTCTGAAAAACAGGCATTAAGGAGCCTTTTGAGTCCTTCTTTTATCACTGTATCTGCATAAATAAGAAATGACAAAACTGAGTTTATTAGAAAAGCACAGATATCAAGAGAGTATATGGCCTTTTATTTTTGCTTTTGTCCTTGCTGGATGAGTAATTCATGATGTGTATATAACTGGCTTTTAATTTCATCTTCATGTATCACATATAGAAGCAAAACTGTCCCTTGCCTTGCTTCCATGAACTACCTTAATCAAGCTTACATACATTAAACTTGTTCTTATTTTATTCCTGTTATTTCTCATCTGGTCTTCAAACTACATCTACTGACATTAACGATTAAGGAAATCGCCATTCAAAGCAAAAATAAGTGGCTTTATCTGGGACTGTGGATCCTAAGGAGCAAAGCCTCTGAAAGATTAAATATTTAATCATTTGATCTACAGTGCTGGCAACTGCCCTATCTATTTTATGAGCAGGTTGACAAAAACATTATGGGGCCTGGGACTTGTGAAATGGAGCAGTGTTAAACCTTGCACTCTTTTATGCTAAAAAGGGGACTAACATTTTCCTAACAGAACAATATTACAGTGAATATTCTAATAATGGTACTTGGGGTGAAACTGAATGTGTATGTTACTTCAAACAGTTTATGTGATGATTTTGCAAAGGAATATAAACCACAATATCTGAAAATATTCAGAATTATCCCAACTGCAAACACATTCTAAGAATTCATTTAGGATTTTCATTGCTATTTCACTTACAAAGAAAAAGCTAAAAACATTTTAAAGAGTAGGTCAATCTCACTGAGGAAGTGGAGTTAGTAAGTATGGTTACAGAATAGAGAAGGTTGAACATGGTATCTGTTGAAAGGGTGGAACAGAAGGATCAGGAAACTGCAATCCAATCAAAATAATTTAAAGAATGATCAGAACTACCTATTAAACTATTTGAACACATCTTGGCAATGTTTTATTAAGGAGAAATTATCAATCAGGTATTTAATACTATGGATTTATCCTTAGACAAACTTTTTACCTTATTGTTAGATAAAGCCATGATACCAAAGAACCAGGCCCAAGTTAGAAAGTTTAAGAACACACAGACAACTGGAAAAGTTAAAGCTATTGCCACCATGACAATGTTGAAAGAACTACAGGATTTTTGGTCAAGAACGGTACAAAGAGGTAGGTGACCTTACTGAAATATTTGTCAGAGGATTAAGCCTTGAGAACTTACTCTATTCCTCATTTCAAAATAAATAAATAATTTTATTTTCTGTAAGTTCTGTGGAAAACAAATTTGAGAAGAAGTTAGTAATGGAAAAACATATTGAAATAGAAAATAGCTTTTAGTCAGAGAGGAAATCAATTGCAAACCAGTCTGAAGAACTAATACCTTCTTGGTTTACTGTACAACATGGTTAAAAAGCTGCCAGTTACCAATTTATACTTCCAATCTTCCTTGTATATGTTATATATTACAGGGATTACAGTAGTAGTTGATAGAAGAAAGCAGAAAATTTATTAGTATTTCCCCCTTTCTTTTTTTTTTTTTTTTCTCCTGCACCTAGGCTAGACACAAGCTACAGTCATTTGGTTGAAACATTTTATCTTCTATCTGTACTGCCAGATACAGTGACCACCAGTTTTGCATTCAGATCAGGGTACTTTCCAAGCACATGGTACACGATCCTCAAAAATTCCTCCACAAAGTATAATAGAATGCATATTACATACTATAGACAAATGTTACACTGTTTTAGGTGACAGTGCACTTGTGAAAAGCTAGCTAATGGATATTATCTATGTAGTGTTAAAGTATTAGTTAGAAATAAAGAGCAATTATTTATCAGAAAATGCTAGCTAGTGTTTTTGCTTGCTTGTTTTTAATTGAAATGTATTATGTAAAAAGTGACAAAGAACAGAAAAGAACAAAAAATACCTAATCTTAGTGGTTCTCCAAAACAATCCTTCTGCTGATGATTGTCTGACATTTCTTCTTGTAATATTTAAATCTAGCAATATGTGCACAACTAGATCCAATGTATTCTTAGGAAACACATGGTTTGTATTTAGCAATTACACTCGTACCACATACTACTATACAATCTCATGACAAAGTCTTGCTACAAATAATACTGATCTTGCCCACATAAAACTCCCTATTTCAAATTTTGGAAGGTGACTTCCATTCTGTATAACCACTTCCTTATGTAATAATATCACGATAACTGTCAGTATCATTCTCAGTAATTGAGAAAGCACTTACCATAACAAAAAGTTCTGTGTGTCTCAACTTCCACTGCAGTGGGAGCTGATGGAAGTATAATCAATGTAAGTTAAGTACTGCAAATAGAAGTAGACCTGAAGTATGTTGAAATGCCCACATAATATGTGCTGGAGATAATTTATTTCAGCTCGTTTTGAAGTGGTTTTGAGGACTGAATGCCCATTAGAAAGTGCTGCACATTAGAGGTGCTCCTTGTATGCACGCTCCAGTTGTGTTCTAGATGGGGTCTCCTCAGCAGGAAAGAGCATTTTTTAGCACCAGAGAGGATAAAAAATGCAATGAAAAATCTAAGCACAGACATTGGTATATACTTGGGGTTAAAAATGTTTGGATTAAAAGTAAGTTGCTGCAAGGCACTCATCAAATATTAGACCTCTGACTTCAATGGAATTATATCAGAGATTAACTTAACACGCCACCATTGCTTTCAAAATCCTACTGAATTGAACATATTTTGGCTGCAAAACAAGAATTAAATCTTAGGGACAAAACCAAAGCTTTTAGATTTTGCCAGAATGAAACCAGGACTGCTTGTTGCAGAAACAGGACAAAGGCTTGTCATAGACAGCCACAAGGTGTGGTAGACAGAGTAGTCATCAGCAGAGTCTGGACTTAAATCCCTACGCTGCTTTATTTGAAGGGAGGATCGTAAATTTTAGCTTCCTCCAGATGTTGCTGTCACCAGTAGAGCCACTCTCTATCAGCCTGCAGAAAGCTGATGTGGCTCTCTGAGGACAACTCAGGGACTGCCTAATTCCTGACCCTGCTCCTCAGTCACAGCTTGGAGCACCAGCTTCTCCACTCTGGGGCCACAGGCTCGCCATCCATTTCAGTTTGATCACAAATGTAGAGTTGGCAAGGGTTCTTTCAAACAGACTCATTTCTGCAAAAATCAATCCAATCATTTTCCATTTTCCTCATACTGTTTTCCCCTTAATTGTTGATCAGCTCAAACAAATTTCTGGCTTGTTGTTCACCCTGCAGTTACAGATCACTACGGTGTTCAGCAACAGACTTGGCAGGGTACAAGCACAGAGATGCAGCCTGCTATCTCTGAGTATCCTTAATCCAGATGTATTCACAGCCATGGCAGCAGGAATTCCTTAATACCTTCAAAGTCTCCTATTCATGTGTTTAAGATTAAGGACAGTGTAGCCTTTACTGTAACATTACAGCTAGCCTCATCCCTGGGCAATGCTCTGTTCAGTATCATCCTGGAACTGGCTCAGCACGTCTTTATGCCCTTCAAATAGATAGAGCTGTTCTTGAAATCAAAGGCCATTTATAGTTCGTTTACAGTCAGAATGTAGATGCATCTATAAGGAGCACAATGACAGCACAAAGAGAGTGGTAAAGATAGATTACAGCTGACTACAGGATACAAGCTAAATAGCATTCAAATCCAACAACAAAAAAACATTGATGAGGGCTTCATGTAAGCTTTTGTTTCACAAATAATTACCCACTACATGTATTTTCTTTCTGATATCTGTTTTACATATAAGGTTATGATGTTTTCTTTGATGAAATGTTTTCAGTAAGTCATGCCAAAGTTCAGTGGTTTATGACTTTTATTAGGCTTTTATTTAACTGATTGTTTCTATATACCCTCTTAATGGGTTAAGTGCTATAAAAGGATTTTTCATACCATATAACATCTTAATTCTTTTATTTCAATTCATTATATTTAAGGTTTCAATAATAGTAATCATAGATGTATTTTTTTAAAGGCTGCATTGTTCTCTGATGCTTGTAAACATAGATAACCTTGGGGAAATCTGAATGTACTCTCTGAATGTGTTTTGCAAGAGTGGCTGTGTTAAGTGGTTTCTTTGTCAGTCCTAACACAAAATACTGTGGCCTGATATTTCTACTTTGGCTTGCAAACCTTCCTCTTTGTGAATACAGATGACTGTATCCTGAAATTAAATTTAAATTATATGACTATCTAAACTAAATGATAATCCATAAAGAAACAAACATTCAATCTACAGTGAAGGATTTAACCAACAAACAGTATATGCATATTCAAATTATATGTGCATTAATAAAATTCTGAGCTGGCCTCTTTGATTTGCATCATTTACTTGGAAATCAGTTTTACATTATACAAGTTAAGTAAGAACTACAAAAAAATATATATTTCACAATCATAACTAAGCCAAAGCCTTTTTTAAAAGCTTCACATGTGCAACCTACTAATCCATATTCTCTTTTCCAACTAATTTTATAGACTGTTGCTACCACATTTCTGTATGATTTTAACACCGTACCACAAACAATCACAGAAAATACGCAAATGCTGCAAAACACATTATTTTGGAAAAATGCTTGTTTGGAACCCTAATATACAATTGTTACCATATCTCTGTGAAAATGCATCAAGATTTTAAGGAAAATCTGAATTTTATTGAAAACACGCATATTTAGTAATTGTTCCCAGGTGGCTAAAACCAGGGCAGTGGCACATCATAAAAATAAATATTTTCCATAAAAACTGCAAAAAAATACAGAATACATTTGAGTGACTTCCATGTTTCACTACAAAGCTGTCTTGCAAATACTAAAAGAGAATAAAATAACTTTGTCACAAAACTATTCTCAGGGTTTCAAACACATTCGTTTTCACACTTTGGGACATACTCCAGTATTAACCTAAGCCAGCTGAAAATTTGAGACCATCATAGAATTTAACAAGATTTGTGGAAAAGTAACGTCTATAGATTAATTGGAAAATATGACGAAGATTAAATGCAAATAAGGATATTCCTGTTTTGAAATGCACACTGAATTGTCATCATTTTTTAATGATTATAAATAAACTTCTTTTGTAAGCTTTTTTATTTGTTTTAGAAAGACAATACTGTAAGATTTATAACTGGGCCTACCCTACTTTCAAAAGACATTATTTTATATGTTCAAGCCTTAAAAAGAGTGAATTTTTCATTTGGCTTATTCTCAAGACATAGCACTTCTTTTTTTCCCACTTAGCATTGGATTAAGAATTATACAGCTAATTAAGTAATTTTGTCTTTGATTTTATTCCTCATAGAAAAAAGCAAAACAAAATTCACCTTGCCCTTCTCTTAGGCTGAATAGCAGTAAAATAAAATGGGAGTATTTCACTTGACAAATTTTATCCATCTATCTCTTCTAAACATTTCCATCAAAACCCCAAAACATACCTGATGCTTTTCCAATAACTAAGCGCATAGTAAAAACTGTGCTGTGGAAATGAGCAGAATATGTCATTTTCCTGCTAGTCTGATGTGTATTAGCTTATGACACTTGTCTATCTTACTTGTCAGCTTGGAAGTTTTCTGTGGTTGTTCAAAGATACTGCCACATCCATAAACAGACAACGTTTCTCCCTTTATCAAACTTGACACATAGTCTAAGGCATTAATATGTGGAAAAAAAAAATATCTGTGGTTATTTTAAAATCTATTTAAATATAGTTTCCAGTACTTCTGCCAAAAAGGGATGACAAGGTGAATTAATTTGCTGGAGTTTAGAGCCATGAAGTGTCCTGTGATACCTGACTCAAGTATCATATATAATCTTATATATATATTTAAAATAAAAATAAAAATAAAAACACTCTAAGTATGCCATCTATGTCAGAAGCAAAAGACTAAATAGAAATCATAGTCCAGAAACTCGTCTAACACCAGGTCCTGTTTTTCACACAAATGTTTATGAGGGGTACTAAATGTCATAGCACATAGTATTTTTCTGATTAAGGAATTTATAAATAATAAGAGGATCTTAACTCTTTCAAGTTTCAAAAACAACTGTGTTGAATGCTGGGGGCAGCAAGACCTATCATCCAAACACCTGGCACACTTCTTAGACTGGTTCATACACCACTGTAGAGTGAACATTTGCCCCACTAACAGCAGAAAAATAAAGCTGTAATTTCAAAGGACATGAATACCATATATATTGGCTTTATAGCCCTCCTCTTGCTACCACTAACTTTCAATGTATTTTTGTAATTCACGTCATTATTTCCTATTAACTCTGTCAAATGTGCTACTAAAAAATAAAAGATATTGGGTGAGATGTGGAAATCATTTTCCAAGGAAATTGAGCTTCCATGTGCCATTTACACTTTCACAGCTTCTTCTGCATGCCCTCCTTTCATTTCTGCTTGGTTTCATGATTTAACTCCCTGGATGCTGAGAGTGAGCCATGCTAGCATGCAATTTTTGATGTGTAAATATTGTAAGAGAAAAAAATCCACAGTTCTCCAACAAAAAGAAGGAATATTTTTTTTGCTATCACATTTAGTTTGGTGTATACTTGTCTTTTAAATAAGACTTCTTTTTTTAAAGGGGGCAAGCTCCACTCATCACACAAAGCAAAGCCTTTGAAGCCAAGTGTAATTATAATAAATCCACTAGAAAACAAAGTAAGAAAACACTGAAACCAAGTGCTCCAGGGGGAGGTAAAGGAAGCTCTATCCTGAACAATGTATGTATGACCTGTGCCATTCAATACTATAATATGTAATTCTTGGATCCCTGGAGCTCCTCAGAAAGGCTTTATTGAGAAACCTTTCTCTACTGGTTAAAATGTCACGATCTTTTTAAGTATATAAAGTATTTTTGTTTCATTGTCCTTAAACTCAAAAAGAAACAAAACTTTTTCTATTGCTTACAAAAATCATGAGCAATCCTATCTGCCATAGTTCAGCATAACTGTTCTTCTGGCAAAATGAATCTAATGTAAATGTGTTGGCAGTGTAAGACATTTGATAATTAAAACAACAGCAATCATTGATACATTAGTAAAATGATTATATACAGCCTCAGCGTGCTTTGATAGTGAGGGTTCCTGGTTTGATATTATTAAAATAACATTAACTCTCCCTGCCTGAATATACTTTACACTTAACACACATTTACTGTAGAGTCTGAGCACCTCACAATCATTTATAATTTATCTCCACTGTGAGACACAAAAACACTATTAGTCCCACTCCACACACACAGGGCTGAGGTACAATGAGAATAAGAGTTTCCAATTTCCCATGCAGAAGTGTTTCTGAGAAAAGATATGGAAGTGGCAAACACAAGCCTTAGGCTAGATCCATGCTCACTGGTCCATGCTCACAGACCCCTGCTATTGAGATTATGAAAATTTGCAATATACTACAAAATATACTGTCAGCTTTTCAGAGGTCACGTGTAAGACTGTTTTCATCTTCTGGCATGGCAGTGATGTGCACAGAGGTTGTCCAGCCCTGTTTCTTACCCCTTTAGTTATTTTTAATTTAAGTTTAATAATATAGTAATATTTGGGGAACCACTATAAAATGTCTAAATGTGTCATTACAAGGGAATCTGATTTTTTTTCATTGCCACGGAACAATAGAGACAAACCTTCAGGATGTAATCCTTTCTCTTTGCCCTTTCTCATAACTTATTCAGGATAAAAGTATGATCTGTCGTCCCCTCTCCAAGTAATATTCATATCTTAATTATATTATATTCTGCATGATGATCTGTGAGCATTGCTTGTCAAATGGCCATATATTATTCAGTTGCAGTGGTAGTAGAATAGGTATCTCCCTTCTTTCTGTTGTTCTCAATTAGTCTTTACCTGCAAAGCTTTGACAGAAATAGGGATTATTTTATGGAAAAATGTGTTATTTAAAATTGTCTCCAAATGTATGGTATATGACAAAGTTCGCCAAACAATTTATACTCAAAATAAATGTATAGCCACCTTTCCTGCAGAATTTTCAGTTTGATCATTGAACTGAAAGCTTGGCAGTTGCCTATGTTTACTGCCTACTTGTGGGTTTTAAGGACAAGAGGAGTGCTAAGATAATCTGGTATGGCCTCCTATAGAACATGAGTAGAAGAATTTTATGTGTTTGCTTCTTGATATGTATTTTCCCAATACATTTTATTTGACTAACACATATTGAACAGTAATAATACAATATTCTGGATTAACAGTGAGTATTTTAGTAAATATAGCTGAGAACATATGAGATGCCAACATAACTCTTTTCTTCTCCAAAAGTCTTAGTAAAGTTATCCATTATGGACAAGTAGAAAGAGGGTATATAATTCAGTGAATATAAGTAGTCTTTCTGCTCTTATATCAATATTTTATGCTATTCATGGAGAGTAAGTGAAGTATTATTAATTGCTTCTAGCAACACAGGTAAAGTAAAGGCTGATCTATTAACAACATTAAAGCTTAAATATTAATTCCTAGAAGCCACAAAATGTGCTAATGTCAGAGCTGAAAATGGAAGTGTTACACAAAAGAAAAAAGGTGTTCACTTGTTTAGAAGCAAGGGCTGGATTGTGGCTTTAGGCACAGCCCTGAACAAAAGATTCTACATAAACTGTACCAACCCAGAAATAGCCTGGGGAGACATTGTGCCTGAGGCAAGTTCTCCACTGAAAAGTTCTTCTGGCAGAGTTGTGTGATCAAGTGTGATTCATGACCAAAGTTACCGTGCCCCTCATGCAGACAGTCATAACGGCAAATACTCTTGCTAGCTTGCTGTGCCTTGTGGGAAGGGAGACTCAGCAGGGCACTGGAATGGGTCACATTTGTCTGAACACAGCTCTAACTTGTATTAGTGGCTTTCATACCAGGAGTACCTTGCCAGCACAGTATATGTACATAGCTACTCCAACAACTAGTTATACTGCAGACCTGGCTTCAAAGATGACCAAAGGAGCACAAGCAAAGAAATGGACTGGTGTGCTGTTCATTCAGATCACTAGCAAAATAACAAAATACACTCCAGTAACCTCACCTTCCAGGCCAGGATGTAGGAGGCCACAGGCCTGGTACTGTATCAGTCCCAGCCTTGTCAATGGTTCTGGGTGAGCCAACTCTGTGACTGGGTTTCACTATCTGTAGTTGGTTATCTATTGATTTTTCAGCTATATCTTTAGCAAAATTGGAATGTAATCTATGAATCGGTTAATTTCACAGAATGTTTTAGAGACTGCTTGGAAATGGAGTTGTAAACTTGGTAGGAAATGAAGTACAGCCAAACCAATTCTCTTTGCTTTCTCAGTGACTTATGGTATGACAGATGTAGCTTGGCAGTTCAATAGCGTTGTTTGCAACAGTTTAAAACATTATAAAAAAAATGAAACAATTGGCAGATAAGAATTATTAAATACAGTCCTAAAGTTCTGTGACTCTCCTATAATGTTTGCCACCTGCAATGCCTACAAGTAATGCTGATGAATAGACTAGAATTATTCAGTCAAGTGTCAAGGCACTGAAAGCACACTATATGCATTGAAAGGGAATATGATATGGGCCACGGATAATACATGCACACAAGCCTAGTGGCTCATTTGACAAAGTAGCTTGGAACAATACAGGAGTTGAAAAACATGTGAAGGTTACCCATATCATATATCTATATGACATATTTATATTTAGTGTATATATCTAGTTTCAAATTAATTTTCCCTTTTGTATTAAATATTAAGAAGTATTAATAACAGATGTAATTCTGACTTATGTTAATATAAAAATTTCTTTTCAGTCCTAAAAGGTAAAGTTGTTTGTTAGATCAGGTTTTATTTTGCAGAGGAAGCTATCTGCACAATTAATCATTATTCATGAATACATGCCTACTATGGGACTAGCCGTAAGAAAATAAGCACTGAGATAGATCTCAGGCACATGGCTCTTGTCACTTAAAACCTCAGTGGTGTTCCATGAACCTTATCCAAAATAAGGAGAGGTACTTTACACAGTGGCCTTAAAAGAATTCAAGGAAAAAAAAAAAAATGGAAGAAAGAAAAACAAATGTGCTTTATAGAGAGATCTGTGGGGCATTTTCTGTATTTTCTGCATATACACATCTCTGTGAGCTTCCAATCAAAGGTAATGATGGATGAATCATATGCTCTCCAAAACACATTTACAACTGAGAAATGATTGTCCTTCTGCCCCAGCCAAATAGTTAAAATGAGGTGTTGACTTGATATTCCAGCAAAGCAACCTCTAGAACAGCAGCTAATATGAGATACATCAGAGTAGCTAAAAAGACACAGAGAAAAAATTTGGTCCCTGTCCTAAGCAAATAAGAACAAAAGACCTATTGAGACAAAGGGGAAAATAAATCAGATGGACATTTTCTAAAATGTGAAGTGCAATTTTCTCATACTATATCTTTTCAAGATAAAGATAGCACACAACTGAAATGTTTATATGAAATCATGGAACCGTCACCAACCTGTTCATCTTGATGAAAAGAACTCTCAATGCCTTTCACCCTAGTATTTTCTAAATAGAGTATTTCTAGTTTTCAACTTAAACCTTTTTTTTTTTTTTTTTTTTTTTACTGCTGAATTTCCCATCAGACTGTAATAGAATTTGTTAATACTTAAAAAGCTGTCAATTTTAATTGCAACACTCCTTTGCCCTCCTTTTTGTATTCCCTCGATTTTTGTCTTAATGAAGCAATTAGTCCTTCCTGAGGTCAGTTACATTTGCTCACAAATAGTTTTCTAGTATGTCCTCATGCAGGTACAGAGAGAAGGGTCATTGTCAGGTAAAGAAATGTTGAAATAATGAAATATTTTCGACCTCAGTGCCAGTAACAATACACCATTTTTACAAAGCTACCTTTCAAACTTCTTAATCAGAAAGAAGCAAATGAGACAGTATCTTCACATTCCTGCCTACTGTCATATTTAAGTATACCTCAAAATAATTGCTTGTATTACCAAAATTAATCTAAATTAACTATATCATTTTTTAATCCCTCCATTTACATGCAAATACACTCATTTTGTCACACTAAAACAAAAGATGCTGCAGGAAATCAACTTGAAAACAAACGTAAAAACACCAGAACTATGCTGGATAAAGGAAATAAGTGCTAGCAAGCTTTAACAAATTAATTGGTTGGGTTAAATTTATGTCATTTTTACCAATCCTGAAATCAATTATGATGCACAGTCTTCACTAAGGTCTGTAGATTTTACAGGAGAGTAAGCAGGACAGAAAAGAAAATTAATGACAAATTTTATGTAAGAAACATTGATAAACTGATTCCATTTGCTACATTTCAGTATTGAAGTAATAAGAAATATTTCTGTGTTGACTGCAGAGACAGAGAATTGTTTGAATTGATTAGTATGCAGTCTACATTTACTCTGTTTAGGCAATTCCCACCTAAACTGTTCCAGTCCAACAGGAATGTCCATACAGTATCATATTTATACGGCCAGACAGGGCAAACAGAAACAAAACAAGAACATTTCAAACTGTTTACTTTTTCAGTGGCTAAAACTACTTTAAAACAACTTTCAAAAGTGGTTATCTGTGGTGTGAAATACAAAGCCTAAGTACATCCAAATGTAGTCTTCAAAACCATCCTCTGATTTTTCAGAAATACACTGTTGTAATAGTTTTCATTATTTCTTCCATACTGCAAGACAGCTCATCAACCAGTACTAGTTTTTGCAAATGATGCTGTACTTCAGATTATCAAATTCAGACCACTCATACCATTGTGATGAGATCAATGTAAAATTCAAGCAGATTAGATATAACTACACAAATATCACTATAAATTACTTTTAATTATAGCTGTGGATTATTTTGGGACATTTCTTAGATTAGCAAGATTCCAGCAAGTTATAGCACTCCTGAAAGTTAGGTAAATGGTGCTTGTCAGAAGCAGAAGCAGACAGCTAACAACAGGTGTATTACAAAAAGTGTATATTATTCTTTATTGCTGATATTTTTGCATGTGTGTTTCCTATGTCTCTGCTGTAATTTAAACATCATCTGAGAATCTTGGTACTTGTACTACTTTTCTTTCATTCTAACCAATAGTAAAAGTGTTGAGTAAACACTCATAATGACCATTCTTTCTTAAGCTCAACATTTTCAAACACCAAGAGATATTACAGAAAGTAACTTTTTGCTGAATTTTTTCATGTAATTGCTTTTGCACTGAAACATCTGTTGACACTAAACATCCATGACTAATGGTAGCTCTGCAAAAAGAGATCCAAGGCTTTACTCTTCATATCCTCGATTAACTTTATTTTTCTTTTTCATTCTTTTCCTTTTCCTTCTAACCACTTTCTGTCCATTTTTAGTTACCTAAAAAGTATTGTCATCAGGTGAAGCAAGGTCAAAAAGTTGTTCTACCTCTTTCTGAAAATCAATTGAATACCATCGCCCCGCGAATCCTGGGAGATATACCTTTGCTTCAGGTCTGACAAACTGCTCCTCAGTTTCCTGCTTGCCTCCTCCAGGCTAGATTTCTATATTTCAAACTTTTTCTGAATTAAAAAACCCCCAGGTAACTTGCTCCTTGTCTAATGACTACTTGAGAGGATTCATAATTACAGAAAATCAATGTTTTAAATGGTATTGAACAATGCTCTCAGAATCTCAAGGTGAATGGTTCAATCTTCACTGATTAAATATGACATGGTATCATCAAAGTAAGCTGCAAAGTTGTTCTTTGCCTGCTTTCTTATGCCTTTTCAGACAGAGCATCACATCATTTCAACCAGGAATCTACACTGAACTACAAGAAGACAATGGGAGTATTGCTGTGTGTTTTAAATGCGTGGTAACAACCTGAAGGGCTGAGGATTAATTATAAGGGGTGAAATAATTCCAAATGAATGAAAGGGCATCTGCAAGAGATATACTTGAAAGTGTTATATATATAATAAAAGATAATATTCCTTTGCCAAGCTATAAAGCTATGTGATATTCTCCAGCAACCTACTTGCTTCAGCTATTGGATAAAACGTAGAAAGTCTTAAGACAGATGACAGGTCTCCCTCTATTAGGAAGTACCATTGCCATTAGCCTTCACAGTCATGCTGCTTCTTCCTCTGTCTTGATGCCTATCTGGCCTAATATTTTTTTCTTCTGTGCACTGAATACTTTCATACAGAACACCATTTTGCATGATATTAAGGCAGGGTGTTAGGATGCCTTTTGGAAGCCAGAAGGAGAAAAATTCAGTCCCTTCAACTAGAGTAATGATGACCATGGGTTTTCCAGACCCTGGCCGTAGCATTACAACCTGAGAATTTAGGTTTTTACTGAGAATACAGCAGTAAACCTCATACAGTTTTTCCACAGAAATTATATGAGTGTATGTGTATTCAGACACCCTTATCTATGCTGGCTTTTTAGACTATCATTCTGAAGCACTTCTGTGCACTGGCTAGGTGAGAGTATTCCTGATTTATCTCCAAGGGTCTAAACACTAAGGACTCAGGAACCTAGACATTTTAATGCTCCTACTTCTCTGAGTTTGAAGAATCAAAATCTTAGTTTCCAGGTAACTTCCACAAAGAAACATGGCTGCTTTTAAGTTATTATGGTTTCAGTGATTCTAATGATTATTTAAATGTAAAAATACCTCTTCAAATAAAAACGACAGGCTGACAAGTATATTGGTGATAAAAGGTATTTTTTACATCAAACATAAAAGCAGTTACAATTACAGAACATGTTTTTTTCACTCATACATCTGAATTTTGCAGTTACAACCACATGCCTCAGATGCCTCAGGTAAAGAGGAATTCAGCTTGCCAGCATAGAGAACTTGTGTGATGCAATGAAGGAAGTTTAGATTATGTGCTACAGCTTTATTGAAAGCAATGTCTATAACCTTCAAAAGCTTTGAGCATGTGTTGTACAACTCCAGCACTGAAAAGGTCAAACTTCTATTTTATTTTTTTCTCTTATTTGCCATTGCTTTCCTTTCAGTAGGTAAACATAATGCTCACAAAAGAGACTGTAACAGGAGAAGCTCCAGCAAGGCATTGCGCTGAACTTCTTAACCTTGTATTCTTATGAACAGAAGTCAGGATTGGGGCAAGCTTACTCAATCTACTCTACCTGTCTAATTAATGAACTTCAATTCTGAAAGCTGCCTGCCTCTCACAGAAAGGTTGGCAAGGGTAGGAGGTTGGGAGACAAACTGTTCTTTCAGAAACATTCACATGCAAAAATCTAGTCAGATGCTTTCAGTACAGTTGAAACACCTGCTCTAAGTGCTTACCTATTCTGAAGGTCTCAGAAGGCCATCTGAAAAAAAAAACAAAAAACTTGAATGCTGGAGGGTATATCCTGTTTGAGAATATCTGCCTCTGCCTTCCACCTCGTCCAGGTGAAGTGCCTGTCAGTTGGTTGTGCTCTTCACAACCACTCCATCACATTTCTGGGTGTGGCAGAAACATGCTTCATCAGTTAGCAGATGAAAGCAATCATTTGAGAGACCCTGTCCAAGAGTGCAGACCACTCTGATGATATCATGATGTAACACTGACATTTGAAAGGAAAGGTGGCATAAAATCAAATCCATCTGTTCTATTAGCATGCATTCTTCCAGCACAACTAAATATTTGTGCCCTTATACATTTGACAAATACCTTCCATTAACCCAGTGCAAAGCCCATTTCCATATTCCCAGATATTTCTAAGGGAAAAAAAAAAAAAAAAAAAATCTGCAAACAAATATACAAATATTTGGCAACAAATAGATGGCAACATTCAACAAAATTAAATAACTCCCATCTTAATCAAAACAGTCAAGTGCCCAGTTTCTCTTCTTAGTAAGATGACTTTGAGGTCTTCAGTAGAAAAGCAAAAAACAGAACAAAAGAAAAGAGAAATGAGGACTTACAAGTCCACAGAATATTGTGAATTAATTTCACCAATGTTTACAAATTAACTTTTGCATAAATGTAGTCACAGTACTGTAAATTCAAAAAAAAAAAACTTTGTTAGATTTATTAAAAAGAAACAAAAAATGGACAAAGATTGAAACTCTGTTTCATCGGGCACATATGTAAGGACTTGTTTGAACAGAATTAGAATGTGAGGGAATCTACACAAGAACAGAACTTAATGAGAAATTCCAAATAGTTTGAATGAAACATATTTATCCCATATTCTGAGAATTCACTACTTTCTTCTCTTTGCCTTCTAGAGAACCTGAGGGCAAAGGCAGAGAAATAGAGTAGTATCTAACATTTATAGATACAAATCTAAGATCAGTCAAGGTCATCAAAACCTGAGCTGAGGTTGACTTCTTTTAATTTGCAAGACGCTCCATTGCTTCCCCTGGGGATGTTTCAATAGCCAGGGAACAGCAAAGGCTGTTTATGGCCTTTTCATTCACTGTTCCACTTTACTATTCCATTAATAGTATCAATGTTATATCTAAAACTCTCATCCTATAAAGACTCTGTGGTAAGATCTTTAAAGGTTTGTTGCAGATTAGAGGGTATATATATTTTCTACTATGATTTCATACTTCTGTCTAGAATTTAGTTTCTCCTTCCTCTTCATATTGAAAGCAAACCTTATAATCAGCATGCATTATGTGCAGCGTGCAATATGTGCAGCATTTTGTAGCATACAGATTTTCAACCTCCTTCATATGTCCTAACAGAGAACCTTTTTTATTTGATTTGGCATCACTGCTTACCACTCTAGTGCTCTAGACCCCAAGACAGTTTAAATTACATTACATCACCAACCAACCTGATTCTGCTCCCCCCCCCACCCCCCCGCCCCGGCCCTGTTTTCCCATTTTTGTTTAATTCACGTCTTCTATTAGGAATTCTCCTAGTAAACTGGTCCAGACTTACACTGAGAGTGGGTCCTAAAAGTTTTTTTTCACCTCAGCTAATAAATTGCATCCCAAGAATGCAATGCTGAGAAACTTCAAGTGCATTATTTCTCCTTTGCAATATCAAGCCATCTTATACATCTATTAACAACTCTCTTAAAAACTATTCATTTAGTAAAGATTATGAATTTACTCAATCCGGAACAGACAAAAAGGGGTAGTCACTAAAATATTCTCTAAACAAAGACGATTGATATTTAACAGTTTACAACATATTATCTGTTTTTCCATGTTGTGGTGTTACTGCATCTCTTATTGCAAGTTAAACACTGAGCAAAGAAAAAAAAGCTTTTCTCCCTTCTGTTTTTATTAATTACAGGACACTGACTATCAATTCAGACCAAATAAAAGACCAAAGAATTGGTTGCGGCATGCAGGTACCAGTAACAAAACTGATGAAAGGCCAGACCTACTGCTTCAAAGAAAAGACATACCGAAACCAAAGGTGAACTATGTTTGTTTTTACTTGTCTAGAAAATTAAATCAAAAAATGTCATAAACATGTGCTAGTATTTGCCTACAGTATACTGGAGTTCGAGTGCTGGCCTTATGGAAGGTTGAAGTTAACATGAGGCAACTAGATAAAATAGTACTTGTGAGCAGTTTGAATTTGATTTGTCATTATAACAGTGTATGTAGGTCAACATTATCATTATCTCATCTGGTTAAACAAATAGGCCAAGGAATGCAGTATGGACACAATCACTGAGAAACAGAACTTTATAATACAGTACGTTTAAGTGAAGATCAGAAAGAAAATGTTGAGAAAGAACTGATTATATCTAATTATAACTGATAAATGATACTATTTTTGTTTATTTATTTATATCCTTTTTTGAAACATCTAACATGAATCTAGGACTATTGGTTTGATTCTTCTATAGATACAACATGGCTTTATCATTTTTAATCCCCTGTCAATTGAGTGAATTATTTCATAGCACAATATTTCCATTACTGCATACAATATGTAAAGCACAAAATGGAAACACCTTATTAGAACTATTTGAAAACTTTTAAAAAACTTTTAAAAAACTTATTAAAACTAAGGTATGAATGATGATTAGTTCTAAATTCACACTACAAATAAAAATTTTAGACCAAACATAGAAGCCATCTTCTCCATTGATCTAAGGAAACAGGATGAAGGTAATGGAGAACATGTGGGAAACACAGTCCAGAAATGGAGACCACCAGTATCAATGTCCAACAACTTCCAGTTGGAATTTCTCACTCCTTCGATATTTTTTTTCTAATCTGATGATTAGTATTATGCAGGCTTAAGAAATGTGTCTTTTAGTGTTAAAGTTTCCTCTAATTCTACCAACAACATCATGCAAATTTATAATAAGAGAATAAATGTTATTCCTTATTTTTAAGTGTTAAATGAATAGTTACAGTTATACATTTAACTTTTTTCAAGATTTTTCTAATAGGTTTTTGTCTTAAAGATATTGAAGTTTATTTACGATTAAATAGCAAATGTTATTTAAAGCAAATAAATAGTTTTCCTTTAGATACATTTATCTTAATTTCTCTCCTAGGTACTTTTATTCCAGCTCAGTAAAACTTTATTACAGAATTGGACAAAATAAATTTTACCCTGGAAAAACTTTCTCTCTTATTAAAAAAGAAATATATATATACACATATCTGTTCACATACAGAGACATACACATGCTTATATGTTATTACTAACAAATTTGAGTCTGGAAGGCTGTTATCAACTTATATTCCAGTATAAGACTCACTGAAACTCTAAAGTAAGAATTAAACAGCATATTAACCTTGAATTAGTCCTCTTCGCTAATACAAATTTAACCTAGCATTGGAGGATGCACAAAAAAAAACAAACATTTTAGCTACAAAAGCAATGCACCTTTACAGGAGGGTACAAGTGGATTGATGATCCTAATACTTCCCAACGAACAACTACAGTAACACATAAAGGGTCAAACATTTGAGTTCTATGCACCAGAATAATGGGAAATGCAGTCATTCTTCTTCTTTTGTTTTTCCCCAACCAAAAAATCAAAGTAAAATATTTTTATCCTGACTACAGCAATACAACTGTCACTACGTATCTAGGGCTAAGACCCGCAAGGGTGAATTTAGAATGGGAACCTAATTAAGCAGGAAGCTTTGAACTAATTATTTTTCCTGAATGTTAAATGTCTTTATTGTTCAGAAGTAAATATAATGAGCAATCTGAAGCCAATATTTTGTCCTCTAATTTTGCTATGATATGGCTGCTATGGCTGTGCAATTCGCTGCCAGTAGGCCTGCCAGGATCAACTGTCCTTGCCTTTCCAAGGGGCTAGCAGAGCCAAGCTCTGGTGCTGCCCTTTCTTCACTGCCAAAGTTCAGAACCCCTGTAAATATTCTTACAGTTGTGTGTAGGAGTTGCTACCCTTCATTTAGTACATCCTCCTAGGGAGAGAACCCAAAGGATTTAAGTGAAATTCTATATAACAGAAGAGCAGGCTACGTGCCTAAGAGTAAAGAATCATCCCAACGTATTATTGATTAACATCTAGCAGACACACTATAAATGAGGTATAATTTATCAGGACACAGTGACAGTCTTTGCTTTCTTAAAGCTCATCTTCTATTCACTCTTCTAACTTCCTTTTGGCTAAAGCAATTTCTTGAGTTCGTCTTCAGCCAAGTGTCATCTGTTCTCTCCCATAATCGTTACCCTTCTCACTAATTAGTAAGGTTTAGCTTCCTCCTGTTATACACTTAATTAACTTCTCCACCTTTGGAAAAGCAATTTTCCCTGGACGAATTACTATCATGACTGTTTCATACAATGAACTGGTTCTAAGCATAGACTTCAAATGATGTCTTTCAGAAATACAATTAAAGGTGCGGAGGGCTTTCTGAAAGTGACATGACCTTATAAGGATGGCAAAGATAACCACAAAGAGAAAAAAAAAAAAAAAAAAAAAAAAGGAAAAAATCTTACCCAAGGTACTGCCATCAGACTGGTGTACAGACTGGTTAATGTAGGAAAGAGATGAACAGCCACTGAATAAGCCGTGAAGATGAAGCCTTGAAGACCTTTGTGTGGATTCCAACTCTGTGTGCTTATTGGCACAGTGCACTGGGCACGAACCTACAGCCAACACATGTGCCAAATGCTACTCAATAACATTAATTCAGCCCCTTTGTAGTCTGCTAATATTTTTGACTGCATAATAACAGTGAGTGTAACTAAGCTCAAAGCTCTGTTTGTCACCCTGCTTCCTTTGAACAGATATGCAACAATAAAAACACTTCTGCTGAGTTGTACTTAATAGTTCAGACAGAAAGAATGGGACGGTGGCACAGCAATAACAGAGGCATGTTGAGTAGTTCCAGCTCCAACAAATGGCAAATCACTGGTACAGAGCAGAATGCAAGTCTCTGGTTCTCCTCTCTATCTTTTATGAAACAAACATGCTACCTGTCAGGACACGATATAATTCTTGGTAACAGAAACTACATGAGAAAGACAGAACTCAAGTTATTTCTTCCTATAACCGGTTCCTTATTAAGTGGCAAAACAAAGGAAGTATGTTTTATTGATACAAATTTATGCAACTGCTTATGGACTCAGAATGCCTGGCCTAGATTCACTGTGATGCGTTGAGACTCCTATTGCAATGGAAAAAGAACAAGACACATTTATGCAAATTTCCTCCCTAAGACTACAAATATTTTATCTACCTCATAATCGGCTCCAAAAGCAGGAAGTCACTGAAATAAGGGATATGAATAAAGATCATAAATGCCATGACTTTAATGTTATCTTGCCTGAAGTATATCAAACACCCGTTTGGTTTTTTGTGCTATAAGGAAATATTTTGGTAAAATAAATCATAGAATCATAGAATCATAGAATATCCTGAGTTGGAAGGGACCCTTAAGGATCATCAAGTCCAACTCTTGACACCGCACAGGTCTACCCAAAAGTTCATACCATGTGACTAAGTGCACAGTCCAATCTCTTCTTAAATTCAGACAGGCTCGGTGCAGTGACAACTTCCCTGGGGAGCCTGTTCCAGTGTGCAACCACCCTCTCTGTGAAGAACCCCCTCCTGATGTCAAGCCTAAATTTCCCCTGCCTCAGCTTAACCCCGTTCCCGCGGGTCCTGTCACTGGTGTTAATGGAGAAAAGGTCTCCTGTCTCTCGACACCCCCTTACGAGGAAGTTGTAGACTGTGATGAGGTCTCCTCTCAGCCTCCTCTTCTCCAGGCTGAACAGGCCCAGTGACCTCAGCCGTTCTTCGTATGTCTTCCCCTCCAGGCCTATCACCATCTTCGTAGCCCTCCTCTGGACACTCTCCAACAGTTTCATGTCCTTTTTATACTGTGGTGCCCAGAACTGCACACAGTACTCGAGGTGAGGCCGCACCAGCGCAGAGTAGAGCGGGACAATCACCTCCCTTGACCTACTAGCGATGCCGTGCTTGATGCACCCCAGGACACGGTTGGCCCTCCTGGCTGCCAGGGCACACTGCTGGCTCATATTCAACTTGCTGTCTACCACGACCCCCAGATCCCTCTCTTCTAGGCTGCTCTCCAGCGTCTCATCGCCCAGTCTGTACGTGCAGCCAGGGTTTCCCCGTCCCAGGTGCAGGACCCGGCACTTGCTCTTATTGAACTTCATACGGTTGGTGATCGCCCAGCTCTCCAACCTATCCAGATCTCTCTGCAAGGCCTTACCACCCTCATTCGAGTCCACGACTCCTCCAAGTTTGGTGTCATCAGCAAACTTGCTCAAAATACCTTCTATTCCTACATCCAGATCGTTTATAAAAATATTGAAAAGTACCGGCCCTAAAATGGAGCCTTGAGGGACCCCACTAGTGACCGCCCGCCAGCCTGACGCAGCCCCATTTACCATAACCCTTTGGGCCCTGCCCGTTAGCCAATTGCTCACCCATTGTATGATGTTTTTATTTAGCTGTATGGTGGACATTTTGTCCAGTAGGATCCTATGGGAGACCGTGTCAAAAGCCTTGCTGAAGTCCAAAAAAATCACATCAGCTGGTTTCCCTTGGTCCACCATACGGGTGATCTTATCATAAAAGGAAATCAAGTTAGTTAGGCAGGACCTACCCTTCACAAACCCATGCTGGCTGGGACCAATGACTGCTTTGTCCCCCAGGTGCGCCTCAATAAGTTCGAGAACCATCTTCTCCATGATTTTACCAGGCACTGACGTGAGACTGACAGGCCTGTAATTGCAAGGGTCTTCTTTCTGACCCTTCTTGAAAATCGGCACAACATTTGCCAGCTTCCAGTCTACCGGGACCTCTCCAAATTCCCAGGATCGTTGAAAAATAATTGAGAGAGGTTCCGCGATGACGTCTGCCAGCTCTTTCAGCACCCGGGGATGAATCCCATCCGGACCCATGGACTTGTAGGGATCGAGGTGGAGTAGCAAATCCTGCACACGTTCAGGGTCGGTTGGGAGTTTGTCATCCCCACCGTCCCGGTCCTCCAGCTCGGGGCACCCTGGGTCCCGAGGCCCATCATCGGCAATGAAGACAGAGGCAAAGAAGGCGTTAAGCGTCTCTGCTTTGCCTATGTCATTGTCTGTGAGGAGACCTTCCCTATCAAGGAGATATTCATGTATTCTTTAGTTCTCCTTTTTCCATTCACATATCTAAAAAAAACCTTTTTGTTTTCTCTCACAGACACGGCCAGCTTCAACTCTAGGCGTGCTTTGGCCACACGAACTTTCTCCCTACAAACACGAACAGCATCCCTGTATTCTTTCCATGACACCTGGCCCTCCTTCCAGTAGTGAAACACTCTCTGTTTCCGCCTAATCTCCATTAGAATGTCCCTGGTCAGCCACGCCGGCCTCCTGCCCCGCCTGCCTGACTTGCGATATTTAGGAATTGCCTGATCTTGTGCTTCTAGGAGGCATCGCTTAAAGAATGACCAGCTCTGGTGGACATCGAGGCCTTCAAGAGCAGTTTCCCAGGGGACCTTGCTGACTAGTTCCCTGAGCAGCCTGAAGTCCGCTTTCCCCATATCTAGGGATGAGGTTTTGGTGGCACTTTTCCTTCTGTCACCGTAAATTTTGAACTCAACCACTTCATGGTCGCTATGACCAAGGCGTCCACCAATCACCACATCTCCCACCAGACCCTCTCTGTTTTCTAGCAACAGGTCTAGGAGGGCACCTTTCCTAGTTGGCTCCGTTAGCACCTGCACCAAGAAGTTATCATCTAGGTGCTTCATGAACCTCCTGGACTTGCTCGTGTCAGCCGTGTGGCACTCCCAGTTAACGTAATAATAGGGATATTTTAGATATTGGGTTAATTCTGAATATTAATGGCCTATCTGAAAGAACACATATAAACAAATCCCTGCCTTTCATCTTAGGTAGGACTATAGATTTGGTTTGTATCCTACTTGCTAGTCTCTTGACAGTGGCATATATGATACTAACAGTTAAGAGTAAGTGGAGCAATATGAATTGCATAATATCCTAATAACATCTATCTTCTGGACAGAGATTAGGAGCAAATAATGCATACAAGAACCTCCTCAGAAGGGCACATCAGAGCATTATAATATTTATTTTATTTGTTAGCACTTATCACTCAGAAAATTTGGCAAATTATTGCTTCACAGAATTTAAACGTTCATTGTGAGTATAGTATCAAAATGTTAAGTGCCTGAAAAAGACTTTTTTATTAGCACTGATCAGTTCCTTACTTCCTTTTCTCACAATTTAACATTTGTAGCCAGCTGTGTTCCAATATTCATTGTTCTCTGGCCACTTGTGAAAAACAATGCAGTGAGTGATGCACACAGCCATGAAGCGTTGCAGATGCAGACAGGTCCTTCCACGGTCATTTACACCATAAAAGTCAAATGCACATTTTGGAATTCTGACAGCAGAAATTTATAAAAATGTAAATAGTGATTGTTCTGTTCTTCTGTTGCCTTCTACCTCTTTTATCAACATTCTCCAAAAAGACTAAGTGTTTTCTCCCTGACTTTTGACTGAGAGAACTGTTCTGTCTGTTATCATTCCCTACTCTTCTAATCTGCTCAGAATCCTCAAGAATGAAAAAAAGCTTTTCTTGGCCTTATATTTTAACAAAAAAAAAAAAAGAAAAAAAAAAAAAAGAGTGCAACATGGCATTTTCAGATGTTCCTGTGTTAAGATTTATAATAAATTAGGTCTGAAAATTTTCAAACATGAAAATCAGTACCTGTTACACATCATGATTGATTCTTACAGGAACTGAGGGATCTACTGGAACACTGGTGTGACTGAAAATGCTTGGGAAGATGAGACAAAACCACTGAGGTTCAACCATAACACAAAATCCCATTTGGTTTCTGAAATTCTCAAGCTACAAATACATGAAAACTACAAAAGTATGGGGGATGTATTACATGCTGCTCTTTTCCTTATACTCTCCCAGGCTACTGCCAGGAGACAGGATTCTGGAGAGTGGCATGGAGCACTGGCTATTCTTCTTTTCTTACTGGCGCAAAATATCCAGAGATTCATGGGATTCTCTACCCCATGAAGTCTTTAAAACCAAAATTAGAAGTCTTTCCAGAAGACTCTACCATTTGCACTTTGAACCTTGGAAACTGGGGGATGTAACCGATGCTCATGGTGCCTACTACCTCCTCTTCCCCTAGCCTACAAAAAAAGGTTTTCTTTGGATGGAAATCACAATATGGGAAGTAACTGTACACATCCATTCCAGGAGCTATGTAATTACATTATTCCATGTCTCTACTTCATCTGTTCTTTTTCCCTTAACAGCTGTTGCCTGATAAATGCTCTGTAACATCCCATATGACAAACAAAAATACACACAGGACAGACAAGTCAAGAAAGACCCAACATTCAGATTTTTAGTCTCAATGTAACTGTGAATGCCACAATTCAATATAGTAATCAGAAAATGAGTTTTGAGCTTTTAGAAAAGGCATCACTGTAACAAATACCACAATAACAATTCCTGTATTCCTGCTCCTGTGGTACAAGGTTCTAATTCTTTTCTAGCAGGGAATAAGAGGTTGAATGGTGGAGAGGAGATTAAGAGGGTAACAGGAATATTCTGCTGGCAGTGCCAGTTAGCATGTTTGATTATTTAGGATCCATGTATTTAACGAACACAGGAGATTGAAGTTTTTCTTGCAAAGTAAATGCAAATTTAATAAACATGAATGCTCTATTATTCTAAGTATTCCTATTCTATATATTACACGGAAGAGGAAAAACAGTGACACTTACAAAGATCATATATTTCTATCAAAATTTATCTGAATGCAACAGCTTTTTTTTTTTCCCTTTTAATTAATAAGCTTATTTTACTGATTTCAGAAAACGAGTAATCTGAAATTTTAATTAATTACATTGAGTTTAGCTAATGATCTTTTACAACTCACCTCAATTCCCAGAGAGTACCAGAGAAAGAAGGACTACAATAAGATCCATATGGATCTTAAGATTGCCACTGAACTTGTTCCAGAATGTTATCAAAAACACAGATGGGATTTCTAGAAGAAATCAGAAAAAAAAACAAAAACAAAAACAAAAACAACAACAACAAAAAAACATTCTGCAAAGGTCATGTAGGGAATTTCCTAGCTGCAAAGTCTATTTATTAGAATGTCAACTAGAGCTGGTCAAATATTAAATGCATTGATTTGTGAATGTAATTCCTTCCACCCTCACCCCCCCATAAAAATATAACCTGATACGCACTAACTTGTGGGTAATGTTACTTGTTACTGGCAAAAATCCTACTACAAAAATCCAACTACCAGTTGTATTAAAGAACGTTTTCAGATATTCATAAGGTTTTGTGATTGTTGAGCAGGAATTTCACATTAGAATTGGCTGTGTACTGTTTTCCTTGATTGTTATTAAGTATACTTAATACTGTAATCATGAAATAGAAGCAGTGCAGTGCAATGCATGTGATGGTGGCTGTATAGCACAAATATAGAGCCTGAAGAAATGAAAACTCATGGAGCTACCCACTGGCAGACAACTATTTATCTGTTAAATTATTGTGAATGTTGTCTATATATATATCATAGCAAGTTGAAGAGTTCATTTGTCAAGATGCTGAAAAGTACTCTGTTTAACATAAAAGAAAACAAATAGTTATTTGAGAACAACTTAACAGAAGAGGCACACTACTGAAAATTTAGATCCTCTTCTTTTAGGCTGATTGCACTACTATAACTTTGGAAAAAAAATCTCATAGAATATGATGAGAAAAGTGTACTCAATCAGGTATAACATACAGGATCAAAGAAGAAGGAAAAAAAAAAAAAGATACCTATATGATTTGACTGAAAAATAGAGTTGCTTCTTCAAATTTATTATGTTTTGCTTTGAGGACTGTTATTTGTAGGTCCCCTCTTCTTTGATACATGACTGAACATTCAAGAATGAGACCATCAGACTCAAACATGACTTAACCTGATAAATTTCTAACCCAATTTACAGCAACATCATGCATATGCTAAAATCCATCTAGCATAAATATTTAATGAAGAAATAAACCTGCCAGAAGAATAAATTTACAGCACATTTAGCACACAGCATTTTAGAGGTGTCTGCCGAGTAGGTTTTGCTGTCGAGACAAGGTTTTAAACTGCCAATAGTTTAAAAGTAGTAATTTTTCATTGCATTTCATTCGTAAGCTCTGCTCCTTTTAAGAGACTCCAGGCTGTCAAGGTTAATTGAACCCTCAGGGCCCTTGGAATGACTGCACTCAGTGGGGCTCTGCAGGCTCCTGCCCAGCTCCCTGATTCTTTTGCTCTAAATCTTGTCTTGAATGATCTTTTTCATAAATACAATTTCAACTTTAATCTCCACAATGATGATCTGCTGATCTAATTCTCTGCTTTAGACCTTTATCTGTTTGCCCAGACTAAAATAACTATCTTTCTGGCATTTTCTGATCAGCTTAAAACACCATACTTACATAATAAGGTGCAGAGGAGGAGTAGAAAGCTACAATCTTATTTTGTCTAGACAGCATGACCTGCACCTGTAGATGACACACTCACTAAAATTCCCCATCCTAACTTTTTGAACTATCTTGCTTTTTGCCATCCAATATTTTTAAGACTTGGTCTCTCCAACAGCCTCAGAGCTATTTCACAGAGCTAGTGGCAAATCAGTTGCACTTCTCCCAGTCTGGGAAGTTCATGATCATCATCTAGCTGCTTCTTTCTTCACTGTACTTGTTTGAGGGCAGATCAATATAATTGCTGTATTTGTAGTTCAGGATTTAAGCACACTGCTTTTGCATCAACGGGTCACATAGGGATTTTTCCCTGGTTGGAAGCCTGTGATGATGCAACTCATCAGTTTTACTAAAGCCAAGTGCTTCTGTTCCAAGGTTGGAATAACTATCAAGGAAAAAAAAAATCATAAGAAACAAACAAGCTATGTTTGTATTTAGTTTCATCTAATTTGATGCTTCATTACAAACAAATTAGCTAAATCTCCCTGCCAGATTAGTCGAACACTTTTAAACCAGTTTTATTCTCCTAGCAAGTACAGGTGCTTCACAGTGTTTAGGGGAGTTGTTTTCCCTTAGGAAAACTGACTTTAAGAAAAATTTTGCTATCCTTCTGAAATAGAGCTTTTCAAAATTTAACTTGTCGGGTTTTCTATTGGAAATGTAGTTCTAGTGAAATGAAAACCTAACTATTTTAACTTTTTGTTGTCATTCAGAAAGAAAGAATACTGGACTATTCTGCAGAATGCATTCTACTTCCTGATGAATTACATCAAATGGCTTCCTTTTTTTTCCAGGTCCAAGGTATCCAATCTCCTGTCTAAGACATAAGGATTACTGATGTCTGTAGAAAGAGTGTATTTTCTCCCAAAATGAAATTTTATACCCCCAAAACCCATCAACAACAAAACACCAACAACAACAAAAAATGAAATTTAACTTTAGAAAGAGTCATAGCCAGAAAATCATACTAAGAACAGAAGTAGGAAGAAATAATAGATTCAGAAACAGTCAATACAAGCTTTATCAAATTGCATTTATAACCACTAAAATCAACTCATAAGAAAAACTTCCAGCTTCACTTTCATTTAAATATATATATTTTTCAACAGTCTACAGAAGATTTTACTTTTTGTGATTTTTGAAACTTGGGTAATGACTGGATTGCTGAATTTATAAACAAAGAAGTCATGGATTTGCAAATCTGGTAAAGCTAAAATCTTCAAATAAACCACCCAAACTAAAAACCTACAAAAGTCATGCTACATAATGAACAATGATGAAAGGACTCCTCAGACTCTTGTGTTCTGGGTGCTGTAAGATGATGTGGCTGATGAAACCTGACACAGTACTAGATACTGGATCAGAAATACAAATGTATATCAAATCCTTCCAGACAAGTTAGCACACAATCAAGCAGCATCTTTGTACCATTTTTTATTACAAATGGAAGATGTATTACCCTCAAATTGCTTTAATGTTTTTAACCATGATCTTATTATTAAAGCTGTATCACCCTTGCAGAAGTGATTGAGTAAATTACTTGTATAAGAATAATATTCTGATTTCTTGGAATATGCATTGCCTTGGGTGCACTTTTCCCTCAGGTAGTCCTTGCCTCCTAAGAGATTAAGATATGTTTTTAGAGACTTCATCCATCCAAAGTGTCCCAGTTTCAGTACTTCCTCAGTTTGTTCACATGCACACATTCTTTTAATCTTTTTCTTACACCACAAACCATTTAAAACTAGCACTGACAGAAATGTATTTTGCTCTGCTTCAACTTTTCCCGATGAAAGTAGTCCTTTCCTTTTCCCTGAGGAAGTAGTCACTGGAACTAAGTAGAGTATTTATTTTAATGCAGGGTGCAGGAAGGTATCAGCATTTCTGTTTATAAAGCAGGATCATCCACTCTGCTCTGTGTCAGGATGAGAATGCTAAACTGCATCTCAATGACTAAACTCCAGTATGGAAGATTCATGCAGCCTTCTGTACCCTGAAAGGCTATAATAATTAACTTCTTAATAAAGTTGTAATTAATTATTGACAATTTCATATCCCTACTTTTAACCTTAAATAACAGGCAGGAATTACTGGCTGTCATCTCTTCTTTAGCACTGCCAGGTGCAGCACACGTGTTCTCAATTAGGTCACCCCATCTACATCAGCCACTTACACTGTCCATTCATATTGTAGCTGCATCTTTCCCTTCAGAATAGTGATGGATTCTTCAACTGAATAATTTATGTCTGATTTTTATAATAGACACTCATCATTTAGTAAAATGAGCTGCTGAACAGACTTTAGAAGTGGATCCTCTTTAACATTTTCCATGAAAACACGTTTCTCTGCTACTCAGAAAAAAATAACTATGATGATACTAAAGTGTAGCTACTGAACTGGATGCTCATCTATGCCCTATACTGATCTTCCTGCAGCCACCGTGTTTTGAGCACATCTATTAATTTATAAGGTGTCTGCTGTTGCAGATAGCTGCTAAATAGTTAATAGGAATCTACTGCACTTTGCCCACCAGCATAACTGCATTCTGCCTAATAAACTCCTCCTGAACTAAATAATGATTCTTATTCTTCTTCTTTCACACCTCTCACACTGAATTCACAGTTGTACAGTTATGTATTTTACACTGTACAGAAAAAAATACTGCATAGCCTCTCCATATGAATTGCTTTTGTATCACAAGGCTTTAGAAACTCTCCAAAATGAAAGACAGATTAAGAATATATTTGTAAACATATAATCTTAATTTACTGAAATTAAATACATATATATATATTTTAAATTATCACATCTATATAAAGTTGAGCTCCAAAAATCTTGCCTGTGCACAGGATCCCTTACTACAAGTGTGCAGACTAATGCCTAAGAAAAGCCTTAAACTGGTCCAGTTTTACTTGGTACCTGGAAGTTTCCTTAAAGAGAAATATTTTTGTTGTTATAACTTATTATAGTCAGGGTAGAGTAGAGAAACTTAAACTGAAAATGATTCTTTTATTGCTACAATGGCCTTAGGAATTAGTGAGAACAAAATTACAAGAACACTAATTTTGCTAGACATCACAGAAGAACCCAGGAGATCCAAAACCCACAGAAATGCAGTCACTCACAAAACACTCACCTTACTCCTCAGCTGTCTGATGATCATTTCTATCACCACAAAGTGTATCGGCCTACACCTCTTGACACCAAATGCACTAAGTAATATTTTCAAAAGTTGTCTGAGAGAAGAAACACAATTTTTTTAGTTGAAGAATAATGACAGTTTTCATCAGTCAAAAACTATATTTTTTTTTTTTCATAAGCTGATTCTCATTTTACTGCCTTTAAAACCACTACAGTGTATCTTAAAATTTGAGCTACCTTCAAAAGAATGCAATTATCATTTTAAGTACAACAGGAAAAAATGCTTGAAGGTACAATGACTAGTATTTAAGAACATATCTTGTCCCTTACATTAGGGAAAGATAACGAAAATCGAGAAAAATCGTATTTGACTGAAAAGTTTTTGTAGTTTATTATTAATTAAAGAAAATTAACAGAAATTACATGCTTCACATTTTAAATACCTATTATTAACCACGTTGTTGTATTTGAGAAGTGTTCACTCAGTGGATATCATATGTCTACATCTGAAAGATGAATTTTTAATTTACAAATCCTATGTCTATCACTAGTCTGCCTGACTTTTTGGTGAACTTCTGGTTAGAATTTTTATGTAGAAAAGATATATGCAAAGACAAGCAAGATTCAGAGCTAAGGATTACTAGGAAAGTTGAGTCATGACTCTGAAACCTGTATTTATTGGCCATTCAATTTCACACCTAAGATAAATAGTTTCAAAACAGACATGAAAACGATGATGTCCAAAACAAGGAAAAGGTCTTCCTATTTAAATGCAGTTGGGAAAAAAAAAAAAAAAAAAAATTATGGGATGTCTCCAAAAGCTGCCAATTTGCTTATAATTTTTGAGCAAGCTTTCTTATCTTGATTGTGTATGTGTTTGAAGTATTTTAAGTGGTTGAAATACAGAATGATTCAAGGCTTCACAAACTAACATTCTGTTTTATCTTTATTTTGGGAAATACATTTGATCTGCTGAATGTCTTGGTTAGATATAAACGGTTATACTGAATTTTTATTTTTATTTTTTAATGCTGTGGTTTTCAAATGGCACGAGAAGTAGGCAAGTGAAGACTTTCATTTATTCAGATCTGGGTCTGAAAACAGATAAAAGCATTTGGGGCTGAACATAACCCCATTACTGCAGATCTTCTATGCTCAGAGTCCGTTGAGAAGCTCTAATGGTTTTGCTTACCAAACATGCCTTTTAAATATAAGATATATTTTATGATGAATCTCTAGTAATAGACACAAATTCTTTTCAAACAAGTGTTCAATTACTTGTTTCCAGCCATTTTTCTATAAATGTTTACAGCTGATTTAAATGATTGCCTGTGTCAGCTGGTACAGAGAGGCAGGCAGGCTGACTCTCATGTTCAAAAAAAGACTATGTAACGTATATTGCACACAGCACCACCAGCCCCCAGTGCAGTCTTTTAGCATTAGTCTATCCACATCAGCCTTATCAAACAACAGAGAGCCCTAAGGTTTTCCACCAGACTTCAACTTTGCTATTCGGCATGGAGTTTTTACATTAACCTTCATACAATGTGCATCAGTGCATAAATGTTTCCCATGTGGTTGAGTTGACAGCTACACATGCCAAAAATCTCTCTTTCCATGCAATATAACACCAGCAGAACTGCAGGACAGATTTTTTTATTTTTTTTTCCTCATGTGCGGCTTGAGTCAGCTGCAGTTCAAGTCTAATAACCATACAGTGATCACTTTAAAAAAAATGGTTGGAGAGATTATTTTGTGAATCCAGCATGCTGCACATTTTGGTCACAAGGAAATCACAGGTAGATTCTTCTGTTTTGAATGTTTACGTGTGACTGTTGTACAGCATGCTGTATGGCATGCCTCTGCTGAAGCCATGTGATGGTATAAATCTTTTGAGAAGCTGTTATACATTCCTCGGAGGGCATGTCATTGAGATTTCTTTATTGAAGTCACAAGTTTCCTTTTGCTTGCACATATTCCCTAACACTTCCTGAAGTTTGTCACCTTCAGGCTTTCAGTGAACTCTTATTAAAACGAATTTGGCATCTTGTGCCTTTGACTTAATTCCATTTTTTCTCTCATGGACATTACAAATTAAACAGTGTGACATAAAAAAAAAAGAAAAAATAAAAAAAAGGGGAGTTTGTGGTTTTGTCTTTTCAATCTACCCAGTTCTTGAAAAAATTTCAAGTGTAAAGCCAGAGCAGGCCTCTGAAATTAAAAAGAAAAAAATTAGAGGCTGTTTCTAGGATAAACCTGTATTTTTCAAAGTAAACTTAACCTTTGCATGTGGCAGACAGGCAATTTTCTTTGGGCCACAAACCTTAAATTTCTGACATATAGTTTAATGAGAACATTTTAGAGCTGTTAGCAAAAATTTCCAAGTGGGAATTAAAAAAAAAAAAAAAAGGAAAAGGAGTCTCACTTCTGATTCTACCTTCACTTGCAAAGAAAAAGCTTTTTAATATACATGAAGAAATTCATAGACTGTGAGCAACTCATGTACCCTGCATTAGAATTCCTCAGTGAGATGTTCAGAGACAAACAGCTCCTCCACTGATTCTTTCCATATACAGTTCAGTATAAAACCATTGCAGACATTTAGCCCAGCTGGGCTCATGAATGCTTGTACACATTTACTTCCCTGTGACCACATCCCTGCTGAAATGTAAGCGCAGCCCTTTCCAGATGTGCATCAGGGTCACTGCTTCTGTGGTATCACTTCGTCCTTCCCTAACATTCACCCTCACTCCCTTTTCCTCTCAGCAGGAGGAAGACTTCTCCCATCCCCAGAAATCTCTAGTGTAGACATGGGCATAGCAATGGAAAGCCTGGGGAAGTTTCTGCTCCATCACAAAGCACTAGCCTCACAGGTAGCCTCCAAAGCTGAAGAAAGATTTGGCATGATTCTGCAGTGATGAAAACACCCTCAAAACCTGCACAGGCATCACACTACATCAAAAACTTGCAATGGAACCAATGTCTGAAGAACTAAACCAGGATACAGCCTATGATAAACATAGTTTTTACTTTGCTATTGTAAGACAGATAAATACTCTCCTATACATTACACACTGTATAATCCAGGCTGTATTTTTCATGGGCATGAAGGAGGGTTGCTCTTCTGCTCTGACCACTGTGGAACCAGAATGGTAATGCAGTTTTTCTGTGCTTTTCAGCCAACCAGATTAGATTATTTGCTGATATTTCAGTGATGAAACTGAAAGGTCGTAATGTATTACATTCATAATGTATCTATAAACATCCTCAAATGTAATGTACTGTTACTCAACAATGTTGATTCTGTACAAGAAAATCTTATATTGTTTAATCTCCTCCCCTCAAATTTTTTTTTTTTTTTTTTTTTTTCAAAAAAGTTACTTTCAAGTGAAACAGCATGTCTGCACACACTCAAAACCTGCAATATTGTGAAGTCAAGCAGAAATTTTATTATCAAGCTATGAACTCATGGGCAGTTTAGTGCAATTAATGCATGATGAAAATCAGGCAGTCATGGAGATCCAATATAAGAAAAAAATAAATACACAGGAACCAGAGGGTGTCCAACAGAGATGCCTGCACACCTCTGTGTGCCTTATGAAGAGTTTTTGTACTCCCCACACTAAATTAAAGGGGGAGGGTAGAGATCAGGCACAGAATGGTGACCAGACATACATTTTATTACATTGGAGAGCTTCAGCACTTCATAACCTACTGCAGATAGCTATTTGGGTATCAAATGTTAGACAACACTCGCTAATCTTCAGTCATTGGAACTTTCCACAGTCCCTTTGGAAGCCCTTGAAATCCAGCCCAGTTACTTAGCTATGTGCTAAGGAAAGGATTTTGGCTGTGCACATATGGCTGCATAACCATTTCTGGTTTTAAAGAAAGCACATTTCTCAGCTGGGAGCATGGGAACAAAATTCCTATCAAAGCTGTTACGAGAAAAGGTGAACTGATCTAGTCACACAAAATGCAGTTTGCATGTGGTAGACCAAAAGAGAAAATTCAAAACCTAACTGGCTAATTAACCTCACGCTTCAGTCCTTTTCTTCAGAGAAAATTTACCCTTAGGCAAATCATCCCCTGTAGTTTATTTTATGGTAGGACTCAGCTGACATGAGTGGACACCTAAACATAGTTGTGACTATTTAGTAACTGACACAAGTGTTTGGGATAGGTTGGGATTATTTTTAATTAGAGCTGAATGTAACAGATCACTGGGGATGTAAACACTGACAAATCATCCTGTTTCTGGCTTGGACTGTTCTGCTTGATCAGCTACCAAAATGGTAGGCCTACACCCTACCAGGAGATTTAGGACAGCAAATTCTCTTAATCTTTGTTTGGGCTTTTACCACCAACTAAACATTTGCAGTTTTGGAGGACTCCAGGGAATAACAATGTAATCTAGTACTCTCCCAATTATTTGAACATCCGTACAAAGCCCTTTAATTATCACATAGCTGCCAATTTGCTAATACACATAGCAGAGGTCTATGTTTTAATCGCAGTACTACATTAGACAAAGGTAAAAATGTATTACTATTAAGTACTATTAAATTAAGACAGTTTTGAAATAGTTCTATGACCTGGGTAGTTACGTAGAATAAATTAATGAAAATCTAAAGGACAAAACAGAAAGGTACAGAACAGATTTGGTATTTTCATCATCTGTAAAAGAAATACTTTGAAAATGCCTGCCTTAAGTTTTGCTGTTCTTAATAACTTTAAAACAGGCTTGCCTGACACACAAAAGCCCCAACAGCTCGAATGCTCAAAACCCATGTATTCACATTGTGACATATTTACATTGATGTTAGAGGATGCACACAAAGGAAATGCGATTCCAGCAACTTCAGAAGCATAGTCTAAAGGCCAATCTATTCCAACTGCCAAGAAACACAATTCCAAGAAAGATGACACATTAAAGCAAGAGAAAATTGGCTTTTAATTTCAGTAGTGCAGATGAGTCAGAGTCTACATTAGTTCCTTTTTTTTTTTTTAAGTTGTTATAGGCAAAATATCTGCATATGCATCCTTTGAACCCTTGTCTTTCCGTTATTTTAATGAGTCAAATGGACTAGCATTTCATACACAGAACTGTTTTTCACAATCAGGCTGATTCATGAATGTTAAGATCCTGTTCTACATTCACTCTACCATGTATGTGCCGAGAAGCTCGATTTCAACTTGGATTACCTGCACAATTTACAGCCTGGGTATTATTTTTTGGATTTCACTGAGGGAAGCTGGGTAATAAGGAGAAAACCAGGGAAAGAAAAAAAAAAAAAAAAAAGCATAGAGGAAATGGATATCAGGAGATGTATTTATGTCCATTATGAATAGAGGAGCAGACCGATTTGGTCTCGTGACTGAGCTATGAGCGAAATCCAATTTGCCCAGGTTTCATTGTGCAAACCAGGTGAAAAGAAAATAAATTTGTTCTACAATAAATCAATCTTTCCATAGTGGAGGAAAATCAGATTCAGAGTCAAAATCAAGATCCAAAAAGCCTATACTGAACTAATGAAAACTAGGCAGACATAATCAAAATAAAGCATTGATTTATTTTGTTGCCACAGCTGCAAAGACATCTTTTAAAGCTTGTCCTTTTCTGCAGGTCACAGAAAAGAAATGTGTTATCCTTTGCATATTATCAGTAGCTTGTTTTTAGGTAAGTGTTTATTGTGCCTTATAAACCTAATACATTAGGTTTATAAAGGTTTATCATATTTTTTCTATAATTTTACTCAACTGCAAAACTACTGGTTCTCAAACACATAGGGAGATATCCTTCCAATTATTATTGTAAATGCATGTCAGTGGAATACTCCAAATATCTCTATTCTTTTTCCTTGGCAGGCAAGCTAGAACATTGCAACCACTTATTGCAGAACTGCTCCACTGCCAGGGTTATGTCCAGACATAGTCTATGCAAGACAGAAAAACTGATTTACAGAACAGACTAATCTGCTAAACTCTGTGCTGCCTGGAAAAGCTACAAAAAATGTTCAGATGCTAGATTTTATACAAGGTCAAATAAATGACCCCCTGACCAATATATTCAATATATATCATAAAAAATAAAATAAAATGTAAGAACTGCAGAATTGGTTCTTATTTAAACTGAGTGACTATGCATAGAAACATCATTCTTCCAACCTCATACAGACTGGCCACAGGGTGGTATACAAACAATCAGAATAATGGTAGAATTAACTTTTTTCGAAGGAAACACACAGCACAATAGTATCACCAACGTTGGAGTTCAAGTAGATTGCATTAATTGATAGCATCAGCCATTACAATAAATACATAATACTGTAATCTGCATTTTGGAGAATTATATTTCCAGATCTTGAAAGAACAATATAAAAAGTCCATCTTTTTTGCTGTTCTTACTTTCATGGTGTAACTTCATTTTTTAACACTGTAAAATATACTTTCCCAGTGTGTATTTTCTAGAGATGTCAATGATATGCAGAAATGTAGAAAGAATTGAGAAAAAAAATGATTGATGCAGTGGACAAATTGCATGATTGATTTTTTTTCTTCTTCTCTAAATATAAACATAACCAAGCAAAACACTTTACAAATAATAATTCTTTAAAATGATAATTTTGTTTATCAGCAGACACGTTTCTTTGCAAGAGATGATATCTTTTAAATAGGTATGTTTATCTCTCATACAGTAGTAGGTTTCTATTCAATTGTACAGATAATTGACTTCAGTTATACTTGCTGTGTATACCTTACCCTTAAATACTAGGGTAAGCTGTATTCTCCCCAAGACACAAATGCATCACTCCAGCTGATGTGAACAGGTCATGCATTTATCAAGGAAAGACTGAAGAAATGAGGGTTAAACATTAGAAATATGAATATCAAGCTGAAGGAAAATAAAAGTTAGCAGATCTAGGTATCATCTTCAAGAAGAACAGCAAAAACATATTTTTCCATTAATATATTTTCTTGATGGGAAAGTAGAATAAATGAAACACTGGTCCAGTTTCTTTGCTGGTTTAGTGCCATGAACTATGCTGTACACTGTGTCTATAGGAATGGAGAATATTCACCTGAAACTACAGTTACTGAATTAGTTGCTCTGTTTAAGGAAAAGCAGATGTCTCTCCTGATTCTGTTAGTGTTCTTTAATGTTCTATTGATATTTCCATTCTTGCACACTAAAATCAAAAGATAGCATCAAACAAGTCAGGGTAAATAATTAAGAGATCTATCATATATCAAAACAGTTTTTAGATCACAAAATATGAACTACAAGCAAGAAAACATAATCAGTTATCTGGCATAACATGCGAATAATCCGTTCCATTACTGTAGAGATATCTAAAGCAAGACTGTAAAAGTAATGCAATGATTCTGATAACACATTAGTGTTCAAACAAAAATATAAGGCATCTGTGTTTGCTAAGTATGATTTCACAATATCAGAAGCAGTTTCTTTCTTAGAGACTTATGGTATAGAAATTTCCACTTTGTTTTTGGTCTCTTGCTAAGAAGTCGCCTTCTTTGCACAGTACTGCAATTTTCCTGTTACATTCTTAAACTGTCAAAATCAAATCTAAGATGATGTACTAAATAGTTTTTTCCCAGCTTATAAATCTGTGAAAAATGCATGAGTATAACCTCTGTTTCAAATTCTCTAATATTTTGCATCATCACAAGTCAAATAAAAATCATGAAGAGATTTATATGCCTATGGAGAGATGGAGAGATTCATATGCCTAATTTATACAATAATTTTTATATATGAGTATTTCCAAATTCATTTGGTTATTGCATGAAATTCCTGCAGGTTATATCTTTTCTTGTTCTGATATGTTTGACTAGATACAATCAAACCATAAACATTACTGAATTTTCATTAAGGAGAAAAAAAAAAAAAAAAAAGAATAGATCAAGAGGTCAACGAGTGCTTACCTACGAGTTTTACTCTATAATCCTTCTCTTCCAGTACCATAATCCATACCAAGAAAATCAAGTAACAAACGCTGATTTTCATATATTATGTTGTATGTCCTCATGACTTACAGAAATATGACAAGCAGCTGTGTTCCACACTGCTTTCAGAGTTTCAGTATATAAAAGCTGTAGTCACACATTATTTTTATTTAGTGGGAAAACAAATTTTACAGTTTATGTTTCTGAAATGAAATTCCTTCTACTGCAATCACTGATAGTATCACTGCTAACATGGAATTTAGCTTTCATGGGAATCGCCGTAAGTGAAAATCTGGGTCTGTAAAGTTTCCTTCTGAAAAAAAAAAATAGAAAAGAAAAAAGAAAAAGAACAAAAAAAGAACAAAATAAATAAATAAATAAATAAAAGAACAAAATAAAAATCTGGAGATTAAACTGAAATATGGATTGTGAAAGAAGAGAACGATAACAAATAGAGTTTATCATGATTGCAAGCTTACTAATAACCCTGTTGTTAAGCATAGAAGGCCATTTTAAATCATTCACTTCAGGTTCCAGTGTTTAATACCATTGCTTACCCTGAAAAGCTCAAGGTCACTAAATCCATAAAAGGATTTGATGGCAATGTGGTTTATGTCTTGTAGCAAGAGAAGAATCACTGTGAGGTTGACATCCCTGCAGGGCTGACAATACATACTTTTTTAAGTGCTTTCCATCAACACCGGCAGAGGACAATCAAATAACAAAATGTATCTGTAGTAGTCTGAGACCCAGTTTTACCTGTGCCATGAAAGTTTTTAGCTGTTAGGCTATGTGAATATGGTACAGCGATATTGTAGGTATTCTAAACAATGTATGTATCTTTCTGCAACATGACAATTCTAATCTCTACCGAATATCCCACAAATATTCTCCTTTCTTTCCTTTCATACTTTTATTTACAATAGGGTGCAGAGTCAAAAAATGGTGTATAAAGTTTGTATTTGGTCTTTATCATGGAAATGTATATAAAATTTCACATTGCAGATGAAGATTTCAGCTCCTTCTCATATTTTCTGACCATTTAATGGCTTGTAAGAACACTGATTGTGATCTGCATATTACTTCAGTGTGATGATATATTTGTTTCTCCAATTCTCTATTGACAGTATATTGACAAGACACTCTGCACCCAAGACCATCTACTATACTATAATATAATGTGTAATTGGATTCACTGTACTTAGAACCAATAGTAATTTTGCCATGGATTTGAGTTTTAATTGCTTTCTTTGAGTAATTTTCATCATAGTGACAATTTGAGCTCTCAGTCTACTACTGTTGTTTTGTAATATAATTTTATTCTTTATTGACATAGATACCCTATAAGCAATTTAGCTAGCCATTGGGTACATTTAAGCCTTACTCGAATTTAATGATCTAAAACTATGCAAAAACTTGAATTAGTAAGTAAACAAGAGACATAGCAGACAAAGAATCTTAGCGTGGTGACATTTCATGTAATTTTTTATATTTTTTAAAAGCCATAGGACCTACCTTCACTGCCATATCCACTTTGGCAACACCGATATCCATGGCAAATAAACAGTGAAGATAATGTCCTACCTTGTTTTAAGGTCTGCATCCTTTCAGCACAGGATATACATTATTTTCCTACTGTATCACAAGAACGTGAATACAGAAGGCCCTAACTCTTCCTTGGTCACCTGTTACTGTCACTGATGGAGACAAGACACAGGGCTGGACAAATCTTTGAGTTTGCCAAGTAGAGATCTTCTTATATTACTGAGCTCAGAGGAACTGTCTTCAAATGAACAGCAAACAAATTCATTGTTTATAGAAGGAATCTGAGGGGGAAAATAAAAAATTAATAATAATAATAATAAACTATCCTGTGGACATCCTGAAATTGTCACCAAGACAGCCTCCTCCAGGAGATGACCTGGGAGGTAAAGTTTGCCTCCAGTCCCTGCTGACCATTAAAAGAACAGATTTCCTAATCAAAGTGTAGTATTTATGAACACTACTGTTTCACACTCTGCAGGATGTGAGTCAGAGTTTTATTCTTACTGATGTTTGAGGTGTCTAAGGCAGCTCTGATGCCAAACATTTCATCTGCTGGCAATCCACACTTCAACTGAAGGTTTGGCTTTTTTTTATGAGCATAGAAATGGCAAGCAAAGCAAACTCAGTGGGAAGCAAAAGGACAAAATACATGGGGAGATACGTAGAAAATCTACCAGTCAAATTATAATGCCCTCATTTGTGGATTAGAAAGGAAAAAAAAATAATAATAATAAAATAAAAACATTTTTTTTTCTTAAGTCAAAGGATTTTATCCCCTCTTTTAAGTTTTTCTGCTTTATTTCCTGGGATGATATTCAAGAAAAGCCATTTTTTGCTTTGTATGGGAGACAGCAGTACACAGAATGAAATATCAGAAATTGCCAGCTCCTATCTTTCAGCATCTGATAATAATTAGAGTGGAAAACAAGACTGAAGTGTTAAGAAAAATGTTTGTGGTAGTTTAATTAATGAAGTAAAGTATTTTTGCTGTGTATGTGTGAGAAAGGAATCAAGGGAGCAAGCTGGCTTGCAGAACTAGGCATACTTTCACAAATAACATAGATTCAAATACCATTAAATCTTCTAAAACATATTTTCTGAGAAAAATCCAGAGTAGGCTGAAGGGAGCCATTCTTCTATCCTCAAATATTCATAAAGTACTCTGTTTTATAAGGATATAAGCATTCACATAAGTGATATAAATATATTTTTATATATTTATGAATTAAGTTTTCCGAAATTCTAGTCCTCTGAACTTCATAAACAGAAAAAAATAGGGAACAGATTTACAAGACTATATTTAATTACATTTATAGACCACATGGGGCATTTAAAAATATTCGAATACCTTTTTTATTTTTAGTTTTACAGACATATCTGGCTAGTGGCTGAGGTTATCAAATAAACGACTGTGATCATTACAACTTATGCAGAATGAAGTACATCTCTCTACAGTTTCATTTAGGTTCTTAAAAAACAAAGTAACGGGAGTTTTATAATTTAGATAATAGTATGTTAAAAACTGAACCTGTAAAAATCAAGAGAGATCTATTCAGGAGAAAGTAACAATTAGCTTTGAAATAAAACTGTGCGTGCCTTGATTTTTGAGACAACATGGTTATCTATAAGGAAATAAGGAATATATCTTATCTAATGCGGCTCTACCTGTCAAAATACAGTTGTTAAAACACCCTTCGATAGCTCTACAGTCATCAGTGATGAGTTGAGTACAGTTCTATAGGTATTAAGCAAGTTTTCATGGAATTTAGATCAGCCAAAGGACTTCTAAGAAATAAAAGACAATTCTATTATTGCTAGAGATACCCATTAGCAAATTATTCTATGAATGCCAAAACATTACCAGCACTTTATTTTACAGACATAAGTATGGTTGAAAAATAATTGTATCTTCTCCTAGTGCCAATATTCCACGTAGTGAAATTGCACTATTGCATAGTACGTAACACTATTGCAGCAGCAGGAATGATGAAATCAAAGTCAGGAAAAACAAAACCAAAAACCTAAAGCTTCCTTTCCTTTAATTCCATTTTACAGGTGAAACATGTCAAAAAGGTTTTCATATACGAACTTTCAGACGTCTTTGCTGTGACATAACCTCTCCTATTGGAAATAGTTATTTAACTTTCCTTGTGAAAAAGTCAGAAGAAAAACATGTGAACCATATCATAGAAGAAAATACTATTTTATAATCTTAAACTGTATCCTAGACAAGGTGCAATGAGCAGATGTTACCTGACATTCAATTTTGCATCATAATATAAAAGTCAAAGAAGAGTTGTTGAACAGTTTATATTCTTGACAACAATGATGGACATGCTTACTTAACCCCTGAAGAGATGGAAACAGAATAGTGACTTCTAGGAAAAAGACAAAATTAAACAAAACCTCACTGTAAACCCTAACCCCATTAGAATAGTTACAGCAATGTAACCTGGGTACAAAAGGTATAACACAACTGTGTGCCTACCTAGAGTATCATAAACTTTGTTTGAAAGCAGACTTCCATCACTATACAGAGTATCTTTCATTATTTCTTATTATCCACTGCATTAGATTCATATTGATCGACAGGATATAAGAATAAAAACCTTTAAGACAGAAAATAAAAATATAAACTAGAATTGTCACTTTACCTATTTATCTTTCCTCAACTTGTTCTATATGACTTTACCACTAGGCTTATTTATCTTCAGCATAACATTAAGGTATGTGTATTAATCCATTCCACATGCAGATTTGGCAGACATTTACTATCGTATCTAAGTACATGATAGCATTAGCATATTCAATGCTTGCAATAAGCATACAAGTAATAAACCTACTTAATTTGAAATTGTGGGAAAAAAACAACAACAACAACAACATTCCAAACGTATTATGTTTTCTCCCCTTAAATGTATGAAAATACAACTTTGCTTCTCTCTTTTGACTAGCCCCAACACATGCCCTGTCAGCATACATCTCTTGCCATGGAGCAACCTTCTCATTTTTCCAGCATTATCTAATCAAGATAAACCAACACCTGCCATGAGTTAGCACCCATTTGATAACGACCTTGCAATAATAAGGCTACAATCACTTCTCATCAAATCTTGCTCTAAGGTGTCTTCCAGTTGCTTTGACATGCCATCACAGACTGCAATCATGCTGACTCTGAAAACTTGCTTCCAACTGCTGGTCACCAACAATTATGTTCTGACATTATTAACCACACAGATTTTGAATTTTGTCCCTGTTATTCTCTACTCAAAATTAAATTACCTTTTCTCCCTTACGTATAGTTTTCTATGCACTACAGTAATATACTCTTCAGTAATTTTCTGCAAAATTTCCTGTAAGGAAAAACTTCTTCAGAAAAAATCTTCTTCAGAAAAAATGAGAAATCCTTTTTTTCCCACCGCTAGCACCACAGCAGTTTGAGCTTTCACAGCTCTGTCAGCTCTGTGCTTTCAGAGGGTCCTTTCCAAGTTGTTTGGTTACCCAGCGCAGTCAAGCAGCACTTCACATGGCTGCATCACTGCCTGCTCAACCAGCAGCCCCTGGCCTGGCAGTGCCAACCTGCCACATCGCCCCTATCTCCTGCCTGCCATCTCACATGTGTCTCTCCTGTCCTTGGCAGTCCATGAGCCAAGGGACGTGGCAGGGCCCCCTACATCAAGCCTGCTGTGCCTTTGCAGACACAAACACACAAGTAGACTGGTGACAATGCCACCTTGACCTTCCTGTTGAGATGTTTCTCTCTGGGACATTTGCTGTGTAGGGTGCTGAACATGTACACAGACCACTTTGACGAGAAAAAAAGAGCTCAAATTTTTAAGTTCTTAGTCAAATTTGAAATTATTTTGTACACAGCTAGTGGAGGAAAAAAAAAAGCAAAAATAAATTTAATGCTATTTTTGTTACCAATTATTTTAAATAATACCCCCTTAATGTTGATGCCAAAAAGGAAAATTAATCAAGATGTGTAATTTTTACAGAACTTGTATTTAAAAGAAGTGCTTAATATGCAGACAGTTCTATTCATGTTAGAGATTTTCAAAGAGTTGAAAAGAAATTTAAACATGACACAGGTGGATTTAGTTTACTAAACTAGTTCACAGGCATCTTCCCACATCTATCAAAAACTGGACATAACCAATTGCTTGTATTTTGCCTTGAAACAGCCTAACAAGCTGAGAAAATACTACTACTATTCCTCACAGATGGTGAAAAGAAGGCCTGAAGGTATATGTAAGGTCACAGAGCAAGTCAAAATCACAGTGGAGTACAAGTGTCTTAAATGACAGTTATGTAATTAATCCCCATTTTACTACTTCTTAATTTTTCCACATCCATTTTGAGTAAACAAAATCTGAGCCATATTAGATGCAAAATAATTTATACATTATTATGCAGCATAGGTGCTTAATTTTCTTACTTAACGGAAGAAGGTTGTATTAGTTTCTTCCCCAAATAAGCACAGAACAAAGAAAAATTACTTTATAAAGCAACAAAAATCTTCCTCCACTGCTCTTGACTAGATAGTTTTTTTTCTTGCAAGCCAGTCTGGTAGTTTTTCAACTGTATGTTAATATTGGATCAGAAATCCCAAATAAAACACAACAGCTTTGAGGGAAAGAAAATAAGTGATAAAAGCTTCAAACAGAAAATAAAACAGAAACAGAGCAACTCTTTTCAGTACAGATTCGAGACAGCTGTTCAAACTAGAAACTAGGGTGAAATACTTGTTTCATTACAACACTTTCCTGATACTTAGAAAAAATCCCCCAGCCATGACAGAAGTCCAGCAATAGAAATAAAGTTCACATATAATTTATACCTAAATTAAAAAGCACATTATCTACTGAAATTAACCATGTGTATAAAATTTTCTTCTTCACTAAAATGCAACAAAACTGTTACTGTGCAATTGTGAAATAAAGTGCCTTCCAGTGGCAGATGTCTGACCAAGAGATACTGTGGAAATGAGAGCAGAGTGCTCCAGCTTCGGGTCTCAGAATTAATGCAATGTGCAGGCAACATTTTCTCTCTGCCTATGAAGGAACGAACTTGGAGCATGACACCACAGCTGTTAACCATGGGGTGAGCCTCTTTCTCTCCTACTTGAAGCCAACACATGAGAAGCCATTTCAGGAGCTCTTACATAGCCTAATCATGAATGGTGAATTAGTTTTTGTTCTTAAAAGGTTACATTTAAAATTTTGCAGGTCAGGACCCTACTACAACTATTTCCCTTAATATATGAATTATATAATGGCTCTGAATCACTCACTTGATTGTTCCTTAGATACTAGACTGATGAAGAAATGGGAATCCGATAGCTTACCTAAATTGTCAGTAAGATAATGGACCTAGTGGCTTTCACATTCCTGCTACAGCACTAGTGTATCGACAGACCTTTAGACATGCTGAACAATCATAGATTGTTTTACAATCCTGCTGTTAAATGTATTAATTTCTAAAATAAAAATTGATAACTTGAACTAGGATACCTTAAATATATATATACTAATAAAAAAATGTCATTTCACTTTCATGATTACTAGCAAAAATCTCTGGGTTTGTGAGCAATTTTCCATTTCTGTTCCCAAATACATGGACCAGATATGTCATTGAATTTGAAATCAAGGCAGAATTCTAAATTCCACATCTTGGCTTATCTTCAGTCACTGAAGATATTTATTCTGAAAAAGACCCAGTACGACACTGCGGTGTGGTTGACTAAACAGTAAATGAAAGACCTGGACCAGGATAGGTGTCTTGTTTCTTGACAGCAGGGAACTGTAATAAGCCATAACCCATGAACTCTGTTCACTCCACAATGCATGTATGCTTTTTCCATTTGCATTAAAAGGAATCACATGGCCACGTCAAGGGAAGAACTGCAATCCAAAGCCACTAATCAGAAAGACAAGACCATTATTTAAACTGTAGCATCAATAATAGTCTGCATCCAAAAAGACTACAAACTGTAGCATCAAGAACACTCTGCATCCAAAAAGACAACAAAAACTAACTCCTTAGCCCATACTGTGCTCTGAACAATGAAATCCTCTGCATTTGTGATTAACGGTTAAATTGGAATTACTTTATTGATAAGAATCTGGCTTTCTGACTTTGCAACTTCACCAGCCTCATCAACTGAATGTTTCAGCAGTCTTTAGGACAGGCCAGAGTCAGCAGGTCTCCAGCCTCATCCAATATACATTCTGGCAGGCTAAAATCAATACACTAAGATTTGTCTGCCAGCTTCTTTATCCTCATTCCCATTTGCTGCTGACTCTGGCCTCTCCCTGAAGTCTACTGCACCTGTTACTGTCTGAAAAATTTGTACTCGTCCAGTTTACAAATTACTTAAACCACTCCAGTAAAATGAAGGGAAGAAGTTCTCCTTTCTGGCCATCCTCGAACCAAGGCCTCCTATGCAAGGAGTAGCTTGGCAGAAGAGCCTGGAATGGTTTTACAGCTCCATCTGCTCCATCTGTTCTTACTACGCTGACAGTACCCTCAGCCAAGAAGACTGCAGTTCAGTGTCCAACTTGCTAGTGTAACTATGTGATCAGTCTGACCAGCCTTGTAATAGGTGGATCCTGGAAGTTTTACATTACAGTTTTGTTATCATCATTTCTAATATCCTGCCCCGTAATGAAAATATAAATGCATGTATATACATACATATACATATGGTCAGATAGACAGATATGTGTCTTTACATATGCCTCCCTGCTTCAGATTTAGAAGAAGCCCAAAAATGACCTTGTACTAAGTTTACTGATGCTGTGATGCAGGGCATCTCTAGAGATTTTATTATCTTGTTTCATAGAAAAATAATTCAAGTGGCAGAAATATTGCTTAGCCCTTTTTACTAGTTTAGATCATTTGTTACTCTCAGTAACTGAGAAGTGCTTTATAGGTACCAGCCAATACAAATGGTGGCCTACATTGTCTCATACAAAGTTACATAATCATTTCCTGAATCTTGTCCGTGTGTACAGAAAGTTCTGCACAAAAGGGATTTATCTGTTTATTCATTGCTTGTCCCATAGGCTAGAGGAAAGAACTAAGTAAGTAATCCTTGTTCTCCTAAGACTTTGGGGTCTGCAACTACATCTAACCACAAGACTAAGTTAGCCATTATGTGAAACTTCCTACTGTGCACCAAAACAAAGGTCAGACATAAACCTAGTCTTAAATCACCCTTTTTTACACCATTATTTTTCAAGATGCTCCCTATGGTTTCTACTTCTTATGACCTTATCAGTACTGCCTTTTCATCTGAGTAAATTCTGCTCAGTTCCACTGGCAATGTAGGTCTAGTCTGAAATAATCCTAATTATTTTATTGCATGCAATCCCCAGCTCCAGAGGAATTAGGCACACAGAAACAAGGATTCTGTAAGGCATTCGAAGCTGTAACTATTTTTACCTCTTGAGATGCTTCAAAACAGAAATATTGCAAACTGATGGCATTTCAGTACATTCATAGCTGTGCTCAATTTTAACAGGATTTAGCAAATGCTCTTTCAGTTAGGAAACTCAGCCAAAAAAATCAGTAACATTCTCTCAGACAGTTGAATAATTCCTCTGTGTAATTCAGGTAACAAACAAAAAGGTTGCAGCAGCATGAAAGTTCAAAGCTTATAATCACGGTGTATGCAAAAAACACCGTTACACTAGACATCTAGTATTTTTGTCACTAGATTTTCCTAGGCATAAATAGGCAACAAATTATACTTTTTTATTAATTGGTGATGTTGCGGTTTGTCTTTTCCAAAACCTAATTAAGCTTATGCATCATACACTACTCAAAGCTCTTTTATCTAGCCTGGAATTAGTATGATTTGTTCATGTTTAGGGTGAGTATTTTTCTCCTAACACTTCTCCTGGGAATCTTTAAGCAAGAAAGACATCATTTCTGTTGAGATCACCTCACTACACTACAAAAAGACAAATATTGTCAGCTTTTACGACAGATGCTGTGAAAAAAGAAAAATAGTAACAATAAAACCCCATTACCACTGAAATACGGTGTTTTCTTTTTTTTTTTTTTCAACTAATGTATCAGTTCTGGCACTTTTGTTATAAATAAACAAGTTCAAATCACTTATACCAAAACTGAGACAAATTAAATCAAAGATCTGAAAATAGAGCATTTAGGTATTAAACAAAACCTTTAAGTATTTCTGTCAGGTACTTCTCTATGAATTAAAAGTCCTTGAGGGTCTGTTTGGAACATTTTCAAAAATACATCTGACAACCAAAAGTAGTTTGCTTTAAGTTATCAATTCTTTAGCTTGGGTTTGCTTCTGCATGTTTTTAAGTAGTGATTCTCTACCTGTACATAGCTTAGTCATGTGAGAAAATGCGTCTGCACACCTTGTATCACATTTCATGCACTGGATGAGGTTTCACCTTCACTGCTTAGCATTTACATGACATAGAGGTTAGAAACCAAAAATTCAAAGATCTTGTTTAGTGGGAGGGAAGAGTAAAACTGAGGGAAAAAAAAAAAAAAAAAAAAAAAGTTATTTTAGACTCATCCAAAAGCAAATTCAGGAAGAATATTTATTCTTTTTCATATGGAAGCAGCTCTAGGAGGCATCCTGGAGAATGGAGTCATGATAACTATTCCTTGCCTATCAACTCCATAAATTCCAGCCCCTGGAAGGAATAAAAATACAAATGATCTCAAATACCCAAACCGACAGATCACCGGGGGTTGTTTCCCTCTGCAGTGTTATTTGGCAGGCAGCTGGGCAGTTCTATTCCTCCACAGCCTGCTACAGCTGCAGGTCTTCTGCCCTTTCTCTCTCTCGGCTGCCAGGTCATCTCTCTCTCCTTCCCAGCTGACAGGCTGCCGCTCCTCTCCTCACCTTATGCCAAGCTCTATGCCTCTCACAAAGCTGGCAGATCATTTCTGTCTTTCAGTTACAAGTCCTGTGTCCCTCTTGTTGGGTCTCCTTTGCCCTCAGCTGCAGTCTTTGTTCTCCTTTCCGCCGGCACCCTTGCAGCCCCTACCAGTTGGGCAGGCCTTCGCTGCCTGGCTCCCAGGTTGACTGACTGAGTCAAGTCGAGCCTCCTCCGCTCCTCAGCATTTAATGTGACTGCTTGGGACAACTTAGGCAGTCTCCATAGCTTCCTAGGAGTCCACCTGGCACCGCCGCTTTTACCATCTGTATTAACTCTGCCACCCACTGCTGGATTAAGTCTTAAAAGTTTCCCATCAGGAGCAACAAAGACTGCACTTCTAGGAACACTGCACAGCCTACAAATCTATGGGTTGGATGAAGAAGGAAGATTTATGAGGAATGGAGTGATAGCTTTTGATCAGAAACTAACATTCCTGTAACAAAAAGAGGCAAAATAGTTCTGGAAAAGCTGAAACATTTCTACTTGACATAAAGAAGTGCTTTGATTTTTTTAATTCAAAGCATGTTTTAATTTTTATTTTTTCCATACCCAATATTGTGTTCCCCAATCATCCTTCTAACTCCGTAGAATGCAAAAAAGATTTAGAGATTTCAAACAGTTTAATACTTATATAAACTTTTTTTTTTTTTTTTTTTTTTTTAAACAGGAACAGCAATTGCTGTTTTTTTTAAAAAAAAAAATCACACTGAACTGATTTCAATTTCCAAGCCCTTCATTTTTTTAAAGACCAATAAAAATCCACTGTTAGAAGAATGTTAGAAGAAGGCCAAATACTTTCTATTTCCCCTGTAAAGCCCAGACACATAGCTCTGTTGGACCTAGCTGAAGTGAAAGAAAGGGGCGAAAGACCTCCCAGTTACCCAGCATATGTTTCAGGTGGTGGCATGCACACAGTGAACCTGATGCGTGACGAGATGCATGGCTGTAGTCTTTTACATCATCGTCCTGCCCTGATAATACAGCACTCTGGATCAATGGAACAAAACGCATGTGTGGAATGACCATGGACTAAATTATTTCACAGACTGGAAGGATTTTTGGTAACACTTGCTGTGGTCAGACATTAATTCATCTGATGTTCATAGTAATGATGTTAATAATGAAGAACTAATGTGCTATTAATGAGGTGGTGATGCTGTATATACTTCACAAAAATTCCATTATAATTGGTCAATTAATGTACCATTGTTTTAAACTGTTAATTTGTTTTTAAGAGAAAATGCAACATAATTTAACAAATTTAGTTTAAGTACAGCTGAGGCTAGCTATTATCCAATGACCTTCTAGGCTCTTTTGAAAAGCTTTGCCAACTTACTCAATTACAAAAGGAGAAGGCAGCGTGGTTTCAAAACAATTACATAAGCTGCCAATAAATTTCATTCAACTCTTCTTACTTGAGAGCAAAGTCAGCAATGAGAGAAAGAAAGAGTGCCTTTGAAGTTCATTATGCCAATTTCTAATTTAAGGGGCGTAGCTATAAAACACAAAACAGGCTTCAGGTAAACATGAGCACCCTGAGACCTCCCCAGACGGCTTGATTTTTGAAGCAATCGTGATTTTCACTGAAATGCAGGTCTTGTGAAGGAATCTAAAATTGGGCTCCCAATTTAGTGGCTTTGCATTTTTTTGTTGTTTGTTTGTGTGGTTTGATGTTTTATTCTGGTCATTTTAAAAGCTAAGTGCATATGTAGAATGTAAAGGATTATAGGCCGAACACTAAGAAAATTCAATGACAATTCCTCTCCTTAGAGCATCTAAGCTTAAAACAATGTGTTTAAAAATTCTCTGGTTTAGCAAATTAATTTAATGTGGGGGCTTGGAGGACTTACAAATAAGGATGTAGTTTCCCCTATATTAGCTTTGATATCGAAGTTAGCACAATACTTGTGCAAAACCCCACAGTACTTACCTCTTGCAGTTCTGTCCAGATTTGAACAGAGTATTTTGCCATATTATGTTTTTATTAGTTTGAACTTTCTCCAAAGTATAAATTCTATGAGCAGAATCACTTTAGACTGCCATCTTGCTAAGTCTACATTGTTGCCCTACATTTGGGGTGTCCAGATTCAGGCAATTCCATTGTCCATTGCAGCCAGCAAATATACCAGTTAACATATAGTAAAAAATAATAATAATAATAATAATTACATGTTGTCCAGTATCCCCATGCATTGATGCTGCCCAGCACAGGACAAGTACTGGCTACACTGACTCACTCCTCAACTTTTGTGTGCCCTTGTTCTTATCTGTGGCCAAGAGACAGAGTTACAGCTTCTCTGCTGAACCCACAGCCTTTCCTCCTGCCTTTGGCACAATTCAGAGTAGTAAGGTTAACCTCAAATGTTCTTATAGAGCCATTCTATCATTTCAGCAGAATTTTATTGGTTTGGGCAAATTTTTCAAGAATTTCAGTCAATGAGTCCAGACATACTAACACAGCCAGACATACTTTATGATGATTCTGTTTCCATGAAAACAGACCGAAATATTTTGTGTCCATTCCAAGCAGAGAACAAAAAAACTAACTGTATAGAGACTGCGTCTTATATTTCATTCTACTTCTAAATGACTTAGATGCTTTCAAAATGTTACTTCCATTTTATCATAAATTATCCAGGAATCATTCACAGGAAATGTCAGTGTGCCAAACTGGTCTGCCTCGGTAACTGTGTACGAGCTTTGATGGATATGGCAGTGCCATCCTGAAAAAGGACTTCAGATCAATGTTTCACGTGTCACATTAAAACTACTCAAGTAATATTCAAAGGTATTTTGAGCTTCAGAATACTAGGAGACCAGTTCAACTGTTCCTAAATTGTTTGGAAACTGGGTTTTGCTATTCTTTCAATGGAAGGAATAGGTAGGATTCAGTGTTTATTTTTAATTCATCTTGTTGTTAATATCTGAATATAAGTAGATCTTTCAGATTTTTTCCACCTCCATTAGGCAATGCATTTTAAGAAGAACAGGTTTAAACTGCATGAACAATTTAGAGGAAACTCATTCTACTAACTTTAACTGGAGTTATAAGATTTTATTTCATTTTATAATGTAGTGATCTGAAGTATTTCTCAAAAGGAAATGACAGCCTTTTGCATTTGATTTTCTAACAAATCTTGGAAGTGTTCTACATGACACCCTGCTGCTTAAGAAACCTACTTTTAGATTTTCCCATAAACAAGTTATCTTAGATGTAAGATTTTACCACTATACTAAAGTCCTTCCTTATTATCCTATACTACGGCAAAGTCTTTCCTTATTATCCCATACTAAGGCTTCCCAAATAACACTTTGAAACTTGATGTTCAGAAAACATATATAAATCTTTCAGTGGAAGTAACAGTATAAATATATAGATGACATAAATTTAAGTTCTGAACATTAAAAAAAAAATCCAGTTATGTATTTCTGTTAACCAAATTCAGCACATAAAGTCAGTCCAACTAAATATTCAGACATTTTACACTCATTATCTACAGTGTAAAATGAGCCAATTTACTTGTTTCCTATATTCCTGACAAATATTTGCATATTATATAGACAGCAAAATGTTTCTAATGAAATCACTAAGCATGGCAAAACTTTTTCTAGTGATGATTTATTATTCTGATATTCATCTGCAGGAAAAACAACATATGTAAAACAAAACATGCCATCCCTTTAAAATAACTTCAAATGGTGCAAGTAAAAATAATTTTGTTTGAGAACATGCAAGCATCGATTTCAGTCTTGAGGCAACGCACTTCTCTGCATATTTGTTACAATTAAATTTACATCCACCACTAACCCACTATCAGCATAGCATCTTGAATCAGCTGGCAGTACATGCTAAAGAACTAACAGGAGAAACCCTGATCTGACATACAGCACTACTGCAGGGCATCACTTGGCAAGAAGATTTGGTTCTTAGTGAGTGGATAAGCTTGCAGGTGGACTGTAGAAGATGCTGATACCAAAGGGGCACTAAAATTGTCCCTTCTCCCTATCCCAGTCAGAGCTATAGTCAGAGGATATGTTCCAGCTTTCCTTATGACATTACAGTTCCAATGTTCTTGAAATAAATATATCTTCATCCTCTATTGAGTAATATTCTTATCCTACTTACACCAATAAACAAACTAGAAATTCAGAGGTAAAGAAGCAGACAAGGAGGATCTCAATCTGTTCTCAAACAATCGTACAGTGCATAGTATTATAGCTTGTATTGTATTATATGTATGTATGTATATATATATATATGTATAGCTTGTATAGTATTCCATCTTGTCGTATTCTGACTGAGTTTAGCCATTTGGTCCCAGCCATTTTTGATCTGCTATAGGTTTTACTGCAAGTTAAGAACACACTAAAAGATTTTTTGCTCCCCTGCTTTGCAGAGATACTGGAAACAGAACCAGCACCAGCCAGCTTGCCCAAGTCCAACCACCCTGGCAGCACAGTGCACCAGGTGCAAGAAGCTGCCTTGGTATTTCTGGGGCACTCGTGCAAGTGAAAACAAGTGGCAAAGGGACCGTGAAAAGTGAAAACAAAATATGCAGTTAATTTCCAACAAGTGGTCAAATGAATATTCATGGTTATGGTTTTCCATCTATTTCTAGAAGTATGTAGCAATTTTGGACTGCAATGCAGTTGTTTTTTTTTCAAAATATAAAGTTGGCCACATTCCCTAAAATAAATTCTCCCTTTAAAATAGTAGAATAGTAGAAAACAATCAGCATTCACAAAATCAGATCATTTAAAACTTAATCTCAACATTTCTGAACTTTAAAAATATCTTAGGGACTTGTATAACTTTTGTATTTATTTATTTTTCCATTTCCTATTGAGTGAAGCTATATTGAATCCCTGGAGCTGCTTATCTACTCCAAACTTTTTTACATTAGCTAAGTAGCTGTTCTGAGAATAAGTGGATATGGATATGGTGTCAGATTTGCCTTGGAAATTATATTCTTCAGCTGAAAGTGATATTTACCAGCAAGAAGAAGCTTTAAAATCTCCCCATATCGCTGTGTTGGTGTGCCCCAACCCAACTAAAAGGAAATATTCCTGAGGGTGAATGAGATAGGAGTGAGAGACAGGCAAAAAAATTAGAAAAAATAAGATGGTCAAGTTAAATGAGAGCAACATACAGTGCTTGCTAGCTAGACAGCTACTACATAAGACTTCTAATTGATTTTGTGACAGCCATCAAAAAGAGACAACTGCCCTGCCCCACCTGCTATCCCTCCCCCCCATTAAAAAACAAACAAACAAAAAAACTTTTCTGCTTAGACACATGTAGCAAGTTACTCCAACATTTTACAGAGCATAGGGCCTAAATCTATCATTTTGCTTTGGTAGTTCTGGTCATTTTTTATACTTAACGTTGCATTCAGATTGCTACAAAAGGGAATACAGAATGGAAATCAAGCCCATTACATACATTTTAAACACTGAATCTGACTTTAAGGGGCAATCAATGATCAAGGCTATGGTTTTCTTCATATATAAAAAATACTTGATGCAGTAAAAAGTTTCCTAGGTTTCAGCAACAACAAAATTACCACTAATTTATGAAAACTGTGTTAGTGCCTGCAAACCTTTGTCATAAATTATGCATGTAAGCATGGAAATGCTAATGAAAAGAGGATTTCATTTACAAATGATTAGTACAAATTCAGCAGTCACAATAGTTATGCCAGTCTAATTTATTTTCTTGTAGAACATGCTGTTTGCCAGGTTTGGGCCATTTATTTCTATACTGTTGAGCATCAACTTCTTGGACTTTAATGTCACATTATCTTTTTATCTAAAAAAATGTTCATTTTCTTTTTAGAAAGTCTTAGTTAAATCAAGTCCTTAGGCTCAAAGTTAAGTCTTTTGATTAAAACATTTGTAGGAAAGCTGTAACAAAAATGATACTCTTTAATACAGTAGGAATTGCTGAAATTACTGTGGTTTCAGAGACTTTTACTACTATGCTGAAGAATATATATATAATGGCTTTCAGCAGAGCTTATCATGGACTTTTTCATTCAGCCCACAACTTTTTCTTTTATTATTACATAAGGCTTTTCCTAGGGAATAGAACTCTTCAGGAAAAAATAAAAAATAAAAAAAAAATAGCAAGGCATCATTCCAAAAGAATTCTACAGCCCTGGAAAAAGGATGAGAATACGGCCAGATTTCTTCTTCTCCTTTTTTTTTTTTTCCCCAAAAAAATCATGTTAGCTGAGAAAATCAACAATGCCTTAAATAAAATAGATCCAAATAGATACTTAAGTATGGGATTCTAAGGAGTTATAAAAACATACTGTAAAAATCACTCCAGCATTTCTCATTAGACAGAGAACATGGATCTTCTCTGCATTTGATAGCGGTGGTAATGTTTTGTGAATTTTCTTGGAAGAACTTGCATTAGAAACAAAATTCTCTTCTAGACATGAATTTCACTTTTTCTACTAAATTCTTTAAAATACTACATGCTATGAAATTTCAGCATAGAGATTCATCATTTAGATGCAAAAGGAGACTTTTGTCCTTTTGTCTGGGTTTTTCCAGTTCAGTAGAAGGCTTCATCTGAAGTCTGATGTAGTCAGCAAAAACATCTGAAAGCCTGGAAAGCCTGCAGGTATAGACCACTGGTTCTATTAGGTTCTCTTACTCTAGCCTGAAGAACAGGCCACATGTCATCACAGCACACCAGATGCCTACAAAGTCAGATTATGAATAGACTATAAAAAAATAGTGAAGCTCTAGGTTGTGGAAAAGAGACTTCCTTTAAGAGTGGATCAGACAATGATACTAATTTCATGATCTACACAAAACAAATACATACATAATGTGCAATGCACATTTGCCTTTGCAGCTTTATTTGTTCATTAAACATTTATGTTAAATGGCTTTTAGCATCCCAGCCCATGATATTCATCTAAACTTGGCTAGAAAATTAACAGGTTAAGTAGTCCCATATTTTGTCATTTTAACCTCTCCTTGAATTTTAGTGAGAAGATGTGATAAAAACTGACCTAAATGGGGCATTTCAAAATTGAATTTTAAGAGTGCTTTTGCTAATATTAATCACTAAGTTTTTTGATTTTTGTTTTCCCCCTTAGCATTAAAGCGTATGGCTCCTATCTCTGATAACTTGGTAACAGCAAATTGATTAGAATTACTCAGCCTAAAATGGGACTTCTTTTATAGGCATATCAAGTACACGGCTATTGCAAAGGGTTTAGCAATCAAATTAACATTGTAACTTGGTTGGAAACTATTTCCTACCAAATACTTTATAGAAAGATTTCCAGGAAGCAAATGCTATATATAGTATTTTAAATAGCATTTTAAAACAATTATTCATACACTTGTAATCTCTTGTTCTATTAGCTAAATGCATCTACTCAAACCTAGCTAAGTGAAGGAGTAGAGATGGAGTGAAATAATTCCTATCATTTGGCTATCAGAAAAATCAGAAATTACCCTAGAATAGGCCATAAGTCCTGAAGAGTGTAACAATTTAAAACGCTCTGTTTTTCAATCTGTTTTCAATTTCAACATGAAATAGTATCAAGGAGTTATTCAAACAGACTTTTCAATGATGTACATGCAATATGCATATCTGGAAACAAGAAAAATCTAAAACTGGAACTTTAGCTTGTGCAAAAAGGATAAAGAACCATAGGAAGATCTTCTAGCAGTCTTATTCCAAAGACACCTTTTTTTTTTTTTTTTTTTTTAATTAAGGAGCTTCTCTTCCTTTTCAGTAAGATTGTGAAGACTACTGCCAAAATGTTTAAGTGAGAATAGTGTTTCATGATTACTTCAAATATCTGTAAGCTTACCTAATGATATGTTTACTTGCAAACAATGAGCATCTAAATGAAAGAATGCTGTCAGACATAGCAGCTTTAAAGGCACATTATGCATGACAGTTTTCTAAGGGAACAAAATCTATTTTAGAAGTGTCCTGCTATTTTATCATTTATTTTGCAGTGGTGCTTATAAACTTTGCTGCTTGTGAATTTGCTGTCTCTATAGGCACCAATCACCAGTATCTCACTGTACAGCAAAGTATAATGAAAAAAAAAAGTACAGTACAAGTGTATTTATTGGAAATTGTTCTTTCCCAACAGCTAATATGAAAAGATAAGAGCAGGTGGAGACAGCAAGAAGACTGCTGTACCTAACAGAGCCTAAACACGCTACTGATTGGCCAGATAAAAAGCTGCATTACATTTGCAAACTGCAACCTAATGGTGCAGCACTTTCTCCAGGAAATATTCAGAAGACAAAATCAAGTATGCTCATGACCACATTTATCAGACAGACAATGCAAATCTGAAAGCTTGAAAGCATGAGTAATTTATTCCCTACAAGAGCATTTAGTCTGCAACAGTCATCTGTCAGTCTTCCCTTCTCAGCAAAACTCCATCTAAATTTCAGCCACATATACCCATGCAACCTTTTGTTATTGTTTGCTAAAAAAAAAACAACAATATAATCTAGTCTGATCCATATAAAACAACATATTAACAGGCTTGTATTCCAGAACAATTCATCTTCTTCACTCCCTTACAGACTCCCGTGAAGTTGTGAGGCTTCCCTAATGGCATACAAAAGCTAAAAATTTGATTTTGATGTTAATAATTTCACAGGAACTGCTAGTAGCTCAATAAGGTGCTGCTATTACTGTCATTCCATCATTAATTGTAACTGGCTTTGGCACAAGTCCACAATACATAATGTCCTCAAAATTTCCTACTTGTAGTCTCTTACCTATTCAGCCAGCAGTCACATGTGCTCTGTTTACTTCTTTTGACAACTAAGTTAAGCATCTTGATGCACCATTGCCTGATCATGGAGGTATGACCACTATTGAAGGGCAACATTTTACCCCTGAAGTACACTCTGTAAGGCAGCTATGACGGTGACAGCTGCCATGGCAAGATGGCCGAGAGGAGCTGCACAGGAACAGCTGATTTGACTTGTCAGGTACAGGATGTGCTGGTGGTCAGACACAGCATCAGCATCATCCCAGTCTTGAGTTCTTAACCTAAATGAATCTTATGGAAAGCAGAATGGAGATTTTGGGAAAGAGCAGCCATGGAAACAATGGATATGCAATTCAAACATTCCCTTGAGCACCTTCAGGTCTTCTAATGTTACTTTGTCATCTGTCAGCTCCCTAGCTAAGAAGAACATAAAGCTAGCAGATAGAAAGATTTCCCCTCCAGTGACACCCCATGTATCACCAAATTTTGGATAACTTAGCATCACTACTATGTTTACAAATTCATCTTCTAACTCAGAGAACACAATTGTCTTGCAATTGAGGAATATTTATTAAATGATCTTCTGAAGCGAAGAACACAGAAGAGAATGAGACATTAAAAGCCTTCAGGAGATGCATCCTAGTGGATTGGTTTCTGGTTTGTCTAAATTTCCAGCTAAGATGGGTGAGCATGACCTGACTGAACCGGGAAAGACAGAACAAGCTATCACACTTGCAGCTACAAGACTGACATAAAGTATGTTTTCCTCCTTCCTTTCTCCTCCAGCAATCACACACCTTTGCTGGAAAGTGCCTTCTGTCAGAATGCAGATGGATGATTAGCTGTGCAGAGTACAAATATCAGATTGACATTTCAAGAAACCGAGGTTGTTCTGAAAAAGCTTGTAAATCCTCAGAAAAATACTGCTAAGTTTGTTCTTCACCTTATTCATATAAAAAGACATGACAGAACAGGCTAATGAAATGTGAACATGCTCATCAGCTATTTTGGGCCAACATTTGCCAAACTTCTGATATTTTTGCTCTCACGTTTTTAAGTTTGAACTTTTCTAGTGGACCTTTGACTATTTTCAGCAGCAAGGTAGACAGAACAACACTTATGACTGTATCTGATGATAATAATATCATAGAACTTATTCTACATTTGCAGTTAATTAATTTGTATTTCTGACTGCCTGAGAAAGCACCCTTCCTTCTGTAAGTTTGCATGAGATCCTGAGGTGCTCCTGCCTTCATTCCTATCATAGAAAACTTAACTGGAAGTACATATTCAATGAATTATCTGGGGCAACAGCACAGCTGCTCCTCTTCAATTTTTCATCTGTATATGTATTTCACTAGCACTAACAGCTGCAAATTGCACACAGAATTTAGGGGGAAAAAAGAACCTTTTAGAAAAAGCCTCTTTCATTTTTATCATTTTACTAAGTAGGTCTGTGATAAAATCTCTCCTGCCTGTTGCAACAATCAGAAGCAGCCTGTTTTGCTCATATAATGAAATGCAGCTTTATTAGGATTACATTAGGGTTATTAAAAAAAAAAAAAAAAAAAAAAAAAGACTTGGAACGTCTGATAAAAATGTCAGTATCTATACAGAACCTTCCATAAATGCACAGGGCAAAACTATACAGCACTGTGTATACTAAGCTGATTATCACCACTCCACGTTTCTTTCCATCTGCTTTTTTCCAGTACTAGATTTTCTACTAGGATGGTCTTTAAAATTAATACCTCCTGGAAGAATTTTTCTTTACCTCCTGGAAGAAAACAAAACAAAACCCAAACTAACAACAACAAAACAGAAGAGAGCTGCTGGGAGCTCAGAGGCTTTTCTGCTTCTAGCTTTGGGTGAGATGGTGATGGGGCTAAAGCAGCATGTTTGAATTAAGGAACACTTACAAAGCGCTACTACCTTTTACTGGGACGGTTAAGATGGGGTCCCAGCAAGGTATTTATCAATTTCCTTATGTAGACAGTTCCAGCAGGACTATATCCTGCAGTTTATATTTATATATATAAACCTCAAATTATGCTATTATTAGGAAGATAAAATAGAAGTTAAAATTATTTTTCCTAAAAAGTATTAGCTTTTCTCAACAGATGAATTTAGTGGAATAAAGGTAAGAAGTTGATTGCTGAGTTTCACATCCTCTCTGCTGTATAAGCAGTCTAATGAACCTGAGGAATTTTGAATATTTTATTAAAAAAAAAAATTTAAATGTTTAATTTTTTTCTTTTTATGCTAAAAGCCTGAAAGAGCCAAAAAAAAAAAAAATCCCTAACGTAAACTGGGAGCAATCACCACATTTTATTAACTGTAGGGATTATCTTCTGGAGAACAATCACAAAACTATTGAATATTTTACTTTTCTCATCTGTGATCTTTTCTTCTATCTCATTAGAAAACAACCGAATGAATAAATCATTCAGTGTCCAATTCTGTATATTCAGTTTCCATTAAATACACTGTAAGTGCACTCAGTTCCTTGGAGGGACATGCTTCTCATCAGTCGTCTCATCTCTACCGCACTTCTCATCAGCAGCCTCATCTCTACTGCAGACTTCAGCATCAAGTTTCTTCTAATCTATTTTTTTAAATTATTTTAAGCTTCATGTGTATATATGTTCTTGTACTGTGCCACTGCAAATCATGCAACAATATGTCAGTGATCTATAATTGGCTTCACCTGTCTGATTATCTGATATACAGGTAGAATAAACAACTGATATACAGATAGAATAAACAACTAGGAAACAAAATCTCCTCAGGAAAAGAAGGGTAATTGATATTTTCTTCTGAAAATGCTCTGGTTTCTGTTTCTTTAATTGGAATATTGCAATTACTGTTACTAAGAAGAAGTCACAAAAGCTATTCTACCGTCTGTCTATTTTATTAGGCAAAGAATTTAGCTATTATTCTACTAATGTTTATCACTAAGACAGCAGCACAAATCTTTTTCTTACCTTTTTTCCTCTTTCCCTAGTTTTTGCCAACTTTGATGGCTGATTAGTCACTGGGCCCTTTTGTAATTTGTGGTAGTGCGAGAAAGCAGAGCTGCAGGAGATGTGTAATCTCATTGTCTGTACCACAGGAGTTAGGATTACATGTAATCCCATTTTCTCTGACCACAGCAGGTGCCAGTAGAGGTACACAATCCTTTAAACAGAATAATGTAGCTTTTACTCTGGTAATACCTGATGAAGGTCTGAGTGGAAAGGAAAGGGCTCTGTTTGGTGCCAGGGAACTGCTCTTCATCATGACCTCTGGTTTGAGGCATTACACTTCTCTAAGATTCAAAGGTCTTTCAGCTGTGAAAGCCACAGATGGTTTTCATCAAGCTACAAATATCTTTAAAGAAGTCTTTTAATACCTTAAATGATTTGGCATGGCTCTATCACAGTTTGCTGCCAACAATTCCCTTTGCCCCATCACAACTAGCAGACGCTGTATCACTTATTGTGCAGACAACCCCAGGCAGTGACCTGCAGAGGACCAGGGCCAGGCTTGCTGGCCTGGGAGCACACTGCTGGTGACCGTGTTTCAACATGCTGTGGAGAACAGAAGCTGGGCCCACAAGACTCACTTTGGAGCTCCGATCAGGTACAAATGTTCTTTCAGTACTCAAGCTGCAAGCACTACCTAGAGTATTATTCTTCATGTTTTTCTAGATGATGTGATTTCTTGTATGGCAGCTCTGTTCATTTCCACTTATTTTCCTTTTATATTCAGTAGGCATTTCTGAATAGTTTTTAACAGTTTAAATAATAATAATAATAATAAAAAAGAACTTAACAGGACGGACATGAGACTGACTTACTCTTTTAAAAAATTAACAAACCATTTTCACAATGTTATAGAAATATTTACTAATTCTCACTATTTCGTATATATTTATATAACTTATTACCTTTATTTCCTTATTTTGAGGGGATGGGGATAGTTGATTTTTTGACTAATTCTGGATGGAGATCTGAAATAGCCTGTGAAGCAATTCCAATGTCATACTATAACAATGAATATACTGATTACTTTTATTAAAATATAAAAATGAAAATGTATTTCTGTCTGAAAAAAAACAACAACAACAACAACAAAATTAAGTTCTGAAGATTCTGTTTCTGAGTTAATTCAAGAGTTTAATTTTGCCTTTATTTTTCATCATGGGCGTATGAGAGAAACCACTGCTCTTACATCTGTCCAATGCTGACTGCTTCTCCCTTTGGTATGAGAGTCACCTGTAGTTTATCTACACAGAAAACCATACAGAAAAAAATACAAGCATAATGAACATTTGAAATAAACTACCATCATTTTGGCATGTTACTTGGCCTTTATAAGAAAGTAGACACTATGTATTTTAGTTAAACATAAAGTAGATTTAGAGATGTAATTTTCAGATTGCCAAAGTCCATTAACCTGATGTCTAGTTAATGTATGAAACTATACATTTGAGGCAGGATGAGCCGTAGAAGAGGTTAGAAACATTAAGGCAAGATATCCGATTAACTGTTCATTGTGTACAAATAAACCACCAAGAGATCTGTAACCTGACTTGACTATTAAGTAAGTTACAGATTCCAGTAATGCTAAAATAAATAAATAAAGAAATCTGAAATACATGAGACACCACAGGTTCTATTGAAAATAAATCTTTGTTTAATATTTTCACTGCAGTACTGCAGTGTTGGAAGACCAGTTACTTGGCTTTATTCTTTTCAGGAGGAATATTTCAGGAGGAATATTCAGGAGGAAAAGCAGCTGTGCAGAGCCAAAATAACTAATGCACCTTCTACTAAAGTATGCATAAGCCTTATACTGAAGTACAACATGACTGAAGTCACTTTACTGTGTTATTGCTCTCTATACCACTCATTTCCATGGGTTTCTGCCTTGTTTCTTTACAGACATCCTTAGTTCTACCTTTATTTTTCAGCCTTAAAATATATATATATATATATATTATTTATATTTCAGTACTGGATGATATTTAGTTCTGTCTGTTGTATACAATCAATTTAAAACAGAATAAAGGTTTTGGAAAAATCAGCACACAGCTACCAGTTATAAAATTAAGAGTTTCTTGACACTTCTTATTAAAGACCAAAACACCTTCCTGCATTTTGCTATATCCTATGAGCTTTAAGATGAACATAACAGCATAACTCAACTAACATCTACTCACAATGTCTACAACTCTGAAGTTGAACAGCTCTCACACCTTCAAACCACATTTACATCAACCTCCTTTTCCTGTCTCCTTTCCTTTTGCAGCTTCCTATTATTAGATTGAGATAACAGAGGCTCGTTTATCTCCTGACACTTTACCTGACTATTTACAGATGATACTTTTTAGTCTAATTGGCCTTTTCTTTTTCTAACCATAATGCTCAGAATGGAAGTAATAGTGGAGTAATTGAAGAGCATGCTACACCATCGGGCTTCACAGTTACATACAGCTAGTATAAAACAGACACATACTCGCATGTAATCAGAATGATTTCTAAAAGTACACTGTAATATGTGTTCATTTTGTTTTAAATGAGGAGTATGGGTGCATCATGTATTTTTACTATAACGATTTTACAGAAACAAGTTAAATTAAGGCTATCAGTAATGGAATGTCATTGACTCTTACATAAAAGCTGTAGAGATGAGGATTATCTGGCAAACATTAGAACAACTAGATCTGATAAAAAGTAACAATAAAAATACTCTCCTCCCACCCAATTACTTTTTAAATTCTTAGTTTATGAAAATGAAATGGCATTCATTAACCTTCAAAAAGGAGATGAGTTAAAGCTCAGTACTGATGCCAAAGAATTTCTACAGCAATTGTAGAAAGATAACCTACATTTATTTCCTAAGGTCTCTTACACAGAAACTCAGTTAGTACATGTGACAAACCACCTGAAGATAGCTTACAAGACAATGTTACTTCTAAATATAGTTTCCTGCCAATAGTCTAGATTTAACAAATCTTCTATTGACCTACACCGTTTGATCATTGCTTTCAAAGTAAAATTGATCCAGTAGCAACAGCATCACTTACAAAAAAAAAAAAAAAAAAAAAGACAAGTATTAATAGATAAAATAAAATAAAATTAAGAGCCTGCATTAATCAATACAGCTTTTCAATACATGGCCTTTTGTCAATATTTGATTTCACAAAACTGACAGCAACCATAAGGCGTGTAATATCCCTTGATATTTGATGTCTTAAGAACAGGTTATTTTCAACAGTATGCACTTGATACAGAAAGAAGTCTTACATATATGATGATACCACAGCTCAGCAACGCATAGTGTAGAAACATGAAACTGAGATTTTTCTTTTAAATTTATTTTAAATTTAGACTAGATGTCTAACAGCATTTTCATCTTTAGAATGTCATTTGCCATACTGATATAAAGCACAGCTAATCTAGACACCTCCAAATTTATTTTTTTTCTTTTATGGTACTTTATAGAAATAATAAAGGAGAGAGTAGAAAACAAATTGCATAACAGTGGAAATTATATTACTTACACCATTTTACAGCTTTGTCTCTGATGTACATTCATGAACTGAACAATAACATTTACCATTAACGTGTAGTCTTCATTAATAAATTTCTAAGCATCTTACAAAGAAGACAGCTACTGTTGTTTCTAGTTTGTGACCAGAGAGCAGAGATTCATAAAGACAAAGCAACTTGTCCAACATTCACAAAAAATAGGAGATGTATGATTATGGAAAACAGTGGAAATAGCTAATAATTTCCTGAGGTATCTCAAGTTCCCTGGCCCAAACTACCATAACAAAAGAAGATTTTTTTTTTTTTTTTCAGCATGAATGTGACTTTGGTGTTGTTTTTTTTTTTTTTTTTTTTTTTTTCCCTCCAAATTTCAAGATTTTTTCTCCCTATGAGATTCTGAGATTGATTTTTGACAGATGTGAATTAGCTTTAATACAGCAATCTCAGTTCTCATAAATTCCAGAATTTACAGCTGCAGAGTCAAAACTCATCAAAACACATGCAGAACAGCATGTTCATAGAGGACAAAAAGAAACGATGTACACTGTGCTAACTGCAGTTAGGTAAGTAACTAACTATAGTAAATAATCTAATGTAAAAAGGTAGTAAGAGTGTTCAAATGTAAAAGGAGTGCACCGAACAGGCCAGGCAGCAGAGGCAATATGCCCAGGAGCCAGAGATGCACATAGTACTGGCCTGTGATTACCACTCCAGAAATGTGGATGGCGTAGGAGGGATGCTGAAGGGGAACAAAGGAACAGACCAGTTGGGAATCTGTGACTTGGTCCTTCCTGTCACGGTTAAAATCTGTGCCTAACAAAGGTATCCTATCTGCCCCCTGGTCCGTGCCCTCTCCTTGGGAAAGCATGTTACAAGAATAACCTTACTGTTTATTATTCATTAATAAACTGCAAAAATTATTTGGGGTTTAAGGGTACAGATGAGCTAAAACAGAATGTGAAACAAAAGTAGTACAAAATGACAGAGTATTTGTTAAAAATGTTATGTTAAAAATGACAGAGTATTTACAGAACAATATAATGTATATATGCACCTTAAAATTACTTTTCAGTGGTATAGATTGTCATATTTTCCCCAGAGATACCATGCAGCTGCAAATAGGAAGCAGAAGATCTTACAATGCTGAATGATAGAGCTACAGGTATTGCTCAATTAAGAATGGAAGGACATCTCTCCATCAGGCAGTCTAGCTATTAAGATGCAGTTCACGCTATGGATGTGTCTGAGTAGTTTGCAGTCTGTGAAAGTGAAGGTGAAGGTCAAGGAGTAAGCCACAAAACCCTTGGCTTCCTGCAGAGTCTGTAATCAAGATGTGTGGAGTTGATACGTTCTCATATAATTCCCAGAAATGATGCCTTTTGTTCCCCTAAGTGTGGTCACTGCATTGCTGATCATCAGGGCTTTGTAGTACAGTACCGTGAGGTGATTTATAAAACTCATGTTTTTACAGCAGTTCATCATGGAATTGAAGGAGCTAAGATGTTGATAATCACTAGACCTGAAGCAGATCTGACAGGCAAAATACCAGCCTTCTTCAAGAAACGTTTTGCTCAGAGGTATCTGCTATAAACATCTTTGGTTCATCTGTAGTCAAGTGGAGTACTGGTATATCTTGTCCAGATTTCACATTCCCTTTCTAAGCCACCCTCCTATCATGCCCTTTCATCTTTCAGGCAGTCCTGGTCTAGAAAAGATTCTTGCCTGTCCAATAAATAATCAACAGTATTTTCCAGTTAAAATTAGTCACAATATCATCTGCATGAATGTTCAGCAGCAAGTTCCTTTTCTGTTAGCCCTATTCCCTTACTGCACATTGTTTTGGCATCTACATCTTCACCTCTCCCCATTAAACATCAAAAGTAATTGTCTGAACACCTTTTTTTTTATTATTAATTTAATTTACGTAAAGCTTTGAAGAACTGAGTGACTGCAATCACTCACAACAAACGTGCATTCCAGACAGCCTGCTAATTCCATCCAGGACAACAATAATAAAACCCTTGGCAGTGAAGGGAAAGCCGCAGTTCCGAGAGGTCACCTGCCCACACTGCTGGTCACACAGACACAACTTGGAATATTACCACAAGTGGCCCAAAGAACACAATCTCCTAGAAAAGAGCAAACAGTAGACAACACTAAATAAACAACCAAATGCAGGCACAAATGAATAAGTAAAGGCAGCTGTCTTTACACCTCGAGCCAGACGCTCATCTGGCTGGGGCTGGCTGGAGAAGCGCAGCAGTTGCCGTCCACGTGCCAGCAAGGACTCAGTAGGTGAGCACAAGCTTGCAGCCCACAAACAACCACATCCAATCAAACCTTGAGGTACTTGTTATCTCTCCAACTTAATTTTAAGAAGGACTCAGCTTTATGGGCATCAACATTGTTAGGTAGTATGCACATTGTTAGGTAGTATGCGCATCAACATTGTTAGGTAGTATTCCCATACACACTCCAGGACCAATTCCCCTGGTTTCTACTCAGGGCCTCTTTCTGCTAATAATTCCATTGATTTCAGGAATGGGCTTCCCAGGGCTAAGTAAGAACAAACAAACCAGAAAATCACTGTGTAAAGTCCAGGTCTATACAACACATAGAGCTTCAGTCATAGCAGAAACATTTCTGTTCTGGACCCCTCACACAAAGGCAAAACCAGCTTCCAGTAATAGTCATCATTGGCTCCATTGGGTTCTGCCTTCCTTCGGCACTCGTACTACTACTTGTACTACTAAAATTCTGCCACTCGTACTACTTTTGGTACTGCTTCAGTTTCTTGTTTCAGTTTTCATTTTCAATCTGCCTTTTCACATAGAGTGACCTTGGGGGGGTGGAGGGGAGGGTGGATAGATGGATGTTAATTCTATATGCTACCACTAGTCCTGTTACCACTACTAAAGGTACTTTTTACAGCATTTCATCAGGTGCAGCATGACCTGCTGAAGTATAAATAATGTTTCAGAGCAGTCTGCTTGCCTTTGCAGTACAGATAGGCTGAAGAGCAAATGCAGTATTTCTGTCTGATGATCAGCTTATCTAAATGGGAGTTGAGTGAAGATATTTACTTGGAATTAAACTGTTGTTTGTGGGTGTTTTCTTTGTTGTTTGTTTGTTTATTTTGATGATTTGTTTTTTCTTCTCTTGTGGTGCTATTTTCTTATAGAGCAATTTTGGGGACTACCTCCAGAGAAAAAGATTATAAAAACTGGTTCATGATGTCTCCATTCTTTTGCTCATGCGTGTGGCAATGTCCATTGCAGACTGTCAGAACACCTGGTTACTGCTTCCAGCACAGTATCACTTGACAATGTGGTATCACTTTAACATGGCAAGACGTTTTTGTTTTTTTGAAAAGTTTCTGGTCAGAACATGGAGAAACATGAAGGGAAGGCTCCAGGGAGACCTCATTGCAGCCTTCCAATAGTTAAAGGAGTCCTATAAAAAATACGGGAGAAGGACTCTCTACTCTGGTAGATAATGATAGGACAAGGGGGAACGGTCTTAAACTAAAAGAGGATAGATTCAGATTACACATTAGGAGGAAACTCTTCACTGTAAGGGTAGTGAGGGGTATTGAGGCCCTGGAACAGGTTGCCAGGAGAAGTTCCAGATGCCCCATCCCTGGAGGCATTGAAGGCCAAGCTGGATGGGACACTGGCCAACCTGATCTAGTAGGTAGCATCCCTGCCCATGGTAGGGGGTTGGAACTAGTTGATCTTTAAGGTGCCTTCCAACCCAAGCCATTCTATGATTTTATGAAATATTGAGTCAACATGGCCTAAGTAGTTGAATATGGGGGGGAGGGGGAAGGGGAGAAATTAATGTGGCTGAATATAAGAGGCAAAAGACTGTGATTTGTACAGACAGAAATCATGTTTTTTTTAAACATGAGAGCATTCTTCAGAAAGTCAGACTGTAAATAAAGTTAATACGTATGATGATGTCTGGATTTAAAAAAATAAAATAAAATACTTTTTATGAAAGAGTAAAGTTGTTCTTACCATTAGGTGAAAGGGAAGCTTCCCTTGTATGCTAATAACCTGATAAAAAGCAGGACAAACAACATGGGATAAACATCAATTAAAAACTGAAAGAGAAACTCAGTAACATTCCACAGGAATTCATGCTGGAGCCCCTGGTATTAGTATATTCATAAACTACAGAAGAATGGAGAACAAGGTGACAAAATTTGCTTAAAGCAGAAAACAGCTAAGGCTTCTTCAACATGAATAAGACAGTTGAGTTGATAATCCACTGTTCCTTGTAGCACAAGACCCATAGGGTGTGCAATCAAAGAGTATGACAGGAGCTTTAAAAATAAAGAGCACAGATGTAACGCAACTTTTCCAACACTATTCAGAATTTAAACAATGGAGCATATAGGAAAGATTGGATGTTAATATGTAAAACATTAAAAACTTCAGAAAATGGACAAGAATTCTCAAGGGCTATTTAAAAAATGTCTGGATGTGTCTAGAACATTCTACTTAAGAAGTCCTTATACGGCAGATGAAAATAAGAAAAGCCCTATCTAAAGAAATACCAATATGCTTTTACTGCTTTACTCTGCTTTTACTGTTCCTTCAAGCATTTGCTATTGCCTGTTGTCTTTGTTGATTTCTCCAGGGTCAGCTGGACTCTTGTTCTGATCTTTTGCAGACATCCTTTTGCTCTTGGAGCTCTGCCCTTTGCATGCAGTCAGACAGTTTCACCTAGGAATACGCAGACACTGAATGCTGCAGTTTTCCATTTTCACTTGCAACCACTCTACTCAGAAAGTGCGCCTAAAGCTACATCTTCTGTTGTGCACAGAATGAAAATAAGACAAGAGAGAAGGAAGGAAGAGACTAATGATAGTCAAGGGATACTGTCTAAGTCAGCCTGTAGAAAAGGTATAGAAAAGCAACAAATATGAAGTAAATACAAAAATTCAAATCCCTCCAAAAAACACCCCTCACTCTCCCACAGAACCCTCATCTAGGTTCTGCAATGAAAACTACTGCTAGATGAAGAACTTTGGAAGAAACTTATATGCAATTTAAATTTCCTGTGCTTCATTCACAGCATTACTATGTAAAGAGTAGTACTCAGAGATAACAAGTGTACTTGTGTTGTGTATGGCTATGTAAATGAGGTGTGAGGGAGATAATCTGATTTTTACAACTTTTCCAGGAAAGCTAGGAAATTAATGGAGACCACTTTACCTCTGAGAGTTTCTCCTAAATTCCCAAGTAACGTAACTTACATTAAAGACCCACATGGCTATTGTTAGCTTACTTCCAGAACTCATGCTTCCTCATTTAAACTTAGCTTGCATATCTAAACCACACTGCAATTTCTGTGCAGACATAACTTTAAATATAGGGCATCTTTCCTCACTATACAACACCATTAAGACCCTCCAGGATGCATTTTACAAGCCTGTTAATCCGAACACTGGCAGTCTCATATATCATATCACACCTTGAGGCATATGTTAATTGAGCAATAAAACACACCTGTAGAACATTAATGTTATAATAAAACACTCCACATATTCAGTAAATTTTGTATTATCAGTTCTCCATCAATTATTTATTAAGAACTAACATAATAAATAATCTGCTGAGCAAGGTGCAATAATGTGAGGAAGAAACAGTACAAAATGCATTTTATCACCTTCTCTCTACAGTTCTAGCATTTGTAGCATGCTGCATATTTATAAATGCTTGAAGTAAAGTAAGATTGAACTCTTCAGCTCTAAATCTTCACACTCTGTTCTCCGAGAGATTGCTTTGTTGAAATTAACAAAAGAACAGGCTTTCTTATATGCATTTCCTTGCATCAGGTTCTCTTAATCCTTAAATTTGTAATTCCCTTCTCTATAGAATCAGTAGTTTCATCCTCTGTGAGTGCTCGTTAGCTGACTCAGTACTAGTATTAGCTAACAGAAATATTTCCACTAAAAAGACACTGTAAGCCCCTTGGGGACTAAAATGGATTTTTAAATTTCAGTAGAGGGTATTTACAATACCTCCAAATAAAATTAGCATATAACTGGAATGAGAAAGTTCCCTCACCAAGAAGAAGGAAAAATACAAGGCAGAATGAGTTTCATTTACCGTGTAATGATGGACTTACCAGTGGCTGATTCCTTCTCCCATTTTCTGAGATGGTAAAAGTTGTACAACTAACTTCTAAAGGGTGTACTGAATGAATGACTACTGCAAGTCTCAGCAGTAAAATGCTGTAATGCTTAAACATTAAATATAAGCCTGTAATTTAAGTGGGCTCTTTGGACAAAATATTCTCAACTGGTGTAAAGTGCTAAGTCACTCCTAAAATCAACAGTTACATTGATTTAACTTCAACTTCCAAATAAAAACAACAGCAAAGAATTCATTAAAAAAAAAAAATGACAGGGCAATTGTATTTGTAACATCCAACATCCACTCACTTTGTTTGCAGAAACAGAAAGATGCCAGGTTCTTCTTTAGTGTCTGTCACAGTGAAGATGCTGGAGGAGATGATGACATATTTTTCCCCTTACAGACAAGAAAGAGTTTTAGTACTATTCACACTTTTTCAGCATCGTTCAACTTTGGAAACATTTCTACTTCTTTTATTACAGATTCTCAATAGCATTTCTCAGTAGCAGCCTCAATTCTTTCTTCATCTAGTAAGTTGTGCAATTGTACTGTTGAACACCAGCATGGGGGAGATGACATTTATTTACACGCAAAGATACATATATTTTCTGACCAAATTCCACCAATTTGTCCTTCTAATCATCCCCAAATTTGGTTCATCTTACTAAAACAACTTTTAAAACTACTATTTTACATAGACAATTCCAGGCCCAGGACCCCTGCTAGGCATGAAAGAATGCTTTTTTGAAAAATGTATTTATGCAAAGGATATGGAACATATCTATTTGCTTCTTTCAGATTTGTTAGCACATTTAGCCACAAATTTCCATGCAGGTGAGGAGGTATCCCAATAAATCAGTTCTGTTGATATGTTTTAAGCCAGTTGCTGACAGTTTTCAAGTGCTAACCTTTTTATGTTGAAAACATATCACATATTTGTACTTCTAAAAAATATTATAGTTAAACCCAGATACAGTTACAGTTTTTTAGAAAACAGACAAACATCAAGAAAATCTATAAGAAGTAACTCCTAAACAATTCTTGATTCTTTTCTTAAAGGATAAGTTAAAATTCTCATTTCTACAGATAGCAGACTTAGATGACTAAAACACCTGTTTTACAAAAAGCTAACACCTTATTTCTGCTTTTCAGTGTTCTTATCCATTGATGCTTTTACAAGATAAATGTTTCATGAAGTTGAAAAGAAAATCAAATGCCACCTAAGTTACTAAAAGGAAAGAGGAAAAAGAATCAGCCAACTTGAAGATTATTTAGGAGATATGACAATAAAAACTTTCATTCCCTAGTGATTGTTTAAAATGCATCTTTAGGGTCGAATCTATACTCATGATTTACTCGAGCTTAGTTTCTTAGTCGTTTAGATCACCTAGACACAAGAAACCTAAAGTGAAGCTACACTCAAAGCATCACATAGAAAAGTTAGCCTTGGCCTCTTTATACACAGCAGATTGAGGTAACTTTATCTGACAATGAACATTGTATTATTGGAAGAAGTATCAAATAAGCTTCTTCCTTCAAAAAAGAGGCTATAAACCTCTGTCAAAATATTAATCATTTTACAATTATTTATGTAAATCATCCACCCAGATGTCTCTAGTAAGTAAACAGAGAATGTTTCCTCAGGTACAAGTAAGAAGGAGTAATGTGATCTGTAAAAGTAACTGGTATTTTAGTGCTGTTGCAAATGCTCAAATAAGCATACAAACTTCTTACAATGAGAATAGTCAGTGTTTTGAAATGTCAGAAATCAAAAGTTAAATACATGAACAGTATTTCAGTGTAACTACGCAAAACTGGAACAGCATTCAAAGAATGCCTCAAGAATAAGGAAACCAAATGTTCAACTTCCATCAAAACAAGACAGTAACTCATTTCAAAAGTGTAATTTCAAGGAGGCACAACAAACGCTCAAAAGCCTATACTATTTTTATTGTATAAAATGTGAGATATTTGCTACAAAATCTAAAAATTTTAATTTCCTCAGTGAAGTATCAAATTACCACTCTCAGAGTATTAATGAAGAATTTCAATACTACATGCCAAAACAAACTTACTTCGTATATTCAACCTTATTTTATTTCCTTATTGCTTTTTGTTTATTTGATTGATTTTTAATAGTGGGAATATGTCTGTGAAACTTGCCAGTTTTACATATAGTTTGCAAAAGCAAGGGCTTCAGAACAAATACTGAGTGTGAGGGAGTGGCGGCACTGTATACTGGGTCTGGTGGGATGGAGTTCATCTTCTTGCAGTCTCTATGGTGCCATGTTTTGGATTTCTGAATTGGATTTCTGAAACTGTGTTGATAACACACTGGTGTTTTGGCTGTTGCTGAGCAGCACTTGCACAGTATCCAGACCTTCTTTGTTCCTCAGAGCAAGGAGGCTGGTGTGGGAAACAGGCCAGGAGGGGATGCAGTCAGGTTGCGTCCCCTCCTAGCCCCACCTTTTTCTAAAAAAAAAAATAAATTAATTAAAAATAGAGAATCCTCTGAAGTGTGAAATAATTTGTAGAAAACTTACCCATTAAGCATTTATTCTGAACTTAATGGTTTTGGCTTTATACTGTCAATATGCCAAGAACATTCATTTTAATGGAAAATAAGTAATAGCCTTAATCCTAAAATTTGGCTTTCCAAATCCACAATTCTATCAAACAGGAGGCAATCAGTTGGCAACTTAATTTCTAGGTAAATTAAATATGCTCCCTTTCATTTTATCATAAAGTTTCTAATTAAAATCATTTTATGCTTTCCATGTATTTAAACTATTATAGATAATAATTAAATAATTAACCATTATTAGTTGTATTTACTAAATAGCTAATTCAACCAGTATTTAACCCAGCATCAAAGTAGGGAAAATGAGACATTAAATCTTTTAAGTCAGGAAGTACAAAACAATGTGTTCACTTTCCTGCTATGAGAAAGATAAAGTATGGAAGTGCAAAATATTTGATTTATCTGTCCTTACAATTTCCCAATTGGTTTTGTAATATTCAACGTCCAGAAAATTTTATTCCTAAACATCTTTTCTCTCTCAAACATACTTTGGTCTTTTGTACTTTTTAATGTTTTTCTTGCCATTCCATTGGAAGTTTCTCCTGTTGTCTGAATCAAATATTTATTTTAACGATGGTGCTGTTTTGTTTTTGTTTTTGTTTTCCCTTCCCTTTTTGCTTTGGAATGAGGGATTTAGTACATTAGCAATAAAAAGCTCTGACTTAGCATAAAGTGAAGAATGTCAAATGAAATACTGTATTAACATGAGAGCAATACACATCCTTACCATAGATTTAAAAAGAGTGGGTCTAAATTTGCTTTGTTTTCAAATCCTATTTAAAATGTAATTTAGAAGAGCAAATTTTAATAAGATAAAATGATGTAAAAGCAATGACATCTAACATAATAATAATGAAACTGGAGGAAAAACTCTACAAGACAAAAAGCTATTTGATTTGTGACTTGTATTTACCCATAATTTTGGCGGGGTTGTTAAAGAACCAAGTTATGAAATAATAACTGAATGATTACTTCTATAGGAAATACGTAATAGAAAACTAAACTAGCACGAAACCTTCTGCCTTAGTCTGTATTCCCTTTCTTCAAACACTTCAAGAGTATTTCTATGTTAATGAACATATATTTGGGTATAAAACACAAAAGATAGCTGTGAGCAATGCTAAGACTCCTAGGAAAAACCAAACAGCAATATCAGCTTGAATTCATCAGCAAATCTGTTTATATTGAATAGCTTTTGAAAAAATATTCATTTTTGAGGAGTCCACATTTTACAAAACTGTGTGTAAATACACATAAAATTCATACATAAGTTTAAATTGATACTGTGGCTAGGACATGTCATCTAACTCCATCTCTCTGAAGGATAGTACATGGTCTGAGTGATAGCATCCCCAGAGAGAGGAAAGTGCTTTCAAAAATGAAGGCCTAAGACGGATACCCTACAGGAAGCAAGTGCATCTCCCACTGCACCACCAGCAAGTCCATTTGCCTAACTCAGGCAGACACCTAGCCCTCAGCTGGGTTAATTAAGGGCTTCCCACTGAAATGACTGCCACAACTGTTGCCCCAAACAACATTCCAAGACCAACGTGTACCTTTGGATTAAATTTCAGCTTGACACTCAGGTGTTTTATTATTATGCACTGAAAAATCGGTTATTTTAGTGTTCATTGTGAAGTCTACTCGACATCAATAAAAAATTTTTGAACACGTATTATTAGTTGTGATAAAACACTGCCACAAACCTGCTAGTTGGAATGTTAGCAGAATACTTCTGTGCAGGTCATGGTCCCACTAGTAGCTGAAAATGATAAACAAATTTGATGCTTTCTGAAGGCAAATGTTGCATTCGTATTTGTAGCAAGTATGGAGCAGATTAAAACACAGTACAGTTAAAATTGACCGGTGAGCTGACAATCAGCAATTCATTTTTCTGGAGAAGAAAAATAAATGGGGAGAAAACAGCGCAGCTATTAAAACAACCAAATGAGACTGTGTGAAGAGATGATGGAGCAGCCACAGTTGGGACTTCCTGGCAACCTGACCTCAGAGGCCAGCTGGCCAGGCCACTGCTATCCCTCAGAGAAGTGTGGCGACAGAGCAGAGCACAGGCAGCACTCTGACCTGCGGAACAAGCACAGCTCTCAGAACATGGCAGGCTATGCAGCTGTGTCAGTGGAACAAACAAAAATGAACTATGTTAGTCTTCCAGACATATACAGTTCTCTGTATGAAGACGGGACTTCAGCCTGTCATGGGACCTTGCCAAGAAGATTTGGTATCAAATTCTGGTTTTCCTTTGTTAAGGCCTATGGAAGAAAATAAAGCTAATATTGACAATACTGAAACAGAATGATGGAGTACATAAGGAAGAAAAGAAATGCGATACACAGGCTGTGGAACAATTACCTTACTGCCTACTGAGAAAGAACCCAGCAGTGGAAGAATCAGCTGTGCAATGATCTTGTTTATGTTTCCTTCGTGCAAGCAAATGGAAAGAGTGTGATTTTCTCACTGCACTCTGGTATTGCTAAAACCCATAATTACAACAGAATCTGAGGACTTCAGCTTAACTGCTCTCCCCAGCACCATCAGCACAGCCAGCCAGAATTCATCATACCCCCAAACCTAAGAAAACTCCAGAGTTCTGTCAGCAAAACAGCTCCTGGCTAACAGCAAGAACCTACACAGCCAGCTCAGTGAGCTGTTAGCAAGAAACGCAGGTTATTAGATGGCTCTGCTATTACAGATTATACAAGTGGCACCAAAAGTGACATCCAATTCATATTGCTCCTCAACTCTGATATGCTCCCCCATACGCTTCTTGTGAACACACACATAAAAATTCTGTTGGCTCAGAAGACGAAAAGAAGGATTATGTGTGACTAACACTAACAAAATCTAAGCAAATGGTGAGAAAATAAACCTATTTTACAAGACTTTCATTTTTCTTTAAATTGGTATTTCAATTTTTAAGTAACATTTACTGTATTCTGAATCTCATTTCTGCAGTGCATCTAAATTTAAGCCTTCCAAAGTGAAAGAATAGAAAAGCCATTTTTCCTGCATACCCTGCTTTGGGGGATGTAGAAGCAACTACTCAGTAGTACTCAGTAAACAAACTTAATTTCTTCTTCATTTTCCCTTGCAGTAAGAACTCCAGAATGTCCTACAGTCCTCAGCATGGTACACAGATGGGAACAATCCAGAGATGACTGAAATAAGTAGTAAGACCTCTATGGACATATGCAAATCATTCACTTTTTTTTTTTTTTTTTAAAGCAAAAACCTATGCATTAAACCTTTTCAACCTTAATGAGAAGCTATTACTACAAAAACCTGCTATGTTATTTGCTGTTGCTTAGTTTGCAAAATACAATTCATGCTTTGTTTTTCAGATACAATACATGATAGGCAGTCACGATCAAACTTGATGTTATGGAAAAAGAGAGGGAAATAACTGATTTCAAAAAGTCTCCTGGAGTGTCACATAACAGTGAGATTTCACTTTGATACAGTGAATTTCATGACAACTCTACAATATTTTATTTTCTAGTAATTATCTAAGGAATATTTCTGATACACACATTTGGTTCATATACTATGAGGTCAGTGAACTATTTGTTGTCATGATATATCTTACAGAGTAGGAAGGCTAAAGATTTAGAAATTATACAGAAATGCACACGTACACAAACATGATATTAAACAAACTGAGAACTGTATTATGAAAACTCAAAACTTTCTCAAAGACAACTTCTTTCAAAGAGAAAGCGTTTAGCAATTTGATTTGTCACAATAACTAAATGAAATCATATCAAAACTTGCCAAGTTGACTATATTTTGACGATGCTAATTGCAAATATAGTGCAAAATAGCATCTTATATTCTCAGAAAAAACATTCTGAGAAGAATGTGGGCAAGATTAGGTATCCTTGTGAACAGAGCCATGTATTTCATAAAAATGCATTGCCCATGTATTTCATAAAAATGCATTGCTACAGAAGAAATAACACGAATTGCTGAGCCTGGTGCCCAATGCCTTTTCCCCGTGTTATTTTTCTGCAGAATCATTCTTAGAGAACCGCCTCAAAACTGTAAAGAAGAGAGATAAAAAGCAATGAAGAACAACACCTAGAACACTTACCAACCGTTTCCAGTGTTGTTTTACACATAATTAACATGTGGGATCCATTGCTGCAGTGTATCTAGGCCATACGTTAAGTGAATTATTAAAAGTGAACATTTGTACTGAGGGATAGATGTAATGTTGAAGGTTAAAAAGAATAATCCCAGCAAAACTTTCTTTGGGGACTTCTAAATTAAAATCTGAACTCCCACAGATCACTCTGATGCAAGAAATTCCACCCAGATGTATTGTGCAGCATATAATATGACCTGCATGTCATTTCCTAAATTATGAGCTAAATTCAAATGTGGGGGAGGAGGGAGGAAGGGAAATTTTCTGTTCAGACAAACTACATAATAAATAACTTCATCACTTCCTTCATCTTACCCTGAATGAGTTCAATTATAATAAAGTAAGCTGCACTGAATTTACACAATAAATGAATACTACAGAATTAATATTATCTGTTCTAAAAATAGTGTTTTTTGTTGTTGTTGTTGTTGTTTTTGTTTGTTTGTTTTTTGTTTTTATGGGATTATGATTCCTCAATGTAAATATTTATCAAAATCAAAAGCAGATGCTACTATAAAAGAATCATCATTTGTCAGTTTTACATGACATCAATCAGACCACATTTTAATATGTGCCAGAACGAAACAATGCTTAATACATTAAAAACAGATAGTAGAGTAATATATTGTGAATCTGTAAGACAGTAAAGTACGATGCGATACTTCAGTCCTGGCCTTTCCTACATGCCCTCAGAAAGCAACAGAAAAGCAGAAGTCATAGATACACTCCAGTGTATGAATCCAGTGGTGGCTGGTGCACACTCAGGTGGGAAGCAGAGGCACTGCTCTTGTTCCTCAGTTTCTGCCAAGAGAGGGAGAGCAGGATGCAACCTAAGAGCTAAGTCAAGTCGTGTTCCCTTGTCTCCCTACCCCAGCCAATGGGCTAGTCTACTTCACAAGTTGACACAGCCATGAATGCAGGTATTAGAAGGAGCAACTAGGCATAAAGCATCATATAGGAAAAAGAAGAATCTACTGGAAAATAAAATAAAATAAGTAACAAAATATGCCTGGGGCAAATCATTGAAGTAACATACACATACAAAGAAGTCAAATCATGAAGAACAGTGTTTGTGGTCATTTTAAGAACCTCTCACCCTATTATAAATATGGATATGCCTTACAAAGTTTGAAAAAAAAAAAAAGCTTACAAGGAAAAGATGTTAAAACTGTAGTTATTATCCATAATAAAATATTTAAGATGCCTGACAACTAGTAGCACTGATACAAGATTATGGTAAAAGAAATTTTTAAGCCATGATTTGCTAATAGAAAGTAAAGGGTTAATATGGTAATAATCAGAAAACACTGAAAATGGCACAACATATGCAACGAAAACGAATGAAAAATATTTGTGGGGAAAAAAATGAAAGCAGAAAAAAATTGGAGAAATACATTGTGGAAATAGAATAAACTAAAAATATTGTATCTTTTCTAAGTTGCATAGAATTCTTTCTCTGAAAGAACAATATTAGAACTGTAACATTGCTAGTTAGAGATTGTCACTGTTACATAGCTATGCTTTGCCTAATATTAACATGACAACTAGGTTCACTGTAATTAAAATCCAGCAAAACTAAAATCTATTCCTCAGCCTCAGTGACTCCAGAGACTTCCTAGACAAGGATGCTTTGTTAGAGCTTACATATAATCGTTAATAGACACACAATTAACTTACATGTTCAGTAACCCAGAAAAAGGGTTAAATCTTTTTTAACATATACATATAAAAAAGGAGTCTAAAACAGTAAACCCCAATAAAAATGGTTTTAAACAAAGCAGGAACATATTAATTAAATTATTGCAATTATTATTAATTATTTGTTATTAGTAGCAGACATAATGAACTGACAGCAGATGGTAAGATATGGTGAAAAAGAGATTAATTTCATACATTCACTTTTGGCAGTCCTTCTGCCCAACCAGACCATCTGTGACACATTAGAAACGTTAGAAGCTGTACCATATATATTGCAAAGATGATACAAATTATTTGGCTGTTTGCTTTTCCAGTCCAAAATCCATTCATTATGATCACAAAATATTAAACAAAGTAGTTTTTATCATATACATTCTGATCTATGCTCCACCACTGTTTCTACAGTATGCTGCAGAGATTCTGCAGGATTTTGTCTGAGCAGTTTGCCAACAGCAGAGCTACACAGTCCAGTATGTGAGTGAGCTGAAGTTTTATAGCACATTCTTCACTGAAAACAATAGGAGTGTGAATTAGCACTTCGGAAATCATCCTTACTTTACCCTGCAATTAATTTCCAAGTGAAAATTTCTCATCTGTTTACAGAAAACTGATTGGAAGGTTAACATCTTCCTTCCTGATAGCTCTTACAATTTTGTTTCATGACAGTTTAACATTTGGACATGTTTTTGTTTTCCTTTGCTTTGGAATCTATCATACTCGTATAATGGATTTTGTAAAAAGAGCCATTTCATCCAGCCAATGTATCTGCATAACACATCCCAACTTTGCTACCAGTATGTTTTTATACACACATAGATGAAATTGGGCTTACCATTAAAAAAAAAAAAAAAGTTGGAAATGTAATGCACATACAATTTTGTACAGTAAAATTTGGAATACATAAATATCAGAAATCTAAGGGAACAAAAGGCTAACAGAGTGAGGTATACTATCAGTTTGGGTTCCTGGAATCTGCTGCTGCATTTACATGATTTTTACAGATATTGTCACTGAAGTACAGAGATACCGCCTGAATAACATTGCTAACTACTCTGCATTAATCTAACAGCAGATGAAAGGAATCTTAGGCTACTTTTTATACCTTGTTTCTCAAGCCTCTTCTCTTTACACCGTTTTTGTTCTTCCATGGTTTGTTACTCTACCCTCACCCCATTCTAATTTGTTAATGGCTTAGCAAGCCAACCCCCTCCCCAAACTGCTGTAAGCACTTTACCAGATAGGCAATACAGATTATTATTTTCAACAAGGTAGTACTACAACAAATTTTCCAGATCTCTGTAAGCCTGATAAGAGAATGTGGTCACAGTAGTGGCTTCAATACCTGACAAAGAAATTACCTGTATCTGTTTTGTTCTTTTTCCTTTCTTTGTGTACATTTAGCTTAGCAGTAAAAGGCTTCAAATTAAATAAAGAAACTCCAAAAGAAACTTTTTCTCTTTTTTTTTCCATTAGAAGAACAAATTCTACCACAATCACTGCTGTCAATGGGACAAAGACAATAAGTAGCAGTTTGGAATTATTCTATATAAAGACTAAAGTTGCCTCAGTTTAAGACAGAGATGCTACTGAAGTGCAAATTTTAATACAATAGTCCTAATGTTTTAGAAGTTTTGTTTTTTATATATCTTTAATGAAATGTTAAGCCATTTTAAGTGATATTTTTTGCTCTGCTGTTGAAAATGAATTTGTTGTTGGTGGTGGTGTTTTTTTTTATTATTATTATTATTAAATGAGAATTTGAAGCTGTAAGAGATCTAAAGAAAGAGAAAATCTTTGTTTCTTCTGTTTCTCTTTAGTACTCCTCTCTACTGGTCAAGAAGCCAACATAAAACTGAAACAATTTACCAAAGAATTAATTCAAAGCATACTGTATGGTGTCCTTATCATTTAAAACAACCGAATGCCTAAGTTGAATGTAGGAGATAGATCAAGCTCTTTTCATCTGACTCATGAGTTCTCAGGTAAATTCTCCCTGTTCCTGCCAGAAGGAAGTTCTCAAAAGCATTAATTGAGATACTATGACCACTCTGGCCGTTGATCAGATCTGACCAGATCAAACAGACCCTACACCACCAGTAGATATAGTCTAAATGTATTTAAGAATTGTAGCAAACTATACCTGTTCTGCTCTTAGTTGTATGCCTCCGTTTTAGACCCTGGGGAGAAACTCAGTCTAAATGCTTGTAAAATATTTATAAAAGCCATTGCTTTGAATCTGCTTCCTCACAATTGTATTTTCACAAAATAAACAAATAAATAAATAAATAAAATCTCCCAATTCAATGACAATGATGCATCATACATGACTTGGACAATTATGTGAGTTTATGAAGAATAAACTACAAATCGTAATAGAAATTGCTGTCTTTATTCTCCATGTGTGCAATTGACATCTCAAGCTATAATAACCAAGAAAGCAGAAACCAAGAAGAAAGTGATGTTTGAACAGCCAGCATTCTTTCAAAGATTTTTTTTTTTTTTTTTTTTTTAATCAAGATAAAAGATCCAGTACTAAATCAAGATTCAATTCCCAGTTCTTCCTAACTGTCTGGAAATATGACCTATCTTCCTTCTCTTTTTCAAGGTATTAAGTATGTTATTGTACTGCAGAAGATTGAGAACAATACTAGATAATTACTACTGTACTCAGAATATAACATACGAGCATGCAGCATTCTTTGTACAACTGAGAACTCTGATCCTTTCTTTTCAGATTATTTTCCAGAAAAAGGCATTTTCCCTGAATTTGCAACTCTAACAGCCATAGGTACATATGGTTGATAAAAGCAACTATATGCTGAAGCTTAATGAGAGTTGTGTCCAAGAAAAACAATTTGGCAAGAAAGTGAATTATTTTTTTTTCACTTTGTTTAGTGGGAAACAAATCAAAATGTGATACAACTGAATTTTAGGGCAACCCCCCCTTTTTTTGATCTAAAGCAAGATATGTTTTGATTCTTTTTGTTAAACTTTATAATAAAAATGCCATTTGCAGGAATTGATTAAAAATATAACTGCAAAACACACTGAAATGTGAGTTTAGCAATACTAAACTAAAACCAGAATTATTTTACAGGATGCTTCCTGTTTCCTCCTTTCTTCACTTTTGACTAAAACCATGTATTGAATTCAATTTCATATTGCAGATTCTTTTGGTTCCTGTGGAATTCCCTTTGGTTTGCAAAAAACTACTCAAGCAAAATGTATGCCCCAACTATGAAGCATGTACACTTACAGAATACTTATCTCACACAGGTATTAACTCTTTGTTCAGGAAAACATAATGGCTTTCAGCTATTTCTGTAGAGCCATCATCTTTTTATCTCAAGAGACCACTAATTCCTGAAAAACTAGATGACATCATCTATAAGCTATTTCTGCCTCCTCATCCTCCCACTTTTCCACCCTTTATAATTTTCATGCTTCAAAGCATCTCTGATACACTCAGTAATGTGGCCTTGACCTTCACTTTGTATATTATCTTACCATCTCGTCTTGTTTTCTCAGTATCTTTTCTTGGGTCATCTGATCTCTCTTTTCTATGCTACGTAATGCCAGCACATTCAAATGCTAATGTGATTTGAACTTAAGAATCAAAAAGGAGAGTGCCTTACCATTTTTATGAAACAAGAATATTTGTGAGCCCTCATTATGATCCAGGTATGATTAGTTGGGCACCAGTATTATATAAGATGTTTAGATGGTGGTCCTTCAATGAAAAAAAAGAGGATAGAATATGCAATGAGTGTGTCAGGGATAGACCCAAAACAGTAAGGATTCCAGAGTTCTCAGGACAGCCAAAGTAAGGCTGAACAGCATAACTTAATTCCCAGGCATGCTTATATTTCACAGGAGGAAATCAGTCACATTAGTTATAGCTTCTTGGTTGCTAGTTCCAGCCAGATACTTCAACTACTATGAACCACCACTACTTCGGTAACATAAAAACAGTCAGTTTAGAAACCATCTGAGATTTGCTCATTTTTCCAATAAGCTTAATTTCTGAAGTTCTAATTTCTTACTGGCTGAAATGCAGTACCATACAAGCAACAAGAACTTACAATTTACGTAATTCTCACAATCAAATAAGTGAAGTAAAAAATAAATGGCAACAAAAAAACTTCTACTCATTCAAAATCTGATACGAGATCACAGACTGAGGTGTGAAGTTTGGGAGACCTCCTTTTTACCTTTCCAAACTAGTCTGCTCTCTCCGCAGCAATACATGGACAGAACATATCTATATCCCTCTCTTACCTGACCATCTCCACTCCATGATCCTGGTACAATGGAAATAAGCGGTGAGCACTGGAAAGTGCTTTCTTATGTCTTGCAATAAAATCATTGTTTCTCTGTTCATAACACCAAAAGTCTGTTATCTAAATATCTAGAGTTGAATGAAAATCCTACCCACATGCAACATCGACGTGATCTGTCCATATCACAAAAGCAGTCAGGATTTTTTTTTTTTTCTCAGGGAGGAAAGAAACTTGCTATAGAAACTGAGCCCAAATGTCTTCTAGATCAGCAATCACCCCCCTTTTATGTTAGCACAGTGATTTGCCTTGACATTGTCTGTGCTATTTTTTTCTAATTTTCAAAACTGCTGAGTTACTGAAAAAGGCATCAAGTTGGCTACCAAGCTACAAATGAGCCATGTGTCAACTAGCCAGAAAATAATCTTCTGGTCATTTATCAATTTATTTCCAATATAAAAACTTATTTTCATTATTGTATCATGTTTCTGTTCCCTAACAGTCCTACAGCCATCAAGGAAACTCAATCTGACCTAAATGAGTAATTGAATTTGACACTGCTGTCCTAACCCATTATAGTGACATTAGAATTTCAGGCAAGAGATAGCTGTTAAGATAATATGCAACCTGACCATTCTTCTCTGCTCTAGAAAGGTAACCTGAATTTAGTCCATACAGACGATGGGAACCTGCGTAGAGTTTTTTCATGTTCCATCGTAAGGCAGCTAAGTATTCTGGTTCCTGTATTGTAAGCATTATCCTTTTGCAGATTAATTAGAAATTCAAAGGTCAGAAACATATGACACCAAATATTCCTCTTATAATGGAGGAAGTCAGTTTAATATTAGACATACTAATATTAATTAGTAATCAAATTCATTACTAAATAATAGGTATTTGAGATACTAGTATCCAATGATGTTGTAGGATGTTAGTCTTAAGGCAAGGCCAATAATTTTGGAGCATGATTCCACTTCAAAAAATATCATTAATGTCTTATTTTAATTTTGTCCAGAAAACACAAAGGAAATAAAAACTTACCTTCTCATTGTCAAATATTTCTCTTGTCAAAACTGTGCTGCTATAAAAGCACCAGAGAGAGCTCACTATCTCCCACAGACCCTTCCTAATCTCCCTTTCTTTTTTCTCCCTGCAAGCTTAGCCTGAGAATCATTGCTCAAGGGGACACAAAATGCTATGTGGGCCAGAGAGAGGCCAGTGACTGGGGACCACTCAAAGCCTTCCATAAACCATTGTCCTTGGGGGATGAGGAATTTGAAGGGCATTTGGTCACTGAGCACTGTGCAGCTTACCTAGTTGATTCAGTTTTTTTTTATTTTTTTTTTGAGATGATAGGTAGGTTTTACATACAGAAAATTCATTCCGTAAATTTTAACACCCCCCTTGCAGAACTTGTTATAACGTTTTTCTCTTGGCACAAAGTTCATTGCCATACATTCTGCTTACAGTTCTTCCTATATGCTAGTATACCCCATTAATCTCACTTGAAACTCCACGTTTCCAATTATTTATCACTTATGCTTTCTTCTCTTGCTTTCTGAGCACAGATCTCCCTAGGCACATGTAGATTAATCTAAGAAATAAAAGTTCCAAAGACACATATGGATTTTATTCCTATGGTTCTTTCATCTTTGTTATAACTTCTATAAATAACTCAGAGCAATGATTAGAGAAATCACTATGAATATGTTAATTTAAAGGAAATCCAACTCATTTGAAAAGGAAGGTGTAGTCCAAGAAATTTATTGTATTTTGAGTGTAGAGCTCCTAACTGGCCTTCTTTTACAACTTTATTCTACAGTGCCTTGAGCATATTGTGGGCTAGAAAATCAGGAATTCTGTTCCTATCTCTACTATTGACTAGTTGCATGGTCCTGTACAAGCAGCATAACCCCTCTGAAACATGAAAGCAAAACTTCAGTACCTACATCTAAAAAGATGGCTTAGTAGGATCTTTGTCATTTATCTAGGCATCTAAAGAGAAAGACAACACTCAGATTTTATGGCTTTCCTCATATATGCTGTTCTCCCTCATCAAACATGTTGCAAAATTAGAATGCTGTCTTCCTCTACAATTGTCTCCTACTGGGAAGCTACTTTTTTTAAAATGTGTTTAAAATAGATCATTAGCAAGTTTGCCAAAAGAAAACCTGTACTAAGCTTCAGATTTCTATTCCACAAGAAAACACATTCTCACTACTTCTCAACCAAAGTAAAAGGAGACAGGCAAGGTCACAGAACAAACTTGTTCGTACCCTGAACTTGGACCTGGAAAAGTCTCCACTGGCTTCACAAACAAACAAACAAAAAAATTGAGCAGAAAAAAAATATGGTTGATAGAGCATTTCTCTTACGTGGAAGGCCTGAGCCACTGAATCAACAACATTCTAATATCCTTCCAAATGCTGTATACCTGGTGCAGTTGATATTTTGTAATAATCCTCAACCTTGTAATTCCCTCTTAGGGCTTTTCATGGAAAGGTCACAACTCTTTCTATCCCTTTGTTTATTTTATGGATATGTTTAGTGATGTAAGGACAGCTATTAACCCAGGTATTTAAATTAATTCAATTAAATCCTTATCTGGGAAAAAAAACACATTGTAACTATACCTTATTTTTTATATATATATATTATATATATATATATATATTTATATATCCTTCTCTTTATATGTCTTTAAACTATGAATGCAAAGTACTTTTAAGTACAAGAAACAGTTAAGTAATTGCAAGCAATTTGAAGTATCAGAAATATTTCAGGAGTAGTGGATGTAGTGACTTTTTTCCTTGTTAGACTAAAACTGGTTTTCCATGGCAAAAACAACAACAACAACAACAGAAAGAGATTTCCAGGTTTTTATTTTAAGATTCTCCTATTTTCAAACCACAAGAAAACCAACAAGCGAGAACATATCCATTGAAGAAGCAGGCTGTTCTTCCACTGTATCTTCTTGGTATCCCTACTCTTACTGACCCCTTTTTGCTTATTTCATATGGTTTTGATCTACAGAGTGAGATATAGGGACTAAGAACGACATAGTTTTTGGCTCCTTTAGAACTCATAAAATAAAAATATTAAATTATAATAAGTAGATTTAAAAATAGAATTTTATATAGCCTTCAAATTAATTCATGATGAGCTAAGGAACAAGACTAAAAATGCTGTATGAAGAAGTATATATTCTCTTCGTTATACCTTATCCCAAATCACACATAAATCTACCTATCATGTGTAAAAAAAGGTCCCCTTTTCTTTCATTCCTGGCTTTAGTGATGGGAAGTTTAAAGGCTAGGGCTATTTTGGTGAAGTTAGGCTGAAAGGTACCCTCATCTCCTTTAAAGCACAAAATAAATGAACTTGCTAGCAGCTTCTGAGTCGTATACAGACATTTATTTGATTCACACATCTCAGGTAGTCTTCCCTTGTGATGGATGGATTCACGCTCTAAACTTTATATTATTCTGAGATGGCTCTTGGTGTTGTGCAGCAGGCTACACTTACAGCATTTATTACCCGAACATGCCTAAAACAAAATACATCTGTCAAGAGAAAAGTGACAGATCTACACCAAAGAATTCCCAGGGTGAGTGTAGGAGAGAGTCATCAGTATTCTAACCATATCTGTTAGGTTCCTTTAAGAATTTTTCCCTTCTTAAATAACTTTTTTTTTTTTTTTTTCCTAAAAAATAACTCCTAAAAATAACTTCCTAAAAAATAACTTTTTTTTTTTTCCTAAAAACTTTGTATTTTAAAGGGTATACTTATTCTGCTTTTAACATTATGTCTTCAGATCTTACAATTATCTGTAAGAGGCAGTTAATTTATAGGATAACTTCACAGCAATTCTCATTTTCTAACCTTTCTTACAATGCAGCGACAAGACAGAAATGCAGAAAGTAAAGACTATAGAATACATTTTTTTGTTGCCATACCTTTGCCAATTTTGGATCTATAAGACATTGACTGCTGAAGTATGTACCTCCTCAGTTAAACCCATTTCTGTTGGGAATTTGTGTAGGAGTTGCATGATCTGGCAGTTATATAATCTGGCAGCTACATTTACAAGTACGTAAGATTCTAAACCCAGTGTGGAAAAAGAAAAAGGTTTTCACTGTATAAGGATCATCAGCATCTATTTAGAAGACTCAGCAGTTGTTTGAAATCCCCATAGCTAATCAAGAAAAGACCCTACAGTAAGCTAGAATTCTAATGCTATTCTTAACGGTTTCTTTTATTTCACAAAGTCACCTGCTTCTTCTCTCCATTTCTGGATTACTTTTTCTTGCTTCTTTTTATACGTGTAGCAACATTCTTCATTTTGCATCTATTTTTGTCTGTAAAATGTCAAACCCCAAATTAGTGTCTGTCTTCAGTTATCTCCATCACAGAAGCTCACCTCCTAGATATGCAGCAGAGGAAGGGAAACAACATATTGCGTGACAACTTGGCAACTAGCACTGCTCTCTTCAAAATAAGCTTTTCAAGCTTTCTGTCTTTCCAGGTGAATGCTCAAACAAGATATAAAAACACATAGTGAAGTGTTATATGAATATTAAAGGGACATAACCTTTGCCTGGCTAATACCATTATTTATTAAACTGGTGACTTTGGCAGACAAATTGATGTCAGGGTTCATGGATTGCCTGGACTGATTTGAATGATCCTCAGAGGCTAACAGAATCAAATGAGTTTAAAACTGTGCTGAAAAAATGAATGTCCAAACATTCAGGTGTGCTGTTTCTGCCAGGTAGGACATTACAAAGAGCTCTAAGTAAGTCTTATCAACATGGTAGCTCCCAAGAACATTTTGCTTTTGTCTGTATAAGTCACTTTCACTGACAAGAACTGGGATATATTACACTAGCCAGAAAAAGAGACAGGAAACTGAGATTTTTGTTAAAATCTGACTTTACCATAAAAAAAGCAGGTAAATGCCTATGCTATACCTAGGCAAGAACGAAAAATAAGCTTCTGTCTTTTCAGATCTCAGTCCTCAAAGTTAGATAGAGTCAAGTCTTCCTCATCTTTTTGCCCATCTGTCTAATCAGCCATTACCCTAGCCAGCACTGGAATAGAGTCAGTGTCATTATCCCCTTGCTGTAATTGGCAGGGCAGGATGGAGCAGCATGTACAGCCCTCTCCTGGTGTGACAGAAAGTGTGAAGAGAAACCAAAGCAAGTCAGCCAGATGCCACAGAGACCCAAAGAAGTGTGCTGGGATCCAGAAGATGAGTGAACAAGCTGTTCGCTTGAACCATAAAGAAGCTATTTCCTCCCATTTTCTGTTTTCTTTGTTTTTCCAATGTGTGTTACTTTGCAACACACAGGTTTTGTAACTCTGACCAAAGGTGGTCTCTTTCAGTGACAAGGACCCTGAAGTATTTCAACTTTTACAATCTTTCCCCCTTTTTCCTGTGCTACACAGATGTTACCAGGACACTGTGAGGCATTAACATTGTTTAAGTAGCTATACGAGAGCTTGAAAGAAGGAGAAGGACATAATCAAAAACTGAATGATCACTGTGAGTTTCTCAATCTTTTTGGAAAACTTCTTAGTTTCTCGCTTGCTCTATGAAGCCTGGATCCCACTACAGCTATGACTGGAAACTTGTCACACTTGGCCCTTACACCAAAGGAACTAGTCCAAGAAGCAGGAAGGGAGTAATTTCATTTTGCAGTATCTAGTATACTATAATGCTGATGTACGCTAGTACTTTTAGGGTTCAGATTCAGTTGTTCTAGCAGGGTATAGACCAAATCCTCTGGTGTGCTGGTGCTTACTGGGTGTCTTAATGCTTTCTATATAGAATGCTTATGTACCTGTTTAAGAAAATGAAATATCTGTTGAAACTGGAAAAAGAAAAGTGACCACTGCTCACATTTTTCGACTACTTTTTAGTAGTTCAAAGTACATTATCTACTTTTTTTCCTTTAATGCCTATACCTGAGTCAAACATTTGTATAATGTGGCTAAATATCAGAGCTATAATATGCCTTGATCTGTAACAACCTTTGGGGTCAATCCAGAACTCTATCTGACCTACTGTGTCTGTTTTTACCCTCCTCCTTCCCACTCCTTCATGCTGACTACGCATTCTCATTGTCTAGCAGCCTAGTCAGCACTGAGAGTTAAAATACCACTACAGAATATGATCAGTTCAGTACTGTTTTGTCCTTTCTCCCCCTTCCCTATTTCTACCTCTACCCGTGCCCCCCTTCCCCCCAAAATAAACAAACAAAAAAAAAGGACAAACTGCATTGTAATTTCCTTGTTCATTTTACACAAAACAGTGATTTTCATCTCATCCTTTTCCAATTCTAGTGTGTAACATCCAGGTAATTTTTTCAGATCTCGGCAGAAGTGTAATGTTTCAAAGCACGGAGACTTGGCTTATTTAAGCAACTCCAGAGTCCTGAGTTCAGAATGCACTATGTTACCACATGTGTTTCTCTACTATCAAAGGTGAAAGAGAATTTAATATGTTCCAGATGGAGTGGACTTTAGCTAAAGAGGAGAAGTCAGCAGCTTAACCATATGACAGACCTAGAGGCAACTCCAAAGCTGCCAGGAGCTGCCTTTGGACTCTGCCAAGGAGACAGATGCTCATGCCAACAGTACATACATTGGCATCATTTATATCACATCAGGCTTCATACTGTCATGATGCCACAGTGCAAAGCATTAAGACAGACAGCTAATATTTAGACAAGAGCAATCACTGTGCATATTTAGACCATACACCCTGTAACAGTTTTCATATTATATTTACCTTTTTGCATCTTAGCATTTAAGACATGAAAGCATGTATTGTCTCACTGTATTCATTTAACTCTCATGAAAATTTCACATGTGCATTAAAGTATGAAGACAAACTAACCATTTAATTTTATACCAATGGAAAACCTTGCCATAAGTAACGATCAGCTACTTGATACCAATGTGAAAACTAGATAGCTCACTTATAAAGTCACTCCCCACTAGATCCAGTGATTTTTTTTCCCCTCCTTAATTTCACAAAATCTGAATATAAAGTGCAAACCTCCAAAGATCTAAACACACAATACATACCTAAAAACTATTTCTTTCTTAGTGGATTCACTGTTCTTAACTTTGTTTTCTATCACTTGAAATATCTTTCTGTCCAAAAATAAATTATGCTCTGTATGGCACATCAAGCCTAACCTTAGGCATCTAGCAGCATAGAACTGTACAGATGTATTACAGCAAATATCCATTTTACATGCTGTGTCATGGCATTTGAAAAAGTGCAAAGTCTTGCATGCAATTTTGGACACAAACTGGTTGAAACATGCCTTGTTTAGAGGTCACTGTGCTGAGACTTCAGGTTTCATTGCACTGTCTGTTAAAAGTAAAGTTTCATGGAGTTCTTTGAATATTCCTCATAATCATCTAAATCCAATGTTAGTAAGAAAAAAAAGTTCTAAAGAAAGTAGGGTGCAAATGGATAGAAACCATTTAGTCAGCACACAGTAAATCAGAGACTTCAGAAAAGAGCACTGCAGTTCCGTAACACACCCACAGTAGGAAGGGATTAACTTTGTTCTCTATGGAGATCCAACCATAAAGTGTGTTAAAATCTACCTCTCCCTGACTGAGAACCTGAATAAACACTGACAATTATTTAACAGCTGTTTAGGCAGTATGTTTACATATCCTGGGGACTGTGCCATCCAAATATTGTGATTTCATTAAGGAGCTTTGCCCTAAAGAAACTCAGGGATTAAGACTTCTGAGAACCCTAGGGCAATATGATAATTTTCCCAGTGCATTACCTGGGCTTTACAAGGGGTTGATCTGTAAGCAAACTTGCAGATGGTTTTGTATCTCAGAAGTCCTCAGCAGCGTGGAAAAACAATATGGTCCTGGGAAAAAAATAAAAACAAAATGCATCATCACTCTGTCAGACACAGCATAAACAACAGCAACAAATAGTTGTGTTTTCTTGTTTGGGGGATTTCTGATGCATTTCCTTGGCTTTCTATTCCTAACCACCAAACACTCATTAGAATTACTACATTCTTTGTCCATTGGATAAAAATACACCTTCATATCAACATCCTCTTGCTGGATGCTAGTACACGCTCATGTGCCACAGAAAAGAACAGGTTTGCCTCAGCTGCTAAATTGTTCATCTCTAATGAAAGAAATAATTGAGTCTGACCTACTAGCTTCCTAAAAAGCTATAGCTAAGTGTTTCCATTCCACTTATTTCATGGCCAAGCATTCTGCTCTCTAATCCTTGAACCCATGAAACTGTTCTGATACCAATCAAATCATTTCTTTCACGTAGGCGTATCAGTGAAATCTCTCATGTTAAACTTGAGACCCTCATGATTGTAGCAGCTGGAGCCAAGATAAAATATTTTCTGGATTTACTGACATTCAGAAGAGGCAAAGAAGTAGTTTCAAGAATTGATGGCATCAGATCAGATCACCTTGAGTGAGTAAGGTATGCTAGGGATGAGTATTTCTAAAACAAATAGTTCTCTTTTGTCTTCAAACTCAAATTCCACTCACAACCCAGTACACCGCTCATACTATGTTGAAATACATAATGATCTGCTGTAAGCAGCCAGACTTCCCCAAAGCATATTCTTTCTAACATTTTGAACATAAAAATATTGAAAACAAATGTATCTTTTACAAACACTGTAAAGCAAAAAATTAAAAAATAAATCTGTTTTTAAATGATAGACTATCTATATAACAGACATTTGAAAATAATGCTACATTACATTTGCTTACTCCAACTGATTTACATTCAGTTCCTTTAATGTGACAGAAGCTATAAATGAGTGGATTTAATCTCTAGAGTTTGAATTTTCATTCTTTACAAATACTAAAGTCCTTAAAAAACACAGTATCATTTCAAATACTAATTACCAAAGTCATAGTTTTCTTCATTAAAATTAGTATCTACTTTCTGCAGAAAAGAAAACTAAAAAGATTTTTGTGTTTCAGGAATTATGTCTGTCTGATCTCAACCACATCAGTCTGAGGAGAAGTTTGGCCAGTGTTTCAAGGCAAGCATCTTTCTTATGTCTCATATTTAACCCTCTATAAATTATACAGTGTTTAAAAAGCACAAGTAATAACACAACCACCACTCCTCCTCCCCCCCCACCCCCCCAAAAAACAACAAACAAACAAACAAACAAAAAACACTAAAAACCCTACAACAACAGCAACACAACATGGAAAGCAGAAAGGATGCTATACACCAGAGAATACATATGATATGGTTGGTACTTCTCTTTCTTTCTGATTGCAAGGCCAAGAAGACAGTAAATAGAACTGATTTAAATATCAAACAAAAGGATTTCTTCCATTCAGTCTTGCATCAATTTAACTATGGAACTAATCTCCATATCAGCTTATGTAAGAACAGCTAGAAAAAAACATGCATTTAAATGGACAAAAAACAATCACAAATAAATTAATTACAAACACGGACAGTAATATAAACACCTGTCAGAAGATGTAAGCCAACATCTCACTAACTACAAAAGTTGTCCATAAACACTATTTCCATGCTATACAGTAGATTTGCACATACTACTGGCCATAGACAGTATTTAAATAAAAAAATAAACAAATCTGTGCTGCAGTGTAAGCAGCCACAGATCTCCACTGGGGCACCTCACACTCAGCATCTAGGAAGGAGCCTGGGCATGGCTGGACCCCAGAGCAGGGAGCTCCTCACCCTCACACCGGTGTCTCCGAGTGGGTAGGCAGGGTGCTGAGGAAGCAGATGCTTCTGAGACTTCCATTTAACACCCAGCGTCCCTGGAGCCACTAAAACTCCAGGAACCAAACATGTCGCAACACCTGAATTCAATGCAATGTTGTAATGATTCCTATCATCCTTCTACTTCCACCAACAAGCAGGACCACTGAGCTCAGTGTCCCTGCTCTGCAAAGAGCTGCAAAGGAAGGTCTCACTTCCAGCGCAGGCCAAGCCTGGAACGCATGTTCCTTCCCTTTCATGGTCTCCCAGCCTCCAGCTGCCTTCAGCTCAGTAGCTCATTCAGCTCCACACTATTTCTTAACCGCCGTCACAGAACCTCCTTCTCATGGAATTGACGGTCTCCTCTGATCCACTATGAGCACAGCCAGAGAATGGAAATGACAGTTTGTGTACATGGTGAGACAGCATGAGTATCAAAAATGTAAATATGACTAAATCATTACTGAAGTCTACTCATTATACAAGTGACCAGAGTTAGTAACAGCAGTTCCTGATAGTTGGTAAGTGCTACATTTATAGAATTGTAGAATATCTCAAGTTGGAAGGGACCCATAAGGGTCAAGTCCAACTCCTGGCACTGCACAGGTCTACCCAGAAGTTTAGACCATGTGACTAAGTGCACAGTCCAATCTCTTCTTGAATTCAGACAGGCTCGGTAAAGTGACTACTTCACTGGGGAGCCTGTTCCAGTGTGCAACCGCCCTCTCGGTGAAGAACCGCCTCCTGATATCTAGTCTGAGCTTCCCCTGCCTCAGCTTCACCCCATTCCCATGGGTCCTATCACTGGTGTTTATGGAGAAAAGGTCTCCTGCCTCTGCACTCCCCCTCGTGAGGAAGCTGTAGACTGCGATGAGGTCCCCCCCTCAGCCTCCTCTTCTCCAGGCTGAACAGGCCCAGTGACCTCAGCTGCTCCTCATAAGTCTTCCCCTCTAGACCCTTCACCATCTTTGTCGCCCTCCTCTGGACACTCTCCAACAGTTTAATGTCCTTTTTGTACTGTGGTGCCCAGAACTGCACACCGTATTGGAGATGAGGCCACACCAGCGCAGAGTAGAGTGGGACAATCACTTCCCTCGACTGACTAGCAATGCCATGCTTGATGCATCCCAGGATGTGGTTGGCCCTCCTGGCTGCCAGGGCACGCTGCTGGCTCATATTCAACATGCTGTCAACCACAACCCCCAGATCCCTCTCTGCGGGGCTGCTCTCCAGCGTCTCATTGCCCAGTCTGTATGTATAGCCAGGGTTGCCCTGTCCTAGGTGCAGGACCCGGCACTTGCTTTTGTTAAACTTCATGCAGTTGGTGATCGCCCAGCTCTCCAACTTGTCCAGATCTCTCTGCAAGGCCTTTCCACCCTCATCCGAGTCCACAACTCCTCCAAGTTTGGTGTCGTCGGCAAATTTGCTCAAAACACCTTCCAGTCCTACATCCAAATCATTTATAAAAACATTGAAGAGGACTGGCCCTAAAATGCAGTCTTTAGGGATCCCACTAGTGACCATCTGCCAGCCTGATGTGGCCCCATTTACCACAACCCTTTGAGCCCTGCCCATCAGCCAATTGCTCACCCATCGTATGATGTTTTTGTCTAGTTGTATGCTGGACATTTTGTCCAGTAGGATCCTATGGGAAACCATGTCAAAAGCCTTGCTGAAGTCCAAAAAGATCACATCAGCTGGTTTCCCTTGGTCAACTAGTCAGGTGATCTAATCATAAAAGGAAATCAAATTTGTTAGGCAGGACCTCCCCTTCATGAACCCATATTGGCTGGGACCAACGACTGCATTTTCCCCCACGTGTGCTTCAGTAAATTCAAGAATCATCTTCTCCATAATTTTACCAGGCACTGACATGAGACTGACAGGCCTGTAATTGCTTGGGTCTTCTTTCTGACCCTTCTTGAAAATTGGCACAACATTTGTCAGCTTCCAGTCTACCGGGACCTCTCCAGATTCCCAAGATCATTGAAAAATAATTGAGAGAGGTCCCGCAATTATGTCAGCCAGCTCTTTAAGCACCCTGGGATGAATCCCATCCGGACCCATGGGCTTGTAGAGATCCAGGTGGAGCAGCAAATCCTGCACACATTCAGGCTCGGTTGGGAGTTTGTCATTCCCACCATCACGGTCCTCCAGCTCAGGGCACCCTGGGTCCTGAAGCCCATCATCAGCGTTGAAGACAAAGGCGAAGAAGGCATTAAACGTCTCTGCTTTGCCTATGTCATTGTCTGTGAGGAGAACTTCCTCATCAAGTAGAGGACCTATGTTTTCTTTGGTTCTCCTTTTTCTGTTCACATATCGAAAAAAAAAAAAAAACAAAACTTTTTATTGTCTTCCACAGACACGGCCAGCTTCAACTCTAGTTGGGCTTTGGCCACATGGATTTTCTCCCTACGAACACGAACAGCATCCCTGTATTTCTTCCTCGTCGCCTGACCCTCCTTCCAGCAGTCGCACACTCTCTTTTTTCGCCTAATCTCCAGTAGAAGATCACTGGTCAGCCAGGCCGGCCTCCTGCCCCGCCTGCCTGACTTCCGGTATTTTGGAATTGCCCAATCTTGTGCTTTTAGGAGGCAGTACTTAAAGATTGACCAGCACTGATGGATGTCAATGCCTTCAAAAGCAGTTTCCCAGGGGACCTTGCTGACTAGTTCCCTGAGCAACCTGAAGTCTGCTTTCCCCATATCCAGGGCTGAAGTTTTGGTGGCAGTTTTCCTTCTGTCACTGTAAATTCTAAACTCAACCACTTCATGGTCACTATGACCGAGACAGCCGCCAATTGCCACGTGTCCCACAAGACCCTCCCTGTTCTCCAGCAACAGGTCTAGGAGGGCACCTTTCCTAGTTGGCTCCCTTAGCACCTGCACCAAGAAGTTATCATCTAGGTGCTTTATGAACCTCCTGGACTTGCTCGTGTCAACCATGTGGTGATCCCAGTTGATGTCTGGCAGGTTGAAATCCCCCATAAGGACAAGGGGAGCTGATCTCGAGGCATCTCTCAGTTCCACAAAGAATAATTCATCAGCGTTGTCGTCCTGGCCCAGTAGTCTGTACTAGCACAAAAAAATATGCACCTATGCATTACATTTTGCATTTTACCTAAATAGCTGGGTCCTCAGGTAGACCAGGGCCTCTCTGTTCTGGCATATACAAATCCCAGCACCCAGATTTCCCACTCTGCTTTTGTGCAACTGCAATGCAGGACCTCCAAAACACAGATAACTGTCTTAAGTCTTAGAATGTTATTGACCATGAAGAGGTTTAAACAGTAGAACAGTGCACAAGTAATATAAACAAACAAATTAACACATTTATGAGACCAAAACATTTTGAGAAGACTTCAAAATATGTATTTGAGCATACTGCTTACTACAACCATGAATAACTTGTAGCCTTTCACTAGTGACTGGATGGTGTCTCTGCTATTTTACTGAGGAAGTAAATTACATAGATAAGTAACTAGGAAGTTGTAGATGCCACACTACTTATATAACAAGATCATTTTTTAGGGGTTCCTAGGAAATGGAAAAAGAAATAAACTAAAGCTGTCTCATGAAAATATGAAACTCCCAATAGGAGAGCAAAGCTTCAACCTCCCATATATAAAACATATTACACAGCATTCACACTTGAGCAATTGATAGAACGGTTTTAGAGAGACAGCCATGAAGTCAGCAGAAGAGACAACCTCGGGAAAAACATATATGAAATTTCTATCCCTCCAGGTATTGCTCATTTGCTGAAACTGGGGGGAGCAAAGATTCAGAGCTTCAGAGCATTAAGACTACTAAGAAAATGGGTTTAGCTCTTATGCAGAAAATTTAAGTTTAGTCTGTATTTCCTTATGAAACTTCAAGGGGAAAAAAAAACCTTTTTTAATAATAGAAAATACCAAGTTATCTTATTTCAATCAAGATGTTACTGCAGTCAGATAGAAATCATGACTGATCTTTGAAAAGTACGTTTTTTCAAATACGTATTGGCAATTCTTTAGGGCCCAATGCTAAGACAAAAGCTTTTCCATTGCCTCCATAGGTTCTGTATTACGCCTTTAGTACACTGAAATGAAACAATATCCCAAAACACTTAAGACACGTTGCTGTCTTTCAAACAGCCAATTAAAACCACAACAGCATTCAGCTTTCTATCATCTCCAGTGAAATATGGTCAAAGTGGAATGCCAGATGAAATTCATCACTAACTGTAAAATAGGGAAAAGAAATATGCCATAGCACTAGACTTACTTTGAGCAACAGGAATATTAACTATGCTCATACATGGAAAATATGCAGCCCTTATTCTACTTAAAAACCTCGAAACAACCACAATGCTTTCTGATGTCGGATGCTGGCTGCTATAAGAATGTTTTTATTTAAATTTTTTTTTTTTTTTAGTGAGAATAGCTGATACATTCTAAAGAAATGTAGAGAAAATGCCCTTTTGCAAAAAAAAAAAAAAATCAATTTCTTTATTCTACTAGTTGGAGATACTCCTTTTTCTGTCCTGAGTGCATAGATAATCTCCAATTACATCCATAGGGCACTCATCACCCACCGTTCATCGAAGAAATTAATGCAAAGTGTTGCACTTACAGAAGGTTGAAGGTTTTCTGCTGGGGCTTCCATATTTTGATGAGACAGACCGCAATTCAAGTTATTTGCTTGCTTCTTAACTAAGGTACTCCCAATTTAGAACTAATTCAGTTTTTTGAATATTTCTGGAGCTCCAGGTAGTTGAAAAGTACCCCATTCCAGTTTTTACTTGAGATTAGCAAAGTGTTATTTTTATGAAATGCAGACCCTAACAAAGTCATCTAAGCATCTGTAATTTGTAACCTAGGCAAATTATAATTTGGAACCTAAACAGCAGAGTCAAAGCTAATCTTGAATGGAGTTACATATCCAATTGTCACACTGTAAAAAACAATCAACAACAGAAATCTTAGTATTAACAGTAATTCAATTTTATAAAGTAACATGATGAGTCAAATTACGATTCAAGAGATTTTTATTTCTATGAACAATAACAGTCTGAATTACATACTTATTTTGCAAACAAAAGGGATTATATAGGTGCTTTTCAAATTCCTATTGTGAAATAAATTATATGGAACATGCTTGGAGGAGAATGGCATGGTAAATTCATAGGAATCAAAATCCTCACTCAAACGAAATTGTGAAGTTCTCACAATAATATATTCAATATTTATATCCTGTTCTTACTGTCATTGTTTTTTGTAAATTTTACACTTGAAGGTGAATTATTAAATAAGTTACAAAGTTTCCCCAAGATGGAATTTAAAGAACATTTGTTCTGCTTAAATGCAATTTTCTTAATCCTCAATATAAATTGAGAATTAACACAGCTGTCAGTAGAGAACATTTTCATAGCAATCAAACAGGGATAAAAATTGAAATGTAGAAATTATTCCTCAATTTCAGATCAAGAGTTTTCAAGAATCATTTTACCTGCTTTTCATGCATCTCTAAATTATACTGCTTTTCAATTCCCATCTACATTGTAATTTTTAGCCTTTTGTCTGGTGACACTAAAAGTCCTCAAAAATAAAAACAGACATTTTCAAAAGCATCCATGTTAAACTACATGTATGGATACTTTACACTATTATTTGCAGCTGCAAATAAAAATCAAAAATGAAAAAATAAATTAAAGTTCATTTGGAATATTAAGACAAGGATAAATCTTAATTCCATGTAATCTTTTAATTCCATAAATGTGTCTGTCAAAGATGTGAGATGAGTGTTTTATCCCCCTTCGCATGAGAGCGAGCAGGAAGAGAACAAAAACGCTGCTCACCTGTATTTGGAAGTCATTAGATAAAATATTTCACACAGCAACAAGATGGAAATTAAATGAGAGATTGCTAACACAGTGGCCTGCAAATGAGCACATGAAAAATTACACACACCAGTCAATCTGCATACAAGTGAAACCATTGAAGATCTCCTTACCATTTTTAGGAAGTATGTAACAGAATAGTAAAATGCCTTAATGCAAAGGGTCTCCTTTCATTTTTTTCTTCTTTACATTTACTTAAAAGCATCAGAATATTAGGATTCCTATATCAGAAAAAAATCCTTATTCTAGAACAGTTTGAAAAAGTTTAAGGAAGCTTGTATATAGTTTTGATCAGCTCATATATTCACTTATACATAAAGTATTTAATAAAAGAATGTCAATAATTTTTCATACTACAGACCCTGAAGAAAATGTTGGAAACATATACTTCTGCATTGCTACTGTAGAATATTTGTAATATTAATTAAGATTAAAACTTAGGATGATGAAATCCTACCAGATATTTTTTTTTTCTCTTCACATACTATGATTTTTATGTTATTAGAGTATTCTGACTTTAAAAGCTGATTACAGTCCTTAGCCATGCTTTAAAGCTGAAGTCTGGAAGAAGCTATTCACTGACTCTGCGTTTATGTATTCAAAATAATGAAATCATCTCTTTACTTGTTTTAAAGTCTACTTGATCGCTAAGGATTGAGAAGAAAAATCAGTGGGCCTTTACCATAAGGCTTTCAAGAGAAGACAGGAACTGATAGATCAGATGCTTGATAAATGGCATATTGCCAGGGAGTCATCCATATGGCTCTCCAGATAATGTTTGAGTATGATGAAAGTTTTCTTTGATTGAAAAGTCTACAGTTTCAGATGGTTTCCTCATACCCTGAAACTTGCATTAATAAAACTCAATTCAGATCTAGTTTTCTGTGCAAAACACATTCTCATTTAGCCAGAAGATGGTTGATTATTATCATTCATTTGTGCTTTCCAGACTCTTCACAATACAAGAAACTAGTTTTGCTGAAAAAATCAACTGCCCCAGAAACTCACAAGACAGCATCAAGACAGGTTCAGCTCTGCTGAAGAAAAAAGTTCCATCGGATTTAAGTATCAGACCTATTCTATTTCCTACAATTCTTTGAAAAATAGGCAAATATCCACCAATGGCATATATGCCTCAAGATTCCTAAACTATGTACACATTGTTTGATTTTGTAAGTGGAAACAGACAGAGTCTGACCCGAGATTGAGACTTCCGCAACACTAGAGCGCAAGAGGTCAGCAGTAGTGACATGAACACAGAACCACTAGAAATCAGAGATTTATAGGCACTCTGGGAGAAAAGGGAAGATGCTTGGTGAAGCCAAGGATCTCTGACATTATTACATTACTTTTTATATTGATCTTAAGATCAAATTTGTCATTGTGTATTTTTTTGAAAGGAGAACACCTGACAAGTTCTTAATTACCTTTTTTTTTTTTTTTTGCTAATTTACTTCCTATATTTTACGAACTCTAGTCATGTAAGAGTTCATGTTTGAAAAATTAAGTCTCTGCTACCTCTAGGTGTCTAAGTTTATACTTTTGCTATGGTTTATGCTTTAGATAAAGATGAGGTATCAAATATAATTAATCTTTTCTTAAAAATCCATTTATTTCTGTTAGAAACAAATCTGATTTGTTTATTAATCTCTCAAATATGTCAAATGGATTTTTAATTGAGAAGTAATTGCATTTTGCCTTATACAGCCTTTGTTGATTTCATAAGCTTATCATCAATTTTTTGGTGATTTCTCACCTGATAAAGAAATAACCTATCTAATTAATCATGTTGTGTAATAACAAATCTCCTATTTAGAGGTACAATAATTAGATTGGGAAAATGCTAGGAAAACAAGAAAATTATTCCCCAAGGTAGAAGGACTGTGGGAACTACTTGAAAGGAAGATATGCAGTTTGCAAGGTTGATTAATTAGTTTTACAAGGATCTTGAAAAGCTTGGTACTTTGAAGTATGCCATCAGTTTGGAAAAAAATAAATAAATCTGTGCTACAAAGATACCTTGTAACAACTTTCAAAATATTATCTGTGGCAAAACACAGCATTTGCTTTGCTATATGAAAAACCTGTTTTCACTTTTGGAGACACAGTATGATAAATTTTGGCAAGCTCAGTGATTTCCTATCTATGATTCATTTGGCTAGGCATAAATGCTAAATAAGAAGCTTGCCTCGAATTTACATACCCCATCCATACAGTTTCAGCTGCAGCAGCTGAGAGCAAAGAAGATGCTAGTTCAAGTGAAAAGTCTTTCCGGACAAGAGTCTGTAATGAATCACACTTAAAATATGTGGTCATTCTCCACCCATGTGCATATTTTTATCACTCTTATTAGATATCCTAAAAATGTAAAAATCTCTTTACATCTCATTTTGAGACCTGTGGCAGAGATGAATACATCAGTTTCAATGAATAATTTGAAGCTGACAACCTCAGCAAACTGGTTCAGAGCAACTGTGAGCAACACAGCTGTGGCATCATGCTGAAAGTATCACCCAATCTAAACATATGTGCAAACCTCAGGAATGAATACATTGTGTCCTGGAGGGGAGAAGATGGAAAAAAGAATACTAAATACTGTTAAGCGGGTAAAAGGGTATCTGAAAAGTCTCTTCAATGAGGAAGGAGGTCAAGAATTCTCCTCTGAAAAAATAAAAAATATAATGAAGAGAGTCAATGATACAAAAAATAAAATGAAGAGAGTTACAGGTTTCACTGAGCTGTTTTGAACTTCCATTCCACTTTCTCAGGGCACAATGTGAATAAACATAATATTTCTCCCTGAATTAGTCAAATAATAAAATACTAAAAGCACATGAGAAAGCATCTTGCTTTTTCAAATGACTATCTGGAAGAGCAACAGGCCATTAAGGATCAAGTTTTCAATCAATCCCCTACTGGATAAGTTCTAAGAAACAAGGACTGTCTTTCTGTTTTGGCCAACAGATTGGCCTGTGATTTGAGGCTTTTGACACTTATATATATATATATATGGCAGCCTATTTTAGTTCATTTAAGAACTTTTCAAATGTAAAATGTATACCCTTTACCCAAAATATGTAATACAGGTAGCTGATAAACAATAAATGCAGAACCCCAAATTCCTCTCTTTTACTAATTCCATTGTTCTCACCTCCAAAGGTGGGAAAATAAAAAGAAAAAAAAAAAATGCTTTTTTTCTTCCTTTGCTCCTTAAATGTGAGGCCAATCAGCCTGCTTTGACAAGATTACTCTGCTTCATAATGCAGGATCTGCCTCAGGTGGCATAGCAAGGCCATACCAGGCTTTCCTGGCTTACTTCACTTCCCCTGGCCTGTTCTTGTGATTAAACCCTGCCAAGCAGGAATTCTACAGACCTTCCTGATATACCACCATCAAAAGGGCTAATATGCAAAACAAGTAATTTTCAGACTATTCCAGATGGCATTCACAGAAATTGGACATAATAAAGAGTTCTGCAGAAATTATACAAGTTCTAAAGTCAGCACAGCCCTTGATTATCAAAGTACTGTTGGGTGTTGGGTACCTCACTTCTACTATTCAAGTTCTAGAACTAATCATTTCATCTCAGGTCATCTTTTTTTTTTTTTCTTTTTTTTTACATAATCCATTTTAAACTGTTTAATCCTAAATGTATTTTTCTTTCAATCCCTTCCATTTCAAAGGCAAGCTCCTTAGAAAGATCAAACTCATAATTCATTCTCAGTATCAATGTTAATTAATTTCAATGTATTGTCAGATCTACACTAAAATTATTATTATTTTTTTTCTGGCCAAGCCTGCTCGTCACAAAACTCTGTATGATCTGTCTGTGGCTCCGAATTATTCTTCTGTGCCAGAGGATATGCTTCCAACCTTACTACTGGGCAAAATGCTCATGGAGCACTCCATCAGAGGGCTAGAGCACCTCTCCCACGAAGACAGGCTGAGGGAGCTGGGGCTGGTCAGAGGACAGAAGGCTCCACGGAGACCTTGTAGCAGCATTCCTGTATTGGAGAGCAACTTTTTACATGGGCATGTAGTGATACAAAATGGGGAAATGGTTTAAAGCTGAAAGAGGGTAGATTTAGATGAGATAGAAGGAAGTTCATTAGTATGAAGGCAGTGAGGCCCTGGTCTAGGCTGCCCAGAGGAGCTGTGGCTGCCCCATTCCCTGGCAGTGCCCAAGGCCAGGCTGGATGTGATTCGGGCAGCCTGGGCCAGCAGGAGGGGTCCCTGCCCATGGCAGGGGGCTAGAGTTAGATGGTATTTAAGGTCCCTTCCTACTCAAACCAGACTATGGTTCTATGATTTGAGAAGCTCTGTAACCACATTACCAAGTTTCATGGATTTTCTTCTTGGCTCTTGTTGTGGTTTAACCTGGTTTAACTGAAACCAGGACAACTCTCTAAAATTCACTTTTTTTTTTTTTTTTTTTTTAACTAAAGATGAAATTATCAGTATAAAACATTATTAGTTTTCTACTTTATTTCTCTCCCTTTCAGTAAATTTATAGTCCAACATAGTCCAAAAGAAACTATTCAAAATCTTTGAAGTTCATAATCTGTCAGTTAGGTTCAACATTTAGAAGACAAACCTAAGGTTTCACAGGCTTGAATATTCTGGTTTCTGCAAGCCTACTGATTATTTCAGCAGATTGTGAAAGTTGGAAAAATAAGCTCAATACAAGTTACTAAAAAGACTAAATTTACTTTTTGTGTGTTGTAACTTATCTGGTAAAGTCCAAAAATATCTATTCTTTAAACAAAATTGTACTTCTCTGGTCACCTGGTCTACAGAACCCTTAAGTACAGAACATCTTTATACCTCATGTCAGAGTGTTTATTTTTGAAATACTTATTCAATTTCTTCTTGATTACTTCATAATCCCTTAAAAAAAACATGTATTTATGCAACATCATTTCAGTTAATGTAATCTGAAAGTTCCTGCTATATTTCATTCTCTTAAGTAAACATTCCTTGACTTTCTCTCTTATGTCACACACTCCAACAGCTGTGTCCCTGATGAATCCCTCATGATAGAAATTAGTTTAGATCTGACAGCATTCAAGTTGTTTGCTAATTTTAAACCTTCTCTTCTCAGTTCAGACGTCTATTCATTCAGCTATTCCTGATACCCATTTATTGGCAAATACAGTAGTACTTGGCAGCTGGCAACATGAATTACACCTATTTATCTGAGAAATGGGACAGCACTGCAAAAATTAAGATGGGCTGAAAAATCTTGCAAAGACAGAGAAGCCAGAGGTGACTGTGAGAACTGTAATACGTGATTAAATACATAGGCGAATAATCTGATTTATGTTACTGTTAGTAAATTTTAATTTTTTTATAGCTCAGAAAAATAAAATTCCACTCAAAAATTCTCTACATGCACAGCTAATCATAATACTCATACTTTTTAACAAGTCTATATATACTCATGAAATGCAGTCACCTCACAGCTGATACTAATGAACTACTTTTTTTTAGGTTCATGGCTCAAAATTGGATGGCTTTGTCTCTGTCATAGACTAACTGTCTGCTAAAATTTCTCGTGTGCTGACACCTATTTTAATAATATATATGGAACATTTCTTGTTTCCTAAATGTTTAATATGGACTGTTCAGACGTGCTATCTTGTAAAATCATTTACTTGCACATATTTTAATGTTTGAAAAAATATACCTGTTTTAATATTTGAGTAAGGATATGAAAATTCCTCCACTTGGCCACAAGATGCACCTGCAAAAGCCCACTGCAGTATTACTCAAATTCATTTATTTTACTAACATGCTAGACAGTTACAATGGTAAAACAGTAAGAAGCTTTCCTCATGGATTTCTCATACTAGATGAAAGGATGGAGAGAAGTTCTGGAGTCACACATTATTATTCTACAAATCAATAGCAATCAAACTAAGAACAACAGCACAAGGGTTTTCAGTTCCTTTTTCTTTCAGAAGTGCCTATTTTACTGCTTCATGGAAGGAGTTGTCCATATGGCTTTAGTAAGGCTATGCTGGCGTGGGGCTAAGCACAATGAGAATAGCCACAGCACGGAAATGCTGGACTATCTGATGAAGGGCACTGATCCGTGGTTAAAGCCTAGATCAGACACTTCCTTTTCTCTGCAGATTCTAGAGATTGAAAGTCCTCATTTTTATCTCTTACAGTAAGAAAGGAAATTAGGAGAAATTCTCTTTAGATTTTGTTTAAATAGAAAACTAAAATGTCCCCAAAGAGTAGCAATATTCTTTTGCTTCTCCATGTCTGCAAAATAACTATGAGAAAAATAAAATAAAATCATTCATTTATGTCCTAAGAAATTCCAAAACATTAGTTTACACATTCCATTACTCAAACTGAGGTATATTGAGGAAATGTAAAAGACTTTTAATATATATTTCTCATTTTATTCTATCCTATAATAAACAAAGAAAATAAAACATTATGTACAAGAACCTGAAATCACACTGCAGCTGCCACAGATACAAACACTATAAGGGTCTACTGTAAAATGGCACAGTTTCATATTACACTCCAACCAACAAATAAACATTTAATTTATGAAAGTTGGCTCCTTCTTCATGAGTGTTAAAGCTGAATATAATAAACAGGCATCATAACTGCCACCATTTTGTTAAAATAAATACAACCCTGGGCCAAGTCTCTTGGCATATGTTTATGCTATGTATTGCAGGCAGATGTAAGCACACTCTGCTTACCCTCTGAGCCTGAAAAAAAAGAAAAACTATATAACCGCAGTAGCATGATGTGATGCCTACATTAACAAACCCTGCTGAGAGGCAGCTTTATTTGCGTAGACTTGCTGCTGTGATAACACAGTTGCACAGTCTTCTTTTAGCTCAGAGCTCACATAGAATAATCCCAGATGTACAGCATAAACATACCAATGGTTTAAATCCACCAAAAATATCTCCACATTTTTTATAACTGAGATATCCCAGAACCTGTAAGCAATTGGAGATGTTTCAAATATAAATCCAACAACCCAACTGCTATCCCCATTAAATGATACCATTTGTAGAAAACTTACTGACATGAGATACATAATGAAATTAAAGCAGATCTGTCTGCAGGCTTTATCATGCTGCGATTTATCAGTGTATTATTACATTCCTAATTATTACAGAAAGTAACTGTCATTATAGTACAGTACTAAGACTGAGGCAAATTTCATACACACACAAAGTATGATAAGCAACCAAAATATGTATGAATATTGAATATATGCTATAATTACTGCTGATTACTTTTCCAGAAACTTGCACTATATGCATATTGGTGTTTCTTGAAGTCCTCTAATTGCAACCAGAAATTATCAAAGATTTTCAAATGCATACACAGAGGAAGCACTTACATATTTATATAACTGATTTGAGGTATACAAATGTACTGTTTTAACTGGAAAAACAACTCCACTCACCAAATCCCTAATTCTATTAGATTACAATTTTGTTCACAATATAGAGCAGCTTCAAAGTTTCAAATGCTATAGGTTTTATGTACCGTAAGAAGAATAAGACAGGTGAAAACTCATTCTTCCAAGCTGCCCAATAAAATGGCTTGGGGGTTGTTTCCTTGTTGTTTTGTTTCCTTGTGGTGTTGTTTGTTTATTTTTATACATATTTTGTTTTATGCAGGCAGGAATATTTCTGGCAAGCTCTTTAAAACAGAGGCCTTGTAACTATGCATATTCTTTGCAGATATTATGGATTCAATGTCAGTTCTTTCAAACAAATGCTGTAAAAGGTAGTGAGGAGGCTGAGCCAAGTATACCCTCCAATCCCCCCGTTACAGACCAAAGCACACTGAGGTTAAGTTTTTTTTATCTTACCCCTGATTATTTCTGTAACATTTCCGTTTTTTTTTTTTTTTTTTTTTTTTTTTTTTTTTTTTTAACAAAGAAAGAAATGCTAAACTAGCCCTAGTAAAGCATTTAACATATATGGACTACACTTTGGATTGATTTAGACAACCATTCATCATGCACTAATTAAAATCATCTTTTTTTTTTCTGTTTAATCATTGGTCTCTAATGATATTATAAGAAGACACTGAATTTCTTAAGGAGTTGACAAGTGCATATTCTTTGGCAACAATGGAAGCTGTCATATGCTTGGTGGTTTCAATTTTCTTTCAAAATTATGCTGCAAGAAGCACTTCTGCAATGCCTCGAGAAAAAAAATAAAAAGTAGTGAACATCTGCTGATATTGATTCTGTGAATCTGAAACTTTATGAAACCATAGATGGGATGCATTTGACAAGCATTTTTCTGGAACACTTTCAGACTTAAGCAAACAACATCTGTTAATATTGATTTTTGGGTTACATTGAAACTTTCAGAAGAATTACAATCAACGGGTGATTGAAAAGTGTTGCTATATATGTTAGAAGATCAAATATTAAACAAAGGCTTAAAGGGTCTGTTTCCCTTTAGCTTCATTAGTGATCTACAACTATTGCCCTCTAGAAGAAAATAAAAAGAATAAAGGTGAGAAAAACATTTACTTAAGACACACAAAAAAGAGAATATAATTAACACATATGAAAGATAGCGTAAACGTCTGATGCAGTATTTTTCAGTTAAACAGCTGACAAACATTTATGAAGCTACATTATAGAAATGAAGAAGAGAAATCTTCATGATAGCTGAAAATTCCTCTTTTGAGGACTTTTGCTATAAAAATCAAATTTCTGTTTCCTAATGCCCTATAGCATTTGCATCATTAACAAAACAAAGCAATGCTTTTGCAAGTTATCACAACAGCATCTTAAATTACCTTATATACTGTTCTTGCTGCTGAATATCAGACCTGGTTTCCTGATGCCAAAGATATCCTTATGTTTGAACTTTTCTAATTTTCTTCTATGTGATATTTTCTTTTAATAATTAACTTATTTTGACATGATCAATTTACTCAACAGTTTTTGATTTAGTAAATGATTCAGTACCATTAAAGTAGACATTGAAATACAAATATGAATTTTCATTTCATATAAATTTTATAGTAATATATTTTTAAGTTAACTCTAGTTCTGCAGCAAGCAGGAATTCATTTATGTGGTATTTCACACAATATTAATATTCTACTAAACACTATGGAGTAGCAAATACTATGGGAAATAGAGTCTTGTACAATTAATAAAAACAGTTTTACAATAAAACAGTTTTTAAGAAACTGTTTTCTGATGAAACTGGACTTGCCATTTATTAAACCGAGTCAAATCTCCTTTCCATTACCACAGTAAGAGTCACGCAGAAGAATGGGCCCTCCTGCCAAGCTCCTACATCTCTTCCAGTCATAGATTAGGACTGGCTATGAACAGATAATGGCACTAATGAATCAACTTCAGCTAGAGGTCATACAACTTCACATAAGCTTTAAGATTCTGGAAAAATTCAACTGAATGCTACCACCTGTATATAAAGTAATTCATTTATTCAAAAAAAATATTTCAGAAGATAGAGCACTCAATTTTATAAATCTACTTTTTCACTCAAGTGTATGCTGCTTCCCTGTCCTACAGAAATTCTATTTGCACTTGAGAGATTTCTTCAAGTCAAATTCCAACCATATGGAGTTAGCAGTCAGTTCTATTTATCTTTCACACCATATGAAGTACCACCAGCTAGCCCAGTATCTCGCCGGTAAATCTAAGCAAGACATGGGTAATGTTAGTAGTCAGAAAGAAACACTTGACAGCACTGTGTGCTTCCTTCAGCAGAGAACATCTGTTTGCAAACCACACAACTACCATGAAAAAAAAATTTTGGATTTCTTGTTGATGCTGATAGTCACGTTGCTTGGACTACTACGCAAATATGTACTCATATGAACAGTCACTGGATGTTCAAACGTGTATCTATATATTGTTACACAGAACAGAACAATCCTTGACAATTTTATTATATACCATTTATAACTTCCTTTGCATTTAGAATGTGGTTAGCCTACCAGCTACAGCTAGTACCAAGCATCTTACCAGTGCTGGGCTGGGCTGGGCTGGGCTAGGGAGGGGCTGCCAGTTACCACCACAGCAGCAGGAGCAGAAATGGGCCCTGCTCAGCAGCTGGCCATCAACCACAGGTGGAGGACCCACGGCCCCTCTGGCAAGACAAAGTCCACCCCTTTCAGGACCTACACGATCCATCACACTTCAGATGCTACAAGAAGTTTATGTCAGGAATTAGACATTTATGAGGAAAATTATAAAATAAGAAAATCAAGCAAGCACTAAATGACACTACAATTTGCACTTTCCCTCTCATAGTTGGTCCCAAGGACATTGACCTGTTGGTCTAGACACTGTAAAAACTGAAAAATAGGCCATAAAAACGAAAACATTCCCTTATTGACCTGCTTTAACTCATGGGATTCATACATTCTAAAAGGGGAATTCAACACTAATTACTATGTTAGAACTAGGTTTTGCATTTGTAAGACAAAGTTCATGTGATTCAAAGCTGACATTCAGAATATAGCATTCTGCATTTATATTGTGGATCTTATCTAAAGGGAAAGTACACCTTTTCTTAGCAGAAAGCTTGATCAAACCAAAGCCAGAAAGAAAGACTGTTTACTTAAGCTACTCCAATATGTTTAATTACATTTGCTTAGTCTCTCATGGAAATGAATAGAACAATGTATTCTGAAAAATAGGACATCAAACTGTTTTGTGTACTTTATATTAAAGGCCTTCCTATTTGGCTCAAGAACAGTTAAAGTCTTAATTTATAAAGCTTTTTAGAGAGTAATTTAAGCACTTATTGTCACTACTTTTATCTTACCAAACAACTCAAAGTGATAAATAAGACATTGAGTAGCTAGTGTAAACCTTTTTAACATCAGTATAGGGCATGAGCCTCTTCTAAAAGCCATGTACAAATGTCTTTTTCTCTGAGACATACTGAACAACTAGATTTTTTTTTCCTTAAGTGAATAATAGAAAAGCAGATGCACTGAGCTGTGTATCAGGCTCATGCTATTCTGAGCTATTCTTCTGAAGTTATTCACATACCCAACTATCTGAAGAGCTTTAGAAATCATTGCTTAAAATTAATTTGATATATCAAAACTAATACATACTTTGCTTGGCCTGCTCTCAAACTTGTGCAAAATTGGCTAGTCTCTTGAAGAAGTTATGCGTCTTTTGGCACTGTGTAGTGTTTAGCCAGATGGATTTTTTTTCACTGTGTCCCATATTCTATTTATGCTGAAAGATGAAATTGAAGCATCATGCAGTCATCTATTAACTAATGTAGTACCCATTAGCAAAGAGCAAAAGATAATGTGGCAAGAAGTAGAGATTGATCCTGTATAGGTAGGGAAGCTAGCTTTAGTTTCTTGTAATTTCTACTATACAACAAGGACTGATTTTGTAATTCCCATTTCCCATAAAAAGACTCAGGAAACTTGGGAAGCTCTGAACTGTCAGACCTTGCTGATGTGTGGCTCTTCATTTGAATCACTTCTATACAAAGCCCTTAGTAACTGCTAAGGTTGAAACATTTAATGATATAAAATTAACAAAGAAGTACTGGTAGTAGAAAAGATCAGAAAACTCCATTAGGCTGTTTTAAAATGAAAAATTCCTATTTTATTTTATTATAAAGCTTGCTCAAATTGATTTACTTAGATTATATAGTACAATGAAATACAGGATAAAAGTATTATCAAAATTATCAGTCATCTTTTAATCAAAGACTTATACTAACTAACCTGAAACCTCTTTAAACCTCTTTTCTTTTTCCTTTTTTTTTTTTTTTTTTTTTTTTTTTTTAAATCAGAGTATTTCCAAACCCTACCTGGAATGAAAACACATATTGGTGTCAGAATCCCTCCCCAGACAGAATTCTTGTTCTTTGCACAGTTCTACCTCCAAATTTAAGCAGGAGAAATGCAACTGGCATTTAGATTCATACTGAGGGCATTGTGTTAACTGTCACTGAGATTAATACAACCTACAGAAGGCAGTGTGGTAGCTGGCAGTTAGATTTATAAAGTGTGTTTACACCATGTTTAAATGCTCCTGGACATTGCTTCCCCTGCCCCTGTCCTGAGTTCCCCAAAGGCAGAACTTGCCAGTTCTTTCAAAATAAGACATCTTTCAGAAAAAATTGAACCATGTACCTTTTTGCCCACTCTAAATATTTACTCTATTTTCCAGACTGTTTCACTCTACATACTGAGTATATTTACCCACTGTTCCAACCCATATTCCTTCTAACTCCCTAGAATATTCTTGAATATTCTATTTATAAATTCTCACTGATTAAGCTCAGCAAGATGCTGTATTCAATTGGAACACATCTGGCAGTTTGCAGCAAGAGGACTCTGCACCTCTCAGCTCATCATCTCCTGCAGATCCTCAGCGTCTCTACTCAGCGTTCTACTGAGGTATGTAAAGATACAGGCTGGAGACATTACATCAAATTGTTGGACATAACATAAATTGCTATTGTAAAGTATCTGAGTGTTTCATGGAATCAAGAAACATGAAATATCTCAAAAATTGAGTTCAGCATACGTGAACAAGTTAACGCAGTAAATCAAGAAGTTTCATTATGTAATAGGTTTGTATGCATACAATGAGTTATGCATAAAAAAGTATCACATGGTCTATGTTTAGGTAATTCTTAAGTGACTCAGTTTTTAAAAACTTTGAAATCCAAAGGTGGTTTTTTTTGGCACAGACATTGGAAATCAGCTTTATATTATCCTAACAGTTCTCAATTCATTTCATCTTATTAAAAATAGTAAACAAGTTCTCAGGATTAGGTTTGGGGTACAAGGCCTTATATCCACTCCTCTGCTCTAAATGTAACACTCACTGAAAATTTTCCTTTCACCACTCAAAATGCCTTCGCTATCATTTTATTGAAATGTGATTTCGGTAAAACCAAGGAAATAGATTTCACTGAATATTTTTCTAACTGGGTTTGGTTATGATACTACATACTTTCTTTCATTACCAGGCATCAACTATTATTTCTATTTCAAATAATATTAGGCAGGTAAGGATCTTCTTCCTAAATCATCTTCTAATCCAAACACTCACTTGAAAGATAATTTTGTGTTGAAAATTCCTTTCCAGTACATATGTCCTTTATGTCTATTATGTAGGCCTAAACTTGAGCATCACCATTCCAAGCCCTATAGGGCCTATGACCAAGTGACTATACTGTGAAAATGAGGGCATCAGATCAACTTTCAACAGATTCTCTCTTTTTTTTTTTTTTTTATTTTTTTTCCCTGCGTTATGTTCCTGATTATCCTTGGCTGATTTAAAAGGATGTTGAACTTTAGATGTTTGTTTTGGTAAATAAGCACTTGTATCTTCTGGAGAATAAATCACACAGCAAATGAAAACAGAGGAATATACAAGCAAAGCAACAGGTTTCTTAAGGAGCAATGCTAATACTAATGGAAAAAGATAAATGCAATCAACAAAAAAGGGTTTGTTGTAACAGAATTACATGTATATCATGAGCAAAGTACATTTTATCAACTACTTAAAATAACTTTTAGTCCATGAAAACTCTTGCTATTTCATCACAATAAAACTTTTTTTTTTTTTTTTTTGGAATTAGTCTCTCTGTTCTCTTGCAAATTAGGACTACAGAATAAATATCCTTTCAACCTTTTTCAAAGACTGCCTTTGCAGACAACAGCTAATGTGTCTTTTCCTACTGAGAATTCTCTTAGAGCTCTGCTAGTTGGTTTTGTGCATTACATTTGCAGGAGTTAATGCTTCTCTTTAGAAGGAAGAGAGAAGATTAACAGGCTAACTAAACTACTTTGCACCTTCCAAATAAAGTTTCCTTCTGTGAAAAATATTTTTGTCAACTATAGTATGTCTGAAAAAAAACTTAAGTTTCTTTTTTTTTTTTTTTTTTTTTTTGAGATAATTGCAATGGAATTTTATCTATCTTGTCAGCACTTGTCACTATCCAGTGACACTACTACTTTTGTGTCAGTACAAATGGTGGAAAGAGAGATATCGAACATATATTGCTGAGTATGATATCAGTCAGCAACAATTTTCTTAGTCTTGGCTGCTGCTTCTCTGAAAGAATTAAATTTACCTGTGTATCACCTGTCTAATTAATGTTTTATTTTCTGATTATTATTACAATGTTCTTTTCTATTATGTGAAATATCTGATTTTTAACAGTAAAATAACACACCAATTTTTCTAACATCATGTATTATACTTGATTGATTTGTCCATGCTTTTTTTTTTTTTTAAAAAAAAAGGAAAATGCCATTCTGAAGCCTCATAAATATTATCAGACTTGATAATATTTGATAACAGGACCTAGATTTACGATAAGGAAATTAATTATTAGAACTTTTCTGAGATGAATTCCCTAGAACCACAGAGTGAAATCACTGATACGCTAACATTTTCTCCACTCACAAATATTAAAATTCCTGGGTGCCTGAAAAAGACTAAATCTAAACAATATACAACAGAGCGAATATAAAAGAAGCTTTGCCTATGTACACCCTGGCCATCTTCTTTAATACAAAGCTCAGAGCAGCAGGTTACTGTGAAGCAGACAGGCACACATGCTCAGTGGCATTCCCCCTACAAGATGGAGGTGACTGTTCTGCACAGCACGGTTCCAAGAAGGTCTGCATACCACATACAGCATATTTGAAGAAAAAAAAAATTGATAATGACTCCTTTATGATTCCAAGTCTAAAGCACAACAATATTGTCATGAAAATCCATCCTTTCTGATCGGAGTGGACCAGAGAAAAGATAGGTGGGTGGGCTGACGGTATGAAGTCTTTTCTTTATATTGTTTCTTTTCTCACCACATCCTTAATTTAATTCATGCTACTGCCGTAACTCCAGAGTTCACAAGGAGAGTCTATCAGCTAAATCATTCATTATCTATCAAACCCAGCAACGTACAAGAGTAATTAATTCTCTGCTGAATGCTTTAAGTAGAACATATGGAACAAGTATCTCGTATTTCAAATATTGATCCACTCACTAAGCTCAACTGTAAGCAAATAGTCATGCAGAAACTGAAATCATTATCTACAGATTGGTTGTAATTCTTCAAGAAAATGTAGTACGTATTCTCTTGAAAAAAGGCCAGAACATAAACAGATTTGAAAATCTGACTTTTTTTATAATAGATGTAAAGAGATGAAAACTTGAGACAAAGCAAACCTGAAGGGTGATCAAAACTTTTTATATTTTCATGAAAGCTAATTCATGTCAGAAATGAGTCCTTAAAAAAGTTTCCTTTTTAAATATGATATATGAATATTCACTTAAAATTTATCATACTGTCACAGAGTTGCCTCAACAGTGAAAGGAAACCCAGTAAAACTGAAAAGTACTAAGAGATTTAAAAATACTAGGTCTGTTATTTTTAATTTTCAGCATGCTCATCATGAAGCCTATAGTAACTAAAAGGGAGCATCTTTAAATGGCCAAAAGATGAATGTTATGGGCTTCAACCCCATCAGTGATTTCAAAATGAGCAAGCCCTTACATTATGTAGAAATCCTATCAGTTATCTCTTCTGCCACTATTTTTCGCCCATGAGAGTCCTTTATTATTTAAGCTCGATTTTTCTCTCAATGCAAGATTAAAAACGAAAAAGCCTAATTCTGTGAACTGCAATATCTGTCTCTTTTAAAAGGAGAAAGAAAATGGATTTGGAAGTAGTTCTGTTTACCTAAACCAGGACCAAATTATCTGATTAGTATGCATTCCTACTAGTTCATTTTATTCAGACAAATAAATCATGTCTTATATTCCTGTGGAATTATGCACACCAAGGCATGCATGTAGACTGTATACAAAGCATAAAGGACACATGAAACAGAAAAGATACTAAGCTGTGTATTCTCCTTTATCAAAGATGGCTCAGCATGATGAACAGCTTTATTTCCAGCCAGAGCACTGTGAATGACTGTAATGTATCTTTGAAGATGTTACAAAAATAACACTCTTGTGTTTTTAATTTTTCAAAGGTCATTCCCTTTAGAAATTTGTGAACTTCCATAAATGACGAATAGCACCTAACAATGAACAACTAGAGACAAACAGCCAGCTGGCTTATTGATATTCAAAGTCAACTCAAAAACAGCTTCATAACAAAGGGAAAGGAATACATAGCATAAGTAGAACACATGGGTTCAACTGGTAAAACACACATCAGAGGACATCCTGGATTCAAAACAGAACCGTTTAATTAGCAGCTTCAAGAAGACTGACCATTTGCATACTGAACAAATGACTGAGTTATCTGTGTTCTGCTCAAAGGCATTTGGATCTGAATGGTCAAGAATTATGTATTATATATCAGTCAATTAAGCATTAATGCACAAGTCTGAAGTCAGAAATGGTCAATGTTTGTTCAGAAAAAAATCTTCATCAGCAGAGTTCAGAGATCTTTTACTATGATTGCCATTGCGATGAGTTTGTTGGACAGATGCAGATCTGAGCAAATCCTTTCTAATTAAGGCTATGGGGCTAAAGGAAGTATTAGCAAAATGTGTTGTGTTCTTACTTTATATACACCTTCTATAGTAATAGACAGTGGAGGAGACTAGCCTAGCAAGTATTGATAAATTATTCTCTTCATGCCAGCTGAATCATTTCTATTTTGTTTTAGTATCAATACCTGAAAGACTTGCTTCTGAAACCTTGTCTCATGGTTATTCTAAAAATCTGAGGCCAATATTGAGAATTAGCTTCATATTTACAGGATTTAGAATGTACATGCTTGACTGGTGCTATCAAGATGCAATTTCATACAAACTACTGCAAACCTATAATAAGGTTCTCAGTGATGTGAAGACTCTATGGACAGTTCTAAGCTTTCCTTTCTTTGATATTCCATTTGCCAGAAAACAAAATAAAACAAACAAAAAAACCAACACACGCATTTGGAACAATGTTTGTAAATGAAATGATAAGATATCCTGAGGGATTTGAGCAAGAACAGTTAATGAAACCATCTAAAGAGGAACCTGTGTCATTTGCAACGATGGCTCAGCTTTGCAGCTCTTTAATATATTTTCACTTCCACAATTAACATCCGACAGCTCTTCTATATAACTTATTATCATTAGATTTCAAAGCTCTTTACAGTGTCTACTGTCATCAACCATCAAAAATACAAGCCTAATTGTAGCAACTATCATGTTTATGCAATGCTTTGGCAATGAAATTTCTTCCAAATAAATGGCTACAACTATACTAGTTAATTATGCCACTCCCAATGCAATAAAATATGCTCCTGTCTATTGTTAAAATAATCAAGGGAATATTTCTGGCCTAGGCTCATTTGCACTCTTCCAAATAATTCACAAGCCTGGGCTGGGAGCTGGAGCTTTCCAGTGATGACTCCCAGAAGGCCACTCACATGCAGCCACCCTGCTTTGGCAGGTAGAAGACTTTATTAGCACACGCCTGATCTTTGCCAGTTGGCCTCAGTGCCTGGGAATCTTCCCAAGCATGTTTAATTTACTAGTGTCAATGTAGCCTGATAGACCACTAATTAAACAATTTGGCCCTTTTATGCATTCTGCAGTTGTACTTCACTAGAAATAAAAGAGCTGGGTGGAGGACAGAGTATTTTAGACATTTCAAACTCTTGGAAATGAAAACTCAAAAATGGGTTACCCATTAACATAATATTATCTACCTAACAATGAAGATGTAACATTTTCTGCTTTTACATAGATATTTTTCTTTCTACAAAGATTCACATTTTTGCTGAAGGGCAATTTGGCAATATTGTCAATCAGGTCTACTGTATTCTCCTCTTCCAAATGAAGTGTTACATGACAGATGAAGTTCTGAGAGAGTTAAGCTTTCAGATAAAATGTTAAATGCTATTAAAACTGCAACATGCAAATCGTAGTTTTTCCTCCTGATGATTTACATTTTCACGCTGGAAATATAAATGAACAAATAAATACCTCTTCAGTCCCCACATACTGAAAATACTTCTTAGAGGTTAAATCACTATATTCTGAAGAAAGCTAGTCCAGATCATTGCTTTGTTTTGCTGTAGTTTAACTAGAAATATCAAGTTTGTCTGATTTTTTCAGTTCTGGAAGTTACAAGCAGTTGAGTGTATGTTTACAGAATCTAACAAACTCCGCTAACCTTTTTTTAGGTAGCCTGGGAGACAACCAGTCTTGCTTGAGGGAACTCAGCCCAACAACTCACTCACCCCTTTCACATCCCAGGCACCAGGCTACCTGACGTAAGAGATTTGTGTGCTGTGAGAATCTCTCATTAAGTTACAGAAAGCTTAAGTAGGCTGCAGAAAGAACTTTCCCATGTGACGACTCAAACCATCAAGACTCTCATGGTCTCAGTCTATTTTATACAAAGCAATACGGACGCTCCAGATACCGATCACTGAATAACATGAACCCTACTGATAAAGAACTCTCCGGAAAGGGGGAATACAACTGCCTATTTTTATTATATTGCAGGAACTGAAGCCAATTCCCTTATTTTCTGTCTGAGTACCCTAACTACTGAACTATTTGATGAGAGAAGAGTATCTTTTTCTGCTTGGCAGCTTTCTGAATATAGTCTTTTACCTCTTTTGATTTTCTTACAAGCACTCAAAAATATAACAATCCATTACATGGCTAATGAAACATTTGCTAATGAAAAAAATAAAAAAAGCATTGAAACATTTCAGGAAGCAAAAAATGCTGAAAAAAATAATAATTTAAGTTTGACCCAATCATTTTCCTTCTGATTTCTGGATTCAGGTACTGAAAAAATAAATAATGAAGTACTGGCAGATGGATAGGAAAAAATGCAGTAACATATAAATGTGTCTTCTCAAAACCTATGTTCATCTAAAAAAAAAAAAAAAAGGAAAAAAGAAAACAACCACCACAGGATGACTTTTTGAAGTTATTAATGACTTCTTTTTAAAACAAAAGAGGATCATTTTGCTTCTTGGGTTTCAATCTAGCTGAACATGCTGTCAGTGACCATCTCTGAATCCCTTTCCATTTCATAGGGAATTACTGTCTTACACTGATTCAACAGCATCAAGGGTAAAGTTAAAGTATGCCTTGAAGACGAAAGAAGTGGGGAGGAGCTAAAACATGTTTTTTAACATACACATGAACCCAAAAAAGCAGACTCCAAGTACTGAGAAGTACTTTTCTTATTACCCCATTTTAAATCCATACAGGGCCACATTTTTAAAATCACCTGAATGACAGAAGAATTAAACTTTCTTTCAGGATAAAGACAGAAGTTAAGTTCTAAATAAAATAGATCTTTGACACCACCTTTAACCTCTAGAACACCACAACTGGAGCCTTCAATCACATTAAAATCATCAAGTACTGCTGTTGATTTTTTTTCTTCCCTAGTTTCAAGATTCAATTTTATAGCTTTTATCCCCCAAATAACTTCTGCTAATGTGTGATTGTGAACTGAATGAACTTGTATCACCTACTTTGAATTAAATATTGATTCTTTGTGATGTATGAGTATACTGTATGTATAAGGTATACAGTAGAGCTAACAGCTGCTTTTTTGAACTCTTTTCCAACCTCCTTGTTAATAAAAATATCATCAATTTATCTATGGAATTTTGAAGCTTGAATAGTGTTTCATTTAGACAGTCCTAATGAATTAAATCAGAAAAGATTTATTTACTGAGACCTGAGGAAAACACTATCCAGATTTTCAAACACTGGCTTAAAACACAACCTTAGGATGTTGCCTATACCTGTAAACCTGAAACCAAAGAATGCAATTAAATTTGATCAATGAACAGAACAGGTGGGAAAAAAAAAAAAAAAAAAAAAAGGTTCTTCACTTAACTAGAAGATGTGTTTAAATCAAACTGAAGAACAAAATAATAATAGAGATTAATTTATTTCACATCACACTCCAGCAACGAATTGATGCCTACAAAGGATTACAGGACAGAATCTGCTTCCCTAGTATTAGGACTCTTTTCAGAAAATAGTGAATAATTACCGTGGCTGTAACAGACACTTTGCAGCACCTCAAGAGAAAAGCAGGCAAAACATGGTGCTTAAGAAGTAGGAAGGGATGCCTTCCCTTAAACCTTCTCCACAACAGCTATGACTAATTTCTTAAGTAAATCTGACAATTTTTATATATATGCCAAGGGCAGTTTCATCTCATTTGCAAATCAGGCATTCAAGCAAAACTGGTTTCCAAGGTTTCCATACTTTGTATTCTGTCAAACACTTTCCTTAAAATGACATTAAGAGCTGTAAAAGTTCCTTCTTCTATATGGAGAATGACTAGATAGCTATTAAATGCACGTGGTGAAATACATCCCATCCAGTTTGCATGGCGATATATTAAAAATGAAGCAAAAATCACTTCCAACATAATTTACTTTCTCAGAGTGAAACAGGTATGGGGCAGAGACATGTCCTTGTCTTAACTTTGTCTAAATTTAAATTCTAACCATTGCATATTGTGCATCATTTTAATGTAAACTAGCAAGAGGAGATAAAGGCCAGGTTCCTTTGTATTTCTTAGAGTTCCACCTCAAGTTACCTAAGTTCAGTTGGCTCATTCAAATATAAATGTGAAGATTTTTTTCAGACTGAAGGTGTGAGTGACTTGTCCTGAGAAGTCTCTCCAACTATAACATAGGCTGTACCCAGAGTTTTCACTGCCTCACTAAACTATGCCAAAGGCAGGATATGAAGGGCAGGATATGAAAGTAAAATGCTGTTGTTGTATCATTATACTGTTCAGGTGAGAGGTTATTTTCTGATGTATATTCTTTTTTTCTATCATGCATCTCTCTAGAAGTAGCTGAAGTTTCACTGAAAATTCCAGCTATTTCAGAATTTTTTTAAAAAAATAAATCCAAATTGGCGTTTTCCAGTGCAGTTACTATAGAAACTGAGTGGGAAATTAATTCTAGCTCTCTAACAAGAGTCAAGAATAACCACTTTCCATTACATATGCATAACGATAAAACTATGTTAGCTCATATAAAATAATAATTATGAAAATTATTTTTTCATGAAGTGGATTTTTATTTTTAAATGAGATCTTGAACAAGCAAGCAGAACCGAACTGTAAAAATACTCTGCACAGTTAGCTTGTTGTGTTACCAAAAACTTTGACAAACTTTTTGATCTCAGACTGAAAGCATTTTTTTGGCAATTTGGCTTTCTTGCTTTCTTCTGTACTTACAAATTCTACCAAACGTGAAGTGCAGATGAACTATAATTTGCTATATACAGCTGCACACTTCTCAATGTGCAATCACAGCTTCTGAAAGATCTGAGTAAGCAAGAAATAGATCAGCTCGCTCTCTGCTGGCATATATTCTGTCAGGGTAAGAGTTAAGGATTTCATCATGTAGGTTTAGAACACTTTTGCTTGGTAATGTCAGTGGGCTTTATATGGTGTGGTATGTTTAGAGCAAACCTTCTGTTCTTTATTTTCGCTTCATTTTTACTTTGCTGCCCGAGTGAGTGCTTTCCCTCTGAAACAAGGAAAAGGCATCCACATACACTGTCTGTAAATCTTTGCAGCTTAATTGCTTTCATCTGGGGACTTGTTATTGTTAAATTTAATAGACATTGGGGTGTTCTCTACTGAGAGCTTTAATGTGTTTGGGGCCTTAGAGATCTGTGAAGAAAAATGGAACATACGGATGGAAAGTCAATGGTCCAGTGACTAAGGAAAATCATGCACCTGCTAAAGAACGTCTTCCTTTTCATATTACACCGTGGTCTTTGGGCCTTAAATGACCAGGGATGACAATATGAATTTAAACCTTTTAGTCCTGCCATGATTACAAAAAGATAACTGGCATGAATATACCTATAATGGTTTGTATAGAGGAATATATCCTTGTTTGTATTTATGCATTCCTAACATACAGATGCAAAGTTCCTTATTATAGAGATGTTTTTTAATAGCAAAGAACTAATTCAAAAAGGATTCTAGATAAGTGGTTCCATATTTTAAATTTATGTTTATATCTGTTTTTAGATTATTAATAAGGTGCAGCATCCATTAGGATCATATTTTTCTATCTAAAGTGCAACTTTTTTTTTTACAGTGATCTATGAATTATTAAAGATAACTTCCTCAAAATGAAAAATGGTTTTGCAGGAATTTTTCGAGGTGCCACACTCACCATGTGATCCAAATGCACATCTAAGTGAGATCTGAATCCTATCAGAGCAGAGATATGATAAGAAGTATACATTGGAACTAAAGATGTATCGAACTGAAGACTGCATTCTGTAGAAGTGGAACTTTTACAAAAGTGGCTTCTGACTTAAGAACAATTCTTACAGCATACTCACAAGGAAATTTGGCATCATTTTTATAACTGTGTATCAACCATGTTAACAGTGTTTCTCTCAAATGCAAATCAAATGGGTTTAGATCCTGACTTTAGGAAAACTGCCACCTACAGAATTACAATCGTCTCATTCTGAACAACCTGGGCTGCCTTGCAAAACTATCCCACATTCGTGGGATACTTACCCGTGTGTTGTCTGCTGTAACCTTATAAAATGGCACAGCCACTGTTCTTAACTTAAGCAAAAGATACAGGTGTTGTTATAGCTAGTCTCCTTTTAAACAGCATGTTTAGTGAACATTGCCTAACACTTAGAAATCTTCAGTAATTGTAGGAATGCACCACTCTAACTCTAACCACTCTAACACCACAGGTTTCCCCCTCCAAAATCTTAATCTCTGCCTAAACATGGACCTCACTTTGAGCTCAGCAAACACCTAGCTCTCTGAGGGTAGCTGTCTTCATCTCTAAACGCAGAAAGAGCTTTAATGATAGATGTTGCAAGTGAAAGGAACAGGTGTTAATCTGAATCCCTTGATCCTATCACATGCAAAGTGACCCTAACTTCTACTGCATTGGATTTCTCAGCACAACTCTGCAGAGCAAGGTTGGGTTACAGTGGGTGAAACACTGAGTGCAATGCTCAGACAGAACAAAACAGTAAAAAGGAGAAACATTTACTTTGATGAAAATATAGACAGCTGAGACTCCAATTTAATCATTTTAATGCTATCAAAGCATTACCAGAGCTATTCATACAATTGTAATGTCAGGATTCATTGTCAGGTTTCACACATAATAATGTGAAGTTCAGCATGTATTTACGCTTTCCAGAATCTTAATCTGCCCCAAAAAATAAATATTGACAAATTCCAGAGACACTCTAGAGATCACCAGTCTGATTTCCAACCTAAAGACATCAGCTAAGAAGCCAGCTTTCAAAGTTTATCCACAGCAAATGTTTTGAGCTTTTTTTACTTCTATTCTTTAATGAACTATTCTGCCTGGAATTAATTACAGAAATCCACTACTGTTAACATGCTGTGCTCTGCAGTCAAAAAACAGGTAATAAACTTTTGGTCCTTTTAGCCAAACGGTTGGTTTGTTTACATAATTGAATAAAACAGAGTTTAAAAGGTTAAAACAAGAACCTTATACAGTCACTACTAATACAACAAGGAGAAAACATGGATATGGAGTGAAAGATGTTTCTCAGATGAGAGAAAGAAGCAGATGGAAAGCTGATGAGGCAAAGAAATGCCAACCTGGGACTTTATCAAGCCATTCAGGTGGCAAAGCAAATTGTTAGAACTTAATTCTGCACAATACTGATGAATCCCTGAGATTTTATGATCCCTAATCTTCCCTACAGATGAATTATTTGCATGTACAAAAATCTATATATCACTTTTTAAAAAAAAAAAAAAATCAATAGCTTGCTAGGAAAAATAAAATGAGAACTTTTTGGGAAACTGATTTGCTTTTATAGTACATTTGGTGACAGCTTTTCAAAACTCCACAGAAAGGAGGTTAGCTTTTGCTACATTCAGGGAGTTAATCTAAGCTATACTTTAATAGCCCTGATGTGTAAATATCACACTAGCTCCAGTCCAGAAGTGAAAATAATTTATAAGACTATGGCTTTGATAAAGCTCCTAGGGTGTCCTAGATAAGTAGATAGAAAATAAAGATGTTGGGGACCCTTTTATCTGAAGAGATCGTATTAATATGAAGTGTTTTGGATTCCAAGGACTGTCATCTTTAAAGAGAACAAGATTTGTTCAAAGGGGTGCTGTTGTGCTGTTGCAAAAATCCTTCTCTGAACTTCCACATACAATAATTTGTCACTGCTCAACCACTTCCCTTGATTTACCACAACTTCTCTCATTTGCATTTGCTTTTCACATGACTGATAGACTATATCCTGCTTCCACGTACAGACCACAGAAATGGTTGTTTGGACTGGGTAGTTTTACAATTACCTCTTATTCCACAGCTACAGCTAAGGTCACACAGGTTTAGAGACTCCAAAGTGTGCAGTAAAGTTGACTTTTGCAAAGAGCATTAATCTCTATGCATGAAAGACGATCTTGTTCATACGCAACAAGGGCTTAAGAGTGACAGCTCTCATTTGAAAGGCTATTAAAAAAGGGGAACGTTAGGAAAAAAAAAAAAAATAAGGAAGAGCATCTGAACATCAACTCCATTTAAAAAAAATAGGTATGACTAAAGGACAAAAGTATTATATAATCTAAAAAAAAATTACTGAATAAATGGTTTTTCATATTTTTATCCTGACATATAGTTTACTATTCCATCTATTGTGAAATCATGCAAAAACAAGAGAACAGTTTAACAATTTATATATTTTGTGAAAACCTGAGATTCTGTCTTAATGACTTAAGTCAGTAAGTGCTGAAGGTGTCAAGGCGCTTTATAAAACTGAGAGTGCGCTAGATTGGAATCAGTACTATCAACCCTTTGAGACCCGGTCAGTCTTCCTACTGTTACTCTAAAAAATTATTTTTGTTTATTTTTAAAGCAACAGGAAGACAAAACTTCTTGAATTTTTCCCTTTTCCCTTCCTTATTTCCAATTCTTGCTGAATTAGGAAAATTTCCTTGTGAAATACATATTCACTTGTAGTTTAAATGCAATGCCAGCAGAGCAGCAACATCTGCACCTCCATTATCCCTTAAGAACTGCATTGTCTTTTCTCCTAAGAGGCTGAGAAAATATATGAGAAAAATGAGTAGGAGGTACTATAGAAATGTGCTACAAAACTTACAGTGGAATTGCAAGCAAAGGGAAATGTTTCCTAACAAGAACCATGACCACTGTGAAAATACATCTTTGAAATTTGACTCAGTTCTAAAACAGAACAAACATCAAATTGTCAGTTGTCATGTATTCTAGAACCATTTATGCCATTTATTCTGAAGCACAATCACATTTATTTTCCTGACCGGCTGTGAGAAAGGGTTGAGATGTTACTGTCACAGTTAAAGTATGTTGCCATATTCAGCACAGATATTCAGCATTATGCTGCACATAATAAGCTTCACCACTCATCTTACGATTAGTCATGTTGACACATTTTTATAAATTAGAGCTAGCAATCATTTTCACATGAGACGTTTTCTCTGCAGAAGGACTCCTTTGGCTTTGCGGGAAGCACTAAAAGTCAGGCATCTACTACAGTCGAAAGCGATTTCTGTATGGAAAAGAGAAACATGCCTTTTGTGCATGCCAAAAGGAAAATGAAATGTGAATGAAATTTATGATGGCAACAACAAAAACATTATTTTCTACAAGTGAAGAGACATACACATAACTTCTTCTGGGCTAATTGTTAAGTTCTATATATCATAGTATAACCAACGGTAAAACAAAGCAAAAAAAATTCCACTAATGAGAATGGCCCAGATTCTCAGAGGGCATAAAACAGCTTAGTTACATTAAACACAAGAGCCACAGCAACTATTTCAGACAAACAGTTGCCATCTCTGAGCCTGAAAAAGAACCAGAAAGAACCAGAATAGTACTTCTTCTGTTTTGATTGATGAACTTCTGATTAATTTCCATTAAATATGAAACACTGTGCTAGATACATATTTTTAACTACGTGATACTTTTACAGTTTTAACCAGAAGTATAAAAGTAAGAAGCATGAAGTACTCTACAGCTGAGTATGTAACTAGAAGTAAGTCAACTGTCTGTTTCATTGTTCTGTTTTTTAAACACTAATTTTAAGATTTTACTGCTGGCACCTCTTTAAGCAAATACTTCCCATATTTATAGGTTTATATATTCAAAATAACAGACGTCGCAAATTATACAGAACACCGTATTACGTTACGGCACCTCTGTGGACCAAACAATTCCTACAATCCGAAAGCATTTTAAAATCACACAATCACACATCTGAAGACCTTTGATTTGTATTTGTGAAGGTCAATGCACATTTTTCATTGTTTTACTCTCATAGCCTGTCACACAGAACAATTGTATTTATGAAGAATGCAAAGGTGTTATGGTCAGGTTCCTCAGAGGACACTAGTAGGGCCTCTTTTGCCAAAGGCTGCCTTTCTTCTAGTCCCACCCACCCCTCAGAAGTTTTTCACAAAGACACTAGCTTTCCTCCAGCAACTGATGAGGATAGATTCGATTGTTAATTGCTTTCATTATTCCATCCTGACTTGTGCTTTAGTCCAAGAGCTCCACAGAGATCATTGCAAAAGCCTGCTCATCAGCATGAAGAATTTTATATGCATTATGAGATGAACAGTGTAGTACTGACAGGATAAGACATCATCTAACTTCAGTTTAAAGTAAATTTGCATTGCAGTTTGTTTAAGGACATTACAGGCAGCTATGCATTCATGTTTGACTGGAGTGTCACCTGGATTCTAAATTTTGTTGTAACACTTGCAAATACTATTATTAACTTCTAGTCTTTTGTTCTAACCATTACACCACATCCCAGAATAATGAATTCTACTTCACAGACAGCCCTGCTAGCCAGCTTTCTATGTCTATCAACATGCCCAAGCATATTTAAACAGCCTGGAGTGTGACAAACTCAATAAAATGATCAAAGAACTTCAAAGTGTCATAGCACCTCACAAGGCAGATCTGTGCAAAGGTATCAACTTTTACTTTGCAAATATTTGCAAGTAAAAAAAAAGATTTCCATGAATTTGTCAAAAGGCAAAAAATGTTACTTCTCCTAGTAAATACAATTTTTCATTATGACAGCAATAAAAATAGAGTGGTATATGTGCTCTGAGCTCTGCATATCTTGTAAAAATGAGTAAGATCATTATAACAAACTCACAGGAAAATAATTATTGGAAAACAAAAGGATTTTAGTGAGGATTGTATTTTCTTCATAGTTTTATCACAAACACTTTTTGAGTACGTGAAATATTGTAATTAATTTTAATTAAACCATTGTTACATCAATGTAACAATATATTGGCTATTAAAAGTCATGTGGCTATTACAACCCAGCAGAGGACTTAAAGCCTCTTGACAAGAATAGTAAAAGGAACAGATTTCTCCCTGCAGGAGCTACATTATTAGGATATCCAGGATAACTCTTCATTCTCAGCCTATACACCTACACTGCGCTATTCTTAGCGAAGAATAGCTATAACAAAGCCATCGGAGAGAGAGGGTTATACACTTCAAAAATGTCAGGGATAGGAGGGAGTTTGTTGTGTTTCACCACATCCGGGAACCTAAAGCTTATGGCTTGTAGTTTTTGGACATGTTACTTCCAGACAAAAGCACTAGGTTCCTGGATCTGGTAATCTGGGGGAGGACCAAGACAAAGACAGTGGTACTGTGAAGCCTGTAACTTGCTCCTTCCTGAAGTTTTCCTCAGGGCAATGTGATGAGCAAGAAGTTGGGAACAACAGAGGGATGTGGCTCTGAGCCATGCCTCAAGCTGGCTCCTGGCTGGCCCAGTGCGGTGATAATGAAGATATCTGCCTGGATTACAGCTGTGTTACAAAACCTGTGCTGCAAATTCTTGTGGCCACCTGTAAGCCAGCAACAGTGACCCAGCTGGAATAAATAAATACAGGTCTCCACTGTGTGGTCTCTATCCTCACCTTTACAAATCACCTTCACAAAGTATATGAAAGGGGGATGTTGCTTTGCATTCAACATTTATGGGTCTTAGGAAGATAATTTGCCATGGTTTAGCCCAGAGATTTTGTGGTAGGGTATGGAAATAAGAGTCATTTTGTACTGTATGCATGTGTATTTTTACACTTGTGCACAGCCTTCTATAATTTATTGATTTTACACTTCAAATCTTTAGGAAAAAAAGTTTGTTGTTGTTGTTGTTGTTTTTTGTTTTGTTTTTGTTTTTGTTTTTTGCATTGCTATTAAGCTTGCCTTTTCACAGAATCACATAATAGTCTAGGTTGGAAGAGACCTCCAAGATCACTGAGTCCAACCTCTGACCTAACGCTAACAAATCTTCCACTAAAGCATATCCCTAAGTTCTACATCTAAACGTCTTTTAAAGACCTCCAGGGATGGTGACTCAACCACTTCCCTGGGCAGCCTATTCCAGTGACTAACAACCTGTTCAGGAAAGAAGTTCTTCCTAATATCCAACCTAAGCCTCCCCTGGCGCAACTTTAGCCCATTCCCCCTCGTCCTGTCACCAGGCACGTGGGAGAACAGGCCAACCCCCACCTCGCTACAGCCTCCTTTCGGGTACCTGTAGAGTGCAATAAGGTCACCCCTGAGCCTCCTCTTCTCCAGGCTAAACAACCCCAGCTCCCTGAGCTGCTCCTCGTAAGACTTGTTCTCCAGACCCTTCACCAGCTTCACAGCCCTTCTCTGGACTTGCTCAAGCACCTCCATGTCCTTCTTGTAGCGAGGGGCCCAAAACGGAACGCAGTACTCGAGGTGCGGCCTCACCAGAGCCGAGTACAGGGAGCAATCACTTCCCTGGACCTGCTGGCCACGCTGTTTCTTATGCAAGCCAGGATGCTGCTGGCCTTCTTGCCACCTGAGCACACTGCTGGCTCATATTCAGCCGACTGTCAACCAATACTCCCAGGTCCTTCTCTGCCAGGCAGCTTTCTAACCACACATCTCCCAGCCTGTAGCTCTGTTTGGGGTTGTTGTGCCCCAGGTGCAGGACCCGGCACTTGGCCTTGTTGAACTTCATACCGTTGGCCTCGGCCCATCGGTCCAGCCTATCCAGGTCCTCCTGCAAAGCCTTCCTACTCTCGAGCAGATCATGCAGTTGATTTTGAAAACCTGTTTCAAAACATGCTATTAGGCACTTTGAACCACTTTTACAGTATCTCTAGATCTAATATCCAAAGCACATCTGTTAAACCATGGGATTATACTCTAATATTCTAACCTGGTACATATTCTAACCTGTCAGACCACTGGATGATAGTGTGATGAGTTCCTTTCAGAACTCAGAGAAATGGTCCTAATATCAAATTCTTTAACACTGCTGATACAGTATGGTAAACAGTTCACTATAATGTTACATACACTTATATGTACCCTTTTAGCAATGTGTTTGTTATTTTGGGGAAGGTATACTATCCAGTATTTTTCAATAGTTACTACATACTTCACTCCCTCCTAGTACAAAACCACCAGCAACAAAGACTAAGTACTCTTTTAAAGCTGAACATTATTTTTCTCTCTCCTAGTTCACTACCTGTAAAGAAATTAAAGGAAATTATTTTACAAGGTTTTGGAGGTATACTTTAGAAATACAATCATCTAACACCTAAGTACAGATACAACTTTTATCAGTTATATAGTGCAGAAAACATGAAGCTGTTACTCAGAAATACTCTTATATACTCAAAAAGAAGTATCTGAACCACCAGTACAGATCTTTTTATATATATATACTGATACAAGAAAGCCCAACATTTACTTTTTATGTTCATAGGCTTTTGAAAACATCACTATCCACAGTATTTGATGTTCAAAGATTTTCTTATATTTGTTATCAAGAATTATTTCCTTGATATCCACTCTTTACATACAAGCTGTGCATGTATGTGTTCATTTCCTGCATCCCTAAAGCTAGTATTTCTATGCTACTGGCACATGCAGATATATTGTTTCCATGAGAGTACAGAAGTGGAATGACTGGGTGCTTATTCACTAACAGAATCTTACCTGTATGAATGAGCACTTTTTTTCCTTACGTTTCTGACTAAAAAAAAAAAAAAAATAATAAAATTTGAACATGGATAATAAAGATGTAGAGTTTCCAACAGATTGGAAAGAACACAGAAACCAGTCCTTTTAGCCCCAGAGGTAAGTAGAACAAATTCATATGAGATTTCAATTTGGATGTGCACTGTGAATCATTTCTACAATGACAGCCAGATCTAATGCCAACATCAGTTGATTCACTACTGACACCACCCCAGAATTTCACCTGTTATCCCTTGGGGAAAGTCACTCAGCCTCTAAGTTTACTACACAATGATTTTTGCTACATGAAAACAGTCATCGAGTAATTGTCACTATAAATAAAAATAGTCACGAATCCACATGGTGGATTTTAGATTAATTCATTGAAGAGAAGCAGGCAGACATTAATTAAAGATTCTTCTGGATACACATATTTCTGCTAGGAATTTTCACACTAATCAAGAAACTACTTGTTAAAGATGTATTTTTTTTCCCATCTTTCTAGCTTAAAGTTCCTTTCTTCTCTCACATTAAATCCCACTGGTCATTGTTCTCACTAACCCTCCTTTCTATTGTTCCATCTTCAATTTCTGATTTTCTACTCCATGCTCCTCCAGTTTAACAAAAAACACCCCCCCACAAATCACCTTGCATTTAAAACACTCTTCAGCTGCAGGAGAAGAGGTGATGATGTGTTTGAGTATAAGAGTCCTATTTTTGCCTCTAAGCTCAGCAGTCCTAGGGTAATTGCCAGAATTACAGTGGCTTTCAAGTTGAGTTTACAAAATCAAGCTGGTTTCAAAGCAGCATTTACTGTTCCATAATTTCATCTAATCCCCACAGCTACTGACATAAACTAATTGCATGTACACATATGATCCCATTACGAATGGTACAATCCAGATGGTGCCAATCTGGGACTGCAATCAGAGTTCCAATGCTGTCAAATGCATGCCAAGCTTACCTGCTGCATTCACATCTCTATTCCTATTTCTTTATCAGACACTACACATTTAACTGGGTGGACAACAGAAAGCCACATGTTCCTATATCACCATGGAAAATACTGTGCAAAATATGTCCCACGACACACTATTGCCTGAAAAGTCTTAGATTTCGCTTTACATCTTTCTTTTCTTACTATTATCACCATCAGAACTATTTATTATTAATTTAGCAGCACTTACCGTTATGAACACCATTGTGGTGCACACAGAGAAGTGCTGTGATGCACAATGACCTAACAGCAGCAGGGCCTGAAATCTCTGTTAGACAGAGACAGTTCATAGCTGAAGAACACGCAGAATGTGTAGCTGTATTCCAGCCTAAATAGAAGAATCTGCAAACAAACTACTTGCATAGCTTGTGATTTTTTCTTTATGTCTTGTAGACTAACTAGTAACCTAAAACATATCTTTGCGACTTTATGCAGATACACATGTACTGCAAATCTAATTACTTTGGAAGAAATTTACTGAAGGATGTCTGATATTAAAATTGATGTTTACTTCTTCAATCTCTCAAGAAAGCTCAAGAATAAAACAAGTGAAGCAAAAAAGAAATACAACAATTCTTATATCCATTCACACTTTGATTGTCTGTAGGAAAAACGTTTGAAAAAATCAAGCAGACCTTGACAACTTAAAAGTGAAAAGGTTTCAGTGAAAAAGGAAACACACATCAATGCCATAGTCCTTTAATTGAAACTCTCCCTTGGGCTTAAACCGTGTGTTGCTGACCTGAGCATCAGTATATATAGTATCAAAAAGGAAACTAAGTAGTCCTTCATAATACAGAGGTTGGTTCAAACGTGTTGTAAGTTAAAAGAATACTTTAATCATAATGTTGTGAAACCAGGAAATAGCTCATGCCATAAGCCAGAACACATGCACAGGACAAAAACTATGCATATAAGGATATGAGGATATGTTGTATCATTACTATCATTGTCACATGTTGTAACATTGTAATATTGGCTATCAGAAAAAAAAAAAAAAAAAAAAGGAAATCTTAATATTATGGAAGAGCATCCCCCAGAATGAAAGGAACTTGAGGAAGCCACAGGAAGTCATTCTGGTTGTACACTTATTGCTGCTATGTACTAGTTGCAACTAGATTGAGGATTTGATCTTGTTTAGCTCTTTGTTCTGGATCTGAGGCAAAAAGATACGGAAGCACCAAGCAATGTTTCTCCTTTAAAAAAAAAGGAAGTCAATCCTACATTTCTTGTTCCATAATTTTATAGAGTACTTGTAAATATTAATGCAATTAACTGTAGTTGTACGGTCGTAACATGAAAGTTTCATTTAGATGCCAGACACATAGCAAATATTAGTGATATGGGGAAGCAGTGTTCCGAGAGTGCCACAGAGCATATCATCAAAGGATGCTACATCTTTGTGATCTATTGCAAGCCATATAGTTTGATTCTCTTCTCACTGTTTTATTCCATTGATCCTTGAGCTGTTATCCTGATCCACATCAACATTACTTAAGAGTAAAATCAGATCTACCTTTGGCAAGTGCTCAAGTCAGTCAGCTAAATATTCACTTTCTATCTGCACTCATACAAGTAATATGCTCCGAAAAGTAATTTTTAAAAGTCTGGCTGATGCAAACTCAATTTAGAATTCAGCTGAATATTCACCTTTTTTAATGATATTTATTCAGCTCTGGAAAATATTATACTTAAACAAACAGCTGATATAAATAGCCTGAATTTGTGGAGCTCTAAAGAACCACATTTTTAAGAGATGTAAGTCGGCTTGGTGGGTCTGCTGGAGCCAGTGGTCACACACTGCAGGATGAAGGCACCCAGTCATTCCTACCTCGATTCTGATTCTTTCCCTGTTAATATGTAAGCACAGATGATTTTATGATTGTTATTACTACTCTTCATATTATTAAACAAGCAGTTCAAAATTACTGTATTCAATTTGAATTGCTTCTCACAAAATCACTAGCAGAATTCCTTTCTGAACATGCAAGTGGCACTTCAGTATTTCATGAAGTGTTAAATTGGCAAAACAACAACATGAGTTCATTACTGCAGATTCTCTCCAGATGGAACCATAAATGTACTGTACTTTACTGAGCGCCTATGGTACAAAACAGAGTTGAATATTACGACCACTTTTGGAGGAATAATGTTGCAGAGAGTGATCATGTATTTTTGCAGGGAAGAAACTTATTTTAAAAAGAGCCTACAAGGGAAGATTCGAGAACCTCTGATTTCTTTTCACCTTTCTGTTTAGCCACGGAAAACTAGGACAAGCTGTCCTTGCGTCCTCTGCCCAGTCTGCAGCACCTGGACAGCAGGGACATCCCCTTTGCTGTGCCACAGCCCTGAGCAGGAAGGCTGCCCCCGAAGCCCTTCTCAACACACCCCAGCCACAGGGTTGATGGGCCACACAAGGGAACTGTGCTGCACAGCAGCAGTAAAGTCTCAAAGCCTCAAATGCAAAGATTTCTAAGCAGGAGATTTCCAGAGAGACTGAAAAAGACAAGGGAATCGAATACTTAAAAGTTTAAATATTAAATAAACATGTAAGGATAAAATGGAATTGATTCGAAGTTTCACAGCTGACTTCAAGAGAGACTACCAAAAGCTTTTTTTTTTTTTTTTCCCTTCACTATGCCAGTTTCCAATCATGTGTATTACTTAATCTACCCACATTTTTATTTACAGATTGAGAAGTGTGCATGTCTATTTTTAAACATTGGTCTAGTCCAGTCTCATCTCAATGTAAATCAAGAATCACTCCAGTGATGTTAAAAAAAATACCTAAAATATTTAAAATACAAATATAATCATCTCTATTTGGCATTGTTCTTTCCTTAAAGAAAAAAATCATTCCAAAAGTTTCAATACATTTAAAGTTGATTTATTTTGTCCTCTCTTCATTTGAGTAGCCTTTGCCCCAGAGTAACATCAATTCCTTAATCAGTACCATTTCATTCAGTGGACTTCCTTCAAGCTTCCACTGTTGTGCTGAGATTAGAACCAATCTTTTAATCTATGCCATCAGAGCTGCTCTTTAAACTAATAAATTAGATCTACTTCTTAAATACATCTGCATTTCTCATTTGTTTCTAGTTAGAAATTATTATTTTTTAATAATGCTTCCCAATGCCTGAAAGAGGGAGCTCCTTATTCCCTGGAATTTCAGATGTAAAAATAAATTTGGAAATAATAATGGAACAAGCAAACAGCAATGTATTCATTTCTCTCTGCTTTAGAAAGGCTGTGGTATCTTCAAGGGAGCATCCAATACAAAACAATGCTCCCCAGTCTCCAGTGTTGTGGTTGTTTTTCTGTTTTGTTTTAAAGTTAGAAAAAATGTAAAATGTTAGTAACACAGCCTTCTCAGTTCACTTACATGGCAGGAAACACATTGTACTTCAGCATACAGTCTGATCTACCCTGATTTCATAGGCATGTAAATCTCTTTTGTGAACTCTGCTTGTGTATTTCACAGATCAAAGCTGAAATTTCATTTAATTCCAACCAAGAATTTAATTGCAATAATAGTTGTCCCAATAAAAAATAAAAAATAAAAAATGAAAGCTAATGTGCTAGGCACCAGCCCTATCACTATGCAAAGGAAGAAGATAAAAATAAAAGGAAGGTTTGGAGCCTCACGCACCATACACAGTGACAGCTTATACAAAGTATCCAAACGACAAATGTGCATGCCTAAGTATTAAGAAGCCATCCACAAAAATGACAGCCTTGCATTCTCTCACACCTATCAAACATGTAATGCACCTAGAAAATATGCTTTACAGGTGGAAGTTTCATACTATTAAAAATTATTATATTGCCACAGACTTACCAACACGAAAACTGTTCTCAATAGTTCAATATTTTTATTTCAATAAGCTGTGACATTTCTTAAATATTCTGCAGTTTTGTAGAGGGTTATGCTTGAAGCAGGCCATACATACATACATACATACATACAGACATACAGTCTTTTAAGTCAAATACAACCTCTTGACAGGACCTGGCCTTCTTGAATCCCATTCTGCAGTCTCACATGCTAAGCAAGAATTCTCCTTAGGCATTCAAATTGCCTGCAGACACCCAGAGTCTGTTAAATGTCTTCCATAAGTCATGCTGAAATGACTACAGAGATTCAGGTTATAGAATGACCTTGTTTTGTGTACCAGTCAAACTCACTAAATCTATCTTTTTCATAGTAGATGTATTTTACCATTGTATGGTTCTTGAAATGTTTGAAATTCTTTTATGCTATTTCAGATTACTCTTAACGTAAATTGACAAGCAAGAATGCTATCTAAACTACTGTAAAGAGACTGACAACCAACACAATCTGAAGTCAGATAAAAGGGGAGTTTTTGATGGGCCTGAAATGTATAAGAGCAAGGCAAAGAATAAATCTGTTTCTTCCAAGTTATTTTCTTAAAGGAAAAATATTTGGAGTTTATTTCATCTTGGACCTGTCAAAATAGCTCAGTGATGTGAATTCAGAACATAAAAGTGTTGTATTAGCAATCAACAAGACAAGAGATGCACCAATCTTTTCTAGTATAGTTTTCTTATTAGACATATTTGTTTTACTTCATGAGATTGTTCTAAATCCATAAAATTTACATAAGTATGGCTGCATAGATAATTCCTGCTATGAAACTACTGGGAAGTTTCCATTTTCTGTTCAGTAAGGAACTCCACAGCCAAGAAAGGCAAGCCAACAATGGAAGGTAGTACTCTGATTACAATGGCACACTTACCCAAAATATTATTTGAAAAGCAATTGAGCAACTCTATACCTATCCTCATAATAAGTTATAGGAATTACAGATGCTACATATTCAATCTACTCATTAGGAAGAGTCAACAACCAACTGATAGTTTTAGATCTCCCAGCTGACAGCATGACTAAAACATTACAGAATTAATCTATACTTTGTTTTTAATTCCATCTCTGGACACGTGATTATAGATTTCATGCCAAACTCTTTTCTCCTTGTTACATTCTGGCAGAGGTAATGCTAGCAATAATACTTTTTTGCAATTGTTGGTTAAAATATGGTTTCTACTCCTTAAAAAAAAAAAAAAAAAAAAAAAAAGCTATTCAGATTTGAGTTTCCTAAGAAAACATATCTTGTCATACTTTAAAGATAAATGTCTTGAAGGGACAAAATTACAGTTAATAACTATGTTTCTCTAAAATAAAGATTTTTTTGAAAGAGGTAGCAGGTATCAGAAAAATATCATTTTCACTCAGCAAGACTTGTAAGAAAACATTCTTTGTTACTTATCCCAGTGAAATGCTCTATATTAAATTCATATACAGAAAAATCACAGAATTATCAGAATGATGCACTTCCCTTTTATTTTCACAATGAAATTAATCAGAGCTTATTTTCACAGTGACACTAATAAAAAAAAATATTCTCATACATTCTAACAGTATTTGGCTTACCAAAATACGTCTCTTACTGAGAATCAATAGCAGTAATTTTCAAGTAAATCTAAGTTTCAGATTTGCCCAAATACTGAATTGCATCTGGGCTGGAAGTCCACTAAGAATTTTTTTTCCACTAGCCTTATTTTCTCACATAATTTAGTGTGTTCTCTCAATGAATTATGAGAAATGAGAAAGCAATTAAGTCACAAATGAAAACATGTTAGATGATTTCAGACATCTCCTGAATACAATGTAAATTGGTAATGCCCAATAGAAGAGGAATGGAGATACCCTAGAAAGCATATTGTATGAACAACATAGACCTCCTACAATATCCCTTAGCTCCACTGTCAAGAAGCCAACATTCATTCATATTCCTCAAAAATAATAAAAAAATGACAGATGATCATTTCACTTCTATAAGGCAGATAAATTGAAGAGCATAAATTAAAAGCAATAACAATAAATAATACGACAACTGTTGTTCAGACTTGAATGTAAACTCCAAAACATAGTAAATGTGAGAAATTCTGTACTATTCTGTAGGGGTAACAGGAAGACATTCAATTAATTTTACAACAGATGAACAAATTTAATGATAAGACTATGACAAATCAGCTGAACATTTATTTTCTTAGACATAAAAATGAATGAATGAATGAGGCAGCAGGAAAAGGTATGTATGAAGGGAAACTTAAGATATTCTAATGGTTCTAATTTTAAAAGCTGCCATCAAATCTTGATGTATTATGAAAGTGTGTCAAGTGAGATAAATTATAGGCATGACACTGGGGAGATCAATAACGTACCTTAATTTATTAAATAGTGACTAAGTACAAGTACCATGGCTCAACACTGAAGAGTGCTAATAGAGGGTATGAAGATGTATTGAATGGTAAGAGTTCCATTTTGCAGGTAAATCTCAAAGACCAAGTATATATTTTAAGGACATTACCTGTATGCTTTATTTTATGGGTGCTGGTGGTAAAACATAGAGCAGAGACACAAGATCCGTACAAGGGGTTCTATATTAATAGACACACACACTCTACATGGAAGATGCTGAATGATCCTGTAATGTGTTTTTTATTGCATTCAGCATTTAACATTAATGTTCAACTCCCATTCTGTCAGTATTAAATGATTTTGTCAGGATAAAGAAAAAATAAGCCTGTTCTATCCTTAACCCAATGTAATCTTCCTTAGTGCTAGAGTTTAAAAGGAATTGTTTTTGCTCTTCTGCTCAACTTGAAATGTTAGGGGTTTGTGTTTTTTTGTTTTTTGTTTTTCCTATCTCATGTTTTTTAAAGCGTATTACTTGCCTTTATATCTTACTATAAATCTCCAAATGACAATGTGTGTTATGCAGCAAGTTTCCCAGTCTATGAATCTTTTCACTAGAAACTGGACTTACCAAGGTGCTGGATTCTCAGCTTTTCCTCTCTGTTGCATGTAAGGCTGATGTAACTGCCCTGGCCCTGACACCACCTTGCATAAAGCTGATAACAGACTCTGGCAAAACTTACCAGATTCTTCCCTAAGTGGAATGGATACATATGGTTGATTCCATAGCTTTATGTAAAAATAATAGTTACTATAATGACTTCATTGGCAATGTAGGAAAGCATTCCAGTACAATGCAGTCTAAGATAGAACACAAATTGCCTTCCTCGGCTATCAGAGCAGAGCCTTCCAACTATTTTTCCTCATGTGAAACAGGCTAGTCTCCTTCCCATGCTGATGCTTTTCCATTGAGTAGTGAAATCACTCATGAAGAAATCTGAAATATAAGATGCAGAATTGCCTGGCAGAGTATTTTCAGGTCTTGACAATCTGACAGTAAGTGGACTAGTTATGGTTACACTTGTTAGTTTAAGAGAGAGATCATTTCCTATCAGGAGAAATAAAATAAGAATAAATCTATCCTTTCCTAATAATCCCTCCCATCTGGAAGTATCACAGAATCACAGAATAGTCCAGGTTGGAAGAGACCTCCAAGATCACCGAGTACAACCTCTAAAGTAAAAGGAAGAAAAAAAAAAAAAAAAAAAAAAAAAAAAACACTACAATATAACCATGTTTTGAGACCTGTATAAAATCTTCTTTAAAATGTCTTGTCTGAGATGATGTTCATTTTCCCCTTCTGCACCTCCTATCAAATATGCTTTTCCAGAAACTCTATCTTAATATTTTAAGTCCATAAACACTGACACTTTCTGCAGTTTAGTTTTTCCACACCTTTTGTCTATTCTGTAGACCAAGTGGAACTCCTAGCTTTTCTCTGGATTACGCTGAGGGCACGCTGTGGAACTGCTTACCCTTTTCTTTTTTTCCTTGCTTGTTGCCACTCGGTAGAAGTGATTATAAAGAAATTTATGTTCACTTGCTATTAATTTTATAGGAAAAAAATAATCCAGACGAAGTATAATCCAACCAAAAGAACTTTCAATATAACTGAATAATCATGACGATGGAACACATGACCTAGACTGCAACCTGAAAACTGAGATTATATCTCATGAAGAACCAAAGTCCCAGGAGCTTTAAAACTGGATTTGAGGGGCTATGTGAGCAAGTTAGATATCGGATTACTATGCCTCCCTGCGAAATGTTATTTACAGTCCTTCTGACCTGAATGCTTCTACTTTGGCTATTAAAAATATACACTGTAGTCTACATATGCCGAATTAAGTCATTTACTTCATTTCTATACAATTTGAAAGCTGAAAAATGAGATAAATTTACCACACCTAGTAATCTCTTTAATAATGACAAATTAAGACATATGTTGAAAGCCCATAAATGGAATTTAACAAAGATACAGTATGAAAGTCCCCTTGTAACATGTTATTCTAATAAATTGTTTTATCCTACCACAGGCATTTTAGTGAGACATTTCCAGGAAATATGGCACTGTATCCTTTTAAAAGCAGAATGTTTACTTACAGTCCTAAATTTGCTCGATTGCCAGCAGTGATACCCTCACAAAGCTGTCAACCCTGACAGGAAATGCACACCATGTGTTCACAGAGCAGAAGCCCTCGGCATACGTCCTCCAGATGCATCACCTCTGCTGCCACCCAGGCCACAGCATCCCTAGAAATACGAAATACAAGTATTTATTTAAAATAATGCATACGTGACAAAATTCAATTCACGCATTAATATTAGAAAACACAATTTTCAGTGCTGTAACAGAAACTGGAAAACTGGCACATACCAGGTTTGCTAGTAACAATGCTGACTCAACATTTCTCCACACAGTTCTGTCTCTTCCAAGGGACAGTAGAGGACTGTGGAGTACTTATTCCTGACAGTTTTTCTTGCATGTGCATATAGCCAATTTGCCATTTCTTCTGTTGCACTCCCAGAAGAATACACATTTATTGGATCTTAAAGTGACGTTTTCCCTTAACTTAACAGTCTCAGACACTATTTATGAAGAAGGTGTTCTAGAAATATGTGTAGGTGATATGCATGTGATAAAATTTTTTAAAAAAGCTATTTAATCAGTAAACTAAAAACTACAGTCTCCAGGAGTTTTTCTTGAGGAAGCATTTGGGATCTGTATACTTTGATATCAAATGAAAAACTGCAAGAATGTTGTTATACAGGCAGGAATAAGATGCAAGAAGGCATGCAAAAAAGTTACAGCAGAGGTGAGGTATTTCCAAAAACTATATTAAGAGGTAAACACAATGAAAACAAAAAGGCTTTCCTGACCACTGTTAGAACAGACAGTGATTTTCTAACCAAATTTATATATGATCTAAGTTCATATAATTTATTACAGTAGATACTGTATGCCCTGAATACACTTCCCAGAATATACCAAGTACAAGAGATACTGATTCCAAATCCCAAGATAACACAAACATTTTCTGCAAATAAAGAGATTTCAAACTCTACACAGGAAAAACTACACAAGTTCACTGCCAGAACCCTATTAACTTCTTGAGTGTAAAACCAAAATTACACTAAAATTACATCAGACCCTCAGCTGTTACAAGCTAAGAACTCTGCTGCACAGTCGTAACACATAAAGCTACAATAAGCAAGCAAAATAAAGGCAGTCCATATTGTTAAAAACTCAAATTAACATTAGTAACTATTGCTCTTTCCCAGACCAGGTTATTAGTTGCATTTAGTTCCCTTTACTATTAGTTCCTTATTCAGCTGCAAACCAAATTCTGAAAACAAAAATATCCCCCCAAAAATATTTTAAGAGAAAAAATATTTTGCTAAAAATAAACAATTAAGCTTCTCACTTCAATTGTTAAACATCTTTCAATGTAAAATGTACTCTAAATTACCGTTATGCTTGGTTAGATTAAATCAAGTGTTCTTTGATCTGAAACATGAAGAACCATAAAATGTTTGGACGTGATAAAAATTTGACATCACGGATCAGCTTCACATCTTTTATTCTTTTTCATAAAGAAGTGTCAGACAACTACATAAAAATAATAGATCAAATAAACAGACAGTTGTACACAGACCATAAAATCTTAAAAAATACTGAATAACTCAAGCGAACTCTAGCAACACTTGTAATTTAAAACACTTGCAATTTTTCATAAAGCAATACTTTCTTAATTCTCATCTTTTTTCTACAGTGCCTTAGGAGAAAGAAAGGCAACAATTGAAACTATAACCGCAAATAAAGTGTTTACTTCTAGTATCACTGAAGTAAATATGCCATTAGAAGATAATGCATTTTGCAAACATTTGTTCCAGATCACTACAGAAAACAAAATTTTCAGAGACTGTGATATTTTTTCTCTCTTGCTATCTACAGTATTACTTTGCAACAAATAACATTTTTTAATACCTTCCCAACAAGAGATTCTTTTGATTTAGAAAAAAAGTAACACACAGATTAAGTACCTTTATTTGTTCTAGGGTAAGCGTTCAGATTTTCAGTGGTGTCACATAACCTAGGACTAGCTGGCTATATAAATTCTGATGTCTGCACTACTTTGAGTATCTCTGCATTGCACTGCCTGACACTTATCACAAGGAAAATGAAGTTCTCGTCTCAATTTTACCTCTGATCTGCTCCTTGGATCTACTCTGTCACTTTAAAACATAAGTTTTGCCTCTGTTTCTTGCCCTTTAATTTATGCTCCTGTGCCCCAACAGTTCGTGTATAGAGGAAAGAAGAGCTCACCAGGAAACCAGAGACAGTCAAGCAGTGACTAAATATATAATTGGGAGTTATAACACATACCTTGACTTGGAAAAGTAAACATCACATCCACGTTTCACTTTTATCTCCCTACATCTATGTTTTGTGTGATCTTATTTGGACAACTGTTTGCTTGTTCTTATGATTTTTTTCCAAACTTCTCAATTTGAGAAAAGTTAAGTGTCCTAAGACATTGTTTTCCTGCCAGCCAACCTTGAAAATAATTTCCTTCTTTCCCTCCCCCTGCTAGACATATTGACACCATAATACTACTGCTTCTCTTTCTCTTCCAGATAGTTTCTCCAACCTGTACTGCTTGTTCACCATCTTAGCACCAGCAGTTTTGCCAACACATGTCGCAAAGACCAGATGCATTTACATACTCTGGAGGAAACATACATACTGCTGTTACTCATATGACCATTACAGCTAGCTGATCCTTTGGTAATCACTCACCTGTTTCAAGACCCAACATTTGAACAGCCCTGCTGACTTTCATTTTTTTAAACTCCAAACTAACCAAAGCGCTTGGTTTTGCATATTTGCAATCCATTGCTATAGAGTTTGATACTCCAATTATGTACGCTCAATTTCTGTCCTGGCCACAACATATGTAAACATTTTGTCTTCTTATTGATTTTTGCCTTTCATAAATTCTAGTTATACAGTACTGACTTACTACTAAGTCCACTTTCAAAGGTTTATTAACTTGAGGTGCTTTAGGGAAAGAGATGCGTTTTCTTAAGAAATATGGGAAATCACTATTGTTTTCCAAGGTAAGAGTAAAATTTAAAGCATTTATTAGGTAGTCTTGTCAGGCTCATACTTTATAAATTATCATTAATTCCTTTATTAAGTGAACTCAATCAACCTAAATGAGTAGATTAGATGAAAATATATACTTTATATGCATTAGTAGCATATGAGTCACCTTGATCTCCTTTGGGATGAAACTCTAATTAACTCTGGAACATATTTTGTCTATAAAAATTCCTGTTGATTGCCCATGAGGTTAACAGGAACTCATTTTCCCATATGACGTTAACTTTTATGGGTTAAGGTTGTGAGTTACTGGGAGCAGCAGCTGCGTATTCTATGCTCAGGGCATGTCTTGCAGTTCAGTATTTTAAGAATCATGACATTCACATCTGATGTATGAAAAAGTCCCAAAAAGGAAGAGACATGATAAAAGATTATGTATTAAAATATTAGGATTGACAATTTATGTTGATAATCTGGCATACCACTTATGTATGTGCTATATAACATAAGTTTGGGAAATTATAACTAAACAAAAAATGAAGTTACCGACAGCTTAATTACTAAATCTAGAATACAGAATACACAGGATGCTCGTATTTTTGGTAAACTACTGAAAGAAAAACTGAATAGTGTAACTGAAGATCTTCAAATTATTAGGCCAAAATCCTAAAACACTGGTCGTAAGTGGAAGTTTTAACTGCACTTTGTCTTTTTCTGCCCAACTTACCTCCTTCATCAAATGAAACACCAAAACCTTCTTTGGTATAAGGTTGGGGTTGTGAAGTACTTTCAAGGTGTTTTCACTCCTTCCTACTATTTTTATGGACAAAACCAAAAGTCATAAAAACAAAAGAAAGATTAATCGTTTCCGCATTTCTCTCAAGAAAGAAATGTATTCTCTCAAGAAAGAAATGCTGCCTGATAGGAATTCAAGGAAAACCTGATAGGAATTCAAGCAGAACCAATACCATCGTTAGGTACTAAAAGCAGCCCAAATACAGAATCTCTATAAAAAAAACTGCTAGTACTCCATCTACTCAACTATGTTACGGCTTCTGGAAAGTGTGCTCGATGAGAGTGCTGGTTCCTTTGTAGCTATCAACTGTCCTTGTTCTTGTGCTCTAGACAGGCAGACTTCAGAGAAATAAAATGTGAGGGAATGTTCTCTAATCCTCATAGTTCTCATACTACTAGTCAAGGTAACAAACCTCTCTCCTGAGACTACTTTTAATAGCTGTAGATGCTTCTACTTGAACTGGCAACTATTCCTAAAACTGAGCAATATGGTTCAGAAAAGCCTGTCCATCGGACACTTCCCACAGAATTCTGAAATTCTGTATCAGTTGATATACACAACTATATAGGCCACACAGAGAATTCTCAAAAGAACAAATGCAGGTACATAAATAGCTCTGAATCACATATTAAAAAGCCTAATAGATGAAGAGTGCTCCACAGGCCTCTCAGTGAAAACAGCTTTACACATTATTTAATTTCATTGCAGTTTTGATTTGCACTGGAACATCCCTCTCAGCACGCAATTACTGTTTACTGGATTTTCATGTTTTTTTCTCTCCCCCCCCCCCCCCCCCCCCCCCCCTTTTTTTTTTTTTAAGTCTGCCAAAGAACTATTAGCATTTCACATGTCAGTGACACCTGGCATCCACAGTGACTCTGCAGAATTTAATGGCAGCAAGGGAATTGTTATTGTCTATTGCTTCACTGGTCCATGAACTGAGGAGCTCCTGAGCAAGTGCTGGCACAGCACAGCAAAGCAGCTGTTAGGCCCTATTGTTGTCAAGAATATGCATTCTGACAACTACTAATCATGTACTTACTCTGAACAGTGAATAATCTTATACATTTATTATTCTCAGAATATATTTACCCAACAAGTAATGGAAGCTCTAAATGAGTTTATGTCCTAGCAAGAAAACACAAGCAGTAATTAATTAGTTTATTGTTATTTAGCCACAATTTATTTATTTATTTTCCCAAGCCATGTAGTGTATAGTACATAAAGGTAGCTTTTGGTGGCATTTGTGTTTCTCAAGTTTTTGGCAAAATTCCTTGCAAAGTATTCTAGGGAACCTAAATTGTCTGAAAGAGGAGAGATAGAAGAGAGATTAAATTCTGTCTTGAATTGGGAGCAATCTCAAAAGACAGAAAAATGAGTGGTATAAGTAAAACAAACCCCTTGAGCTGTTGAAAGGGTTCAAACTAGTAATCATCTATTCTTTGTTAAAACGTCATAAGCAGAACTGCTAAACTGTCTAAATTGTACAAAGTTATTTAGGTTTGTCATGACAGGAAATAAGTGTAAGCCTTTCCCTGGGAAGGTAACAAACATAGTGACTGTGTGACAGCAGGTGAAACCCAGTTGTGATCTATGTAGGCTAAAACAGAATGGACAAAATCATTTTAACTTCGGAAGATTCTTTGGACTACGAGGACAATGATTCAGGGAAATGGGAATAGGTGTCAAATAAAAACTAGAAAGGTTAAGATCACATGCACAAGAAATAACCAACCGTTAGAGCGAAGTTTATACATGGGAATACATGGCAATGGTAATGCTCAGGGCACAATGTTGTCATGCTATTCAAACCTTGGATACAGGCAGTATATCCAGAGCATTTTTGAATAATGCATTATTTTTCTCCTTAACTTTTTCCTCTACTACTGTAAAGTAGCTGATCTTACCAAAGATTTGTAAGCTCCAGGAGTCTTCTGAACTTGTAAAACTAAATGAGTATTCTAGAACTACTGACCTTGCATAAGGGATACTCAGCATGGAAGATGGTAGGAGATCAAAACCTGAGAAAAATTTAATCTAGAATGGAAAGCATTACCAATTTTAGATACAGTGTGCCCCACTAGCACAGGCTCCAGCCTGCCCCCACACTGTGCTGCTGAGGAACCAAAGCCACATCAAGGCAACAACTGATGAGAACAAGAATTCCAGAAAACTTCAGGTGCCTCCGTGCTCAGAACAAGCTTTACATTTTGTTTTAGTCAACAGCCACAGATCCTTCTGTATCAAACCTTACTGTGAACAAAATACAAATGTTTAAACTTTTCTTGAGGAGACTGGGTGCAATCCCAAATTCATTTTTTTCCCAAGTGGAAAGCCTCTGCCCAGCAGGGAGCAGATTTTTCACTGGCTTGCGACTAGGTCATTCCCGAACAGTATCACTGCAGATCAAACAGGCTGTATCACCAGACTGACACTGATCTTGAACAAGTTACCTATTCACTGATTTAAAATCATTTCTTTTTGTCTAAAGAAATCTATTAGAGAAAATAAAATGTTCAATGATAGGTTCTATGAGTGACCATATGTAAGCACTACAAAATGTAGTGCTAATGATAGTAATACAGTATGAATGATTGTTAATTAGTAGATTGTTTAATTAGAAGGACACTACATACAGTCCTAGTGTGAATTTAAATCCCAAATACAGCATAAGGATGCAACAGACACCTGCACAACCACTGGTAACAACCTTGCCACAAAGGCATGCAAGTACCTAGCTGGGGCTACTAAAAGCATGGCTGCTGATAGCAAAATTGGGATATTGTTTTAAATTTTAACAAGCTGGTAACATGTATCACCCTGTATTATACCATTGCTGAAAGTAAGAAGTAATGAGGTACAAAAACTGCCTTAGGATAAGCCTGGAGAGACAGGAGTTAAAGGTGAGAGGAAAAGATCTCTGAGCAGCTACACAGAGTTGGAATCAAAAGATGCACACAAAACACCAGAATTGCTTGCTGGTCTTGGAACTCAAATACCAGATTTCAACACTGAATACAAGAACACCAGCATTCATGAATAACCTCAAAGTCTACTATTTTAAAACCTTACGATGTAGTCTCTTTATTTTATTTTATTTTATTTAGCCCCAAATTCATTCTGTTTTGAGTCAGCTTGACACCAGCCTTCCACCCTGAACTGGAACACGGCCCTTCCCCCAGCCAGAACAGAAATGCACTTACATTTTTGTAGGACTAACAAAAACAGTCTACATCTACTATTTTGAAAAGGTTATAATGATTTGTATTGAAATATTTAACTTGCCACCAAAACATTTAGATTTGTGACCATAATGATTCTTATTTTCCATTTTAACGACGAAAGTTTCAGGAATGGATTATATTGTGATGATAAGCCACATCGATTCAACTTTCTGTGATGCTTTTTGTTATTCCTTCTCTTTTACCTGCTTCTCCAGTCTTCAGTTCAAGGCTGTATCAGTTAGGTTTTATTTGATTTTAAGTTTGTTAATTGAATAGATACATAGGCATTTGAAAACACCAAGATTGCTCTACAGGGTCTTGTTTATCAGTGTCTAAATCTTGGAAAACAGCTTGCTACCATGCTAAATATACAACTATTTAAGTATTTATGTACAATGTTTGTTTACCATGGCAACTGCTATATCAACTTGACAGACACAGAAATAATTCCATTCAGATTCATTTACCTCTTCCTTAGAATCTGTCCATATTTTATAGTATTTAAAAAGAATTCTGGTATTTTCCCAATGAAGTATCTGTGGCATTTATAAAAGTGTATGTAGAAGTTTAGATATACCCTTTTTCTCTTTTTTCTTTCAGAAGACAGCAAAAAGGAAAAACAAAACAACAACAACAACAAACTACTACATTTATGTAAGAAAAACATTAACAGGAATGATTACGTTAAATGCCAGATAACACCACCACCACCAGATTTCATTAGCATTTTTTCAGAGTGGTTATCCAGATTTTCAGAGTGCTATTGAATATTTCATCTGACTCTGCAAGGACAAACAATTATGACAATTAAAAATCTTGTCATCAGTAGGTAATGTTGTATTTTAAAAATAATCATCTGTGACAAAGCTGTAGTGTAGACAGCAATATACTGCAGCATCAAGCATCCCCTTACACCTGATACGGACAATGGAAAGGGAGCACTGAGCAGATGCAGTGAGCAACCTGTGTTAAGTAGGCTGGAGAATCGAAGCATTGGGTTTTGCTGAACTGGATTAAATTAAACTACTGAATCACGTTCCAAACCCTTCTTCCACATGTAATCTTCAATGTATTTTATGTGCAAAACGTACTTGTCAATATGCCAGTACAGTCTATATGACTAAAAGTATTTGTCAATGATAGAACTGCTCAAATAACCCATTAAATCAGTTGGGGGAAAAAAACTTGGGAAGCTTTGGATATTACTCAACTTCTGGTTCTTCTGTTATAGAAGTTATTACTTTTTGTATTTATAACCCACATAACAAAAACAGAGGTGAAAAAAGAAATAGTACTAAAATTAGTAATCAAACTTTTAACAGCCTCTGTCATAATGCAAACAGGAAAACATATGTATCCTAGTAAAAATACACTTTCTCTAATTAGCTTTTTGTGCACTCCTTTCTTACACCTCAGACTCCACAGTCACGAGCTTCTGTATTCTAACCTCCCTTAATATTTAATCTTGCTCTTCTCTGGACCTCTAGAAGAACACAATCAACATCTGAATGCACTGTGGCAAAAGGTGAACTTGAATATGCAAAGCCCCTTTTCTGATCTTTGTTCTAGGAACTGAAGGTATAAAAGACAGAGGTCACGGAAATGACTGGTTAAACTGATGTAAATTCATGTATTTTAATGGATCGGACTAGATCTTTGAGTCACTGAAGAGACAGGGCCCACATCCTTCCTCATCTTCATCTGTGAAAATGGCCACACTTGTTATGTCACATTATGTTTTGATATATGGATTATCTCCAAGTGAAAGAGAACTATACACATGCAGTCCACAGAAATATAAACCCATAGTTCAGAAACACAAAGCGTAATTGTTGATTTATCTCTGCTTAACCTGTCACACTGAATTTCACTGACATCTGATTTACTAGTGAAATCAGAAGGTGAAGAATATGCAGTTTCAGAACTGCCAAAATTACAGCAGACCCCAAAGGGAGTTTCTAGGGTTAAAGAGAATAATAACGACAGTAAGAATAATAACTACAGCATGACTGGAAAGGAAACTGGGTATAATAGGATAGGTAATTACAGAAGACAATAAATTATTCAAGACAGCAACATTATGAGAATACAGTACCAGGAGAGATTATAAAGAGAAAGAAATAAGACCGGTCATAGAGTATTGTATATGCTGTTGAGTTTCCAATAGGGAATAATTCACTTATGTGATTCAATTCTTTATCCCTCATCACAGTCAGAAACCGCCCTGAATTAAACAGAGGACAAAATTAAGAAATACCATGAATTCTGCAATATCTTCTGTACTGGCAGCCACAATCCAGTCGCTTTTGCAGTAAATGAGTAATACTTAATAATGATAATAGTCATAATTTAACATTAAACACTTAAGGAAGGTTTATTATCTTCAAGTCCCATTAAGTAATTAACCAATTCATTAAGATTTCTAGCATAAAAGCAAGCAATGAAGTTTCACAGGGATACACTGCAAGTCCAACACTTCAGAACTTATCTCAACACTAAAAAATTCAGCACTTCTTAATATAAAGTGATCTAGCCCTACATTTACACCACACAACTCTGAAGAACATTTTTTGAGAAATCTATCTTTCCAGAAGTTTCCATGTTCTTAAATTCCCCTTCCTTTTGAGGGGGACCCAAATAGATGAGAGTTCTCACAGTAGAACAGGTGGACACATTACTGTTATTATTTGCTTTTAGGCAGCTTACCAGCAGAAAAGAAAAACAGGTATAACTTTTATCTTTTCCGGGGAGATCGAAACATAGGTAAAATTCAGAGTTCATGTAGACTTGTTTTGCATACTAGCAAGTTAAAATAAATCTAATGAGAAATATTTTCTTTCTGTACTGTAGGCTGCCTGAAAGTTCGGATTTTGATAGGCAAGGAACTTTTGAATCAGATGATAATCTTCACTTCCATTCTGCTACATGCACATTTCAAATACTATTTCTGCTTTCATTTTAGATCCTGATTTAGGATGACAAAAACCTAAGATCTGTACTTGCTCATATTTTACTTTTAATTTTATGCCTGTAAGGTCACAACTTTCTCTTCTTCATGCTAGTGAAATGCAAAACTGTCTTGCCTGAGTTCAGCAGGACTGAATAAAGCTAATACTGCTTGGGAAAAAAAAAAAAAAAAAAAAAAAAGAGGTAAACACATCTTCTCTATCTGTAGTGAAACAAAATTCAAAATTTGGTGAGGCATTTTCTGGAAGTGATACTTTATTTCCTCCTTTCATTTATTCAGTTTCCCAAACTTAAGATAAAAACAGTTTCTCCTTACTTGCAACTTGCTTCTTTGACTTAGATTTCCACCTCTTGAGAGGCATAGTGCTTGTAGTAGGCAGTATTTTAAGAAAGTGTTTCTAATTAAGTGAACAGGTGGCTTCAACCAGCAGGAACTACTGAGCAAACAAACCCAGTGAGAGCTGGGACTAGTTGTAGCAGATGGTGTGGTCTTTGTACCACTTTAATGAAGACTGTGCCTGAGCTCTCTGTTGGGTTTAATAAAACACTTTCCTTATCATTTGTGCAACTACATTTACACCAAAATAAAAATGAAATCTTTTCTAGATTACAAAAGCAGTGCAGTCTGTGCATCCTTCAAGCACATTCAAGCACTTATCAAAGAAGTATGTTATGCGTAACAAAATTCAGTAAAAAGGCTAATCCATACCTATTATCACCTATATCCATCCACTAGTGAAAAATACTGTTGTAATATTTGTATTATTGTAACAATCATCTTGCAAAACTTCACACAGACATTAACAGTCTTTAGGCAGTAGGTAGATACATAGATTTTTAACTTCCCCTTGCCAATCCCCTTTTCTATATGAATCGGCAATGGTTTATAATACATTAAATAAAATATAACCTTACAATTCCATTTATAGATTTATGTAAGCACACTCCAAATGAGAGTTCACATCAGGAATGGGAAAAATTGTCCAAATGTTTTTTTGCCTTTTTTTTTTTTTTTTTTTTTTTTAATTGTGAGAATTAATGTGCTATCTTGCATATTCCCTTTGACTTCAGCAAGGAGGAACAGAGAGAAAAGCACTGGTATAAAAACAATTCCAACAGATAAATGACCTTTCCAATTCAGTAAGGACTGAAAAGGAACACAGGGTACAGAATGGGAAAAGAGAAAGATTCCGTACACAATCAGTAACAGAATTCACAAGTGACAATAAATTACACTTCTGTTCAGCCCAGCATTATCAGAGAGTTTACGAATTTAGAAAATATTCATACAGTTTTCCACTTAAACATTTCCTAAAACATACCCATACGTAACATAGTTACAACACAGGGTGTTGCAAACACCCTACAAGAACATACAGAAAACTAGTTTTCTGAAGTCAGAAACAGATGATTCATCTCCGAGGCTCATGTGAGTAGGCAAGCTTCCCCTTTGTAATGTGGACGTTTCAGGCAAACAGTATCACATCTGAAGAAAATGTCTGGCAGTATTGCCAGTAAACTGCTCAGCAGCAAAGCAGGAAAGGATAGCCAGTGAGTGTAAAAGAGAAAAGTAAATAAATAAATAAAAATCTGTGCACCATTAGCCAAAGGTGATACAACAGGCACTTTGGATGGAATCAGATCATTTACTAATGTGTATTTTGAGGTATTTTCTTCTAAGGCACAGAAACATGTTATGAGAACAAATCTGAATCTGACCTGTAAATCTGCACCCTGCTGGAAAAGAGAAAATAATACAGTGATGCAAAAGGTATGTAGGTATCTGGTCTTTTTTTTATATATATATATATTATTTACAAAAATTTCATTCTATCAGTAGGGCAATTAACATATACATTGACCAGAGCATCTGACATCTGAAGTCCTGAACAGATGCCAATTATCTCTAAATGCATAGAAAACTATCTCAGTTTTATCAAATGGAACAGATACTTGGAAGGATGAGATTTTAAGATATTAGATAAGGGTGCCATGTATTTTGATTACTCTTTGTTCATGTTATTCTGATTATTATATTTGCTAACACACTGTAGTGTAGTTCTGCTATGTGTCTTGGGCTCGCATTCACATGGCTTTCTGTTCAAAGTACATGAAAAAAACTTAAATAATTGAGTATTACAAAATCATTCAGTAAAAACAGTATACCCTTTTCAATGTCACACATTTCTTTAACAGGCCTTAAAAGTATTACCAACATGGAAAAGAGAGACACCACTGAAATAAATAAGATAAATGGATCAGAAAATGGAAGTACAAAAGCACCCTTCCAAACTCTTTTAACAGTTTCTCCAAGAGCAGCACTACTGCATGATTGCAATAGTATCACTTGGTTGTTTATTGAAAGTCATATTCTAACCTACCTTTGTGCAAAACTTCAACTGATAAGGAAAAAGACATAATATGTCCCATTCTGTATATGCATACTCCAGTATGTAATAATTTGGCTGGAATATTGCAAGAATCACAGTATACACAACTCATTATTTTTACTGCTCATATCATTGAGCTTGTCTTGCGAGTTCTATTTATTTTTCACTGGAGTAATTCCTTTGGAATCTTCAAAGCAATTAGTTCAGGAGCACATGTTAGAGGGTGAAGAGTTTGAATGTTGCAGCAATGTAAGATAACCATAGATCACAAAATCTGTCACGGAATAATGCAATCAAGAACAAAGCAAATTGAAGCTTTGTTTTCAAAAGATAAGAATGCAATGGAATGCATCACTAGCTCCTCTTATTTCTTGTGCTGCCTACCTAAATGAGACTCCCTGCTTGCATATTTCAAAGTCATTGGTTAATTATCCTGTAGCAAAACCACATTTTGGGTACTGTGATTTGAACATAATGATGTGACTATAATTCGAACAAATTTGAAATATGCAAAGTTGAATACTTGATTTCAGATATAACCCAGTAATTAAAAGACATAACAAGTCATTTAACAGAAATGTTGCCGCAGTTAGGGAGAAAAACCGTTAATTGCAGCGTCTGCATCTCCCCCATATTTGCACAGCTTTGCTCCGTCCCCAAGTCAAGATCCAACTGCAAAACATAATGAATTAAAAGGTGTATGTTCTAAACTTTCAAACCATCCAAACATCACTGAAAATGAAAGAAACAAGATGGAATAAACAGACAAAATTTTTATTTTCTATTTAGTATGTGTAATGTATTCCTGGTATGACAAAGTAACATTATGCCAGTTAGAAGGATGACAGTACAATAAATGTAATGGAATCAAAGACAAAAGGCATGTTGAAGACTCTTTCTTTTAAAAATACACTGCTGTTGTTATCTTGGTAATTTTTATAATTCTGATGAGAGTTTTGTGCTGTTAGTTCATACAATTAAAGCATTTTTTGTATTTTTGATAATGCATGATTATATTGTTCCTTAAGAGAATGTCACGATTTCAGGTTGGGTTTTAGAGACCAGAGTTAATAAACCTTGCTAGGAGCTCTCCCTATGGCAGCTGCTCTTAGGCACCCAAGGTTAATATCACTGAATGTTCTTTCACTGAAAGACCAAGCACTCCTGTAAGAAAGGCCTGCTCCAAACTCAGCAATACAAAGGGAAATAGCACTGGTTACACTACGGCTCTCTGCAATTACAGGCAGCCTTTTATTCCCTGCCACCAATGTGATTTCAAATCCTGCAGTGACCTTGGTTTTGTCATTCCCTGATGAAAAATATAAGCATGTATTGAAAATGCACGTTCAGCGTTACTGTTCAGCCATGAATACCATTGAACAGTGACCGAACAGAGGGGATGAGAGATACAAATGTTCTACAGGTCAAACCTACAATCTGAGAACTCAATTAAAATTACTTAATTTACCCTTATTTCTGTGTTTCCTTTCCAGTCTAGTTGAGCACAGAGTATCACAGTAAACATGTTTCCACACGTCAGTTTGCCTCCACAAGTTGTTTCAATGCTATTTTTGTCACCCCCCCTGCTACAGCAGATGTGTAACATCCACATTACTTTGAAATGCACCTTTGTGCTTATGTAGAAAAAAGTGTTATTTACAATTGATAATGCTTACCACTTTTGTGAGTGTTCATGTCTCCTAGCAATCAGTTCAAAATCAGCAGCTCTGCTGTGTTTAGTCTTAACATCCCAGTAACAAGAACAGGCATCTGCTTTTAAGCAGAGAATGAAGTTATTTAGAAGAAAGGATGAGTTGTTTTGTACAGATAACGATTCAGACTTGGAGTGAATCAACAGATACCTACTGACACTGACTGACCTGTACCTATTTAGGACCGTTGCAAATCTGGCAAAGTTTTTATTTCCTTGATATGCAGAGCAAACCTTGCCTTAAAACCCCCAGCTTTAATCAGTGAGGGATATAAGAGAGCTAAAAAAATATTGCATTCTGCTTATCACACTTGATGAGATACATTCACCAGCTTCTATTTTACTTATGCTACTGTGACACAACTTTGCAAACAGGTGAAATACCTACGATAATCAACTTTTTTCAGGGTATCTAAACATGCAGATTGGTAATTAGCTATCAACATCTAAGTTTTGTTCCAACACTTGTCCCTTGTAAACCTCCTAGAAAAACTGGAGCTTTGACTTTGTTATAGGAGTGGGCAGAAGAAAGGATTATAAGCTTGAGAAGGTAGAGGTGCCTCAGAATTTGTTCAATATTGCCCACCAGCTCTCCTTTCTTTTCTTTTGCCAGAAAGGTAACATTGCAACAACAGGTCAGCGTTACAGCATTCATCAAAAGGCAGTACTTGACACTAATAATGCAGTGTGGTAAACAAAAATACTAAGAAACCCAGACACATTATCAAGAAAATATACAGTAAGTGCAGTAATAATAACTAGAGCCCATATGCAGGGATGCTAACCAGAAAATACGGAAGATGTGTTCCACATTCATCCACTTTGAAATTATCTAAAACTGCTAGTCTTCAGGGACACAGAAGAGTTCATCTCTGCGTCCAAACTTGGAGAAGAAAGTATGAATGGAGGCTGACACAAGATGCTTTCCCTCCTGTTTCTGTTATGAAGATCATAGTTGGTTTAGTTCAGTTGTTCTAGTTAGCTCACAGTATGTGGATCTTCAAAATGATAGACTGAAGTGCTTTGAGAAAGTCTAAATATATCAGAAAATTAAGAAAAAAACTACTGCTAATACAAGAGTCTCTCAATTATTAAACACTCAGAGGCATAAATCATTTCATTAATTCCAAATTAAAATTGCTCATTTGACTTTCCTATTGCCCATATAAGAAAATGTATTTGCATATACTTGTGCGGAATTCTTAAAAGTCAAGTATCATGCCCAGATAAAACAGACTATGTACTACACACAACAAAATGGAAAAACTACTCAAGTAAGGTGTCTGAAAAGAATTATGCCAATAAAAAAAAAGTCATAAGGACAACAATTTCAAAATGAAATCTGATGTTATATTATTGTATGTATTGCACATAACTTAAAACCATCAGTGCTAGTCAGGAACTGGCTCAAAAATAAGACTGCTGACTGCTCAAATGAATTTTTGGAATTCTTAAGCGTGTTATTTTCTTGAGAGAGGAAGAAAACCATCTCTGCCAAGCATTCTGCTATTTTGAGTGATTCAAGATAAATTATTTTTATATCTATACTAACAACATTTTTTTTTCCTAACATATGACTTGAACTATGGCAGCACACAGAATTACCGCAAGGACTGGCACCACATACAGACAATTTGCTTGTGCAATAGCTACCTTAATCTTCTGGGACCAAGATAGCCCAGAATAAGGACCAGCTCTTGGTGTTCTTTTCAACCTATATAATCATAATGACCTATAATTAAGTTTGTTTTATTCACATGGAATTCAGTGTTATCACTCTGGCGTTGTTCCCAAAATTTATCTGCCTCTAAACAGCACCCTTTTACCTCATTACAGTGTTGCTTTACACTTGACCTAACTCAGAAACCACAATTCAAAGCTTCTTACACACAAGAATTTCATAAAGACAGCACCAAATGTGAAGACAGACTAAGATAACCAACTATTGACAGTTCTCTAATGCTGTCCTACAGCAATTTTTTTTATTTGGAGGGAAGGACACACAAGTTCTCCTGCTATTATCTGGGAAACGGTCAGTAGTATAACCGATTGAGGAGCAAATAACTTTAGGACACACCCTCAGAAATTCATATGCAAAACTAAACCGCTTCAGTAAATCAAGTAGAGCTTTCCATGCAATTGCAAATTCTTATCAGTTATTAATGTTCAGTTTTAAGCCACTCATTCAAATTACTAATTATTTACTAATTATTTTCTATTTTTCTTGTTTAGGTAGCTGGCAATATTGAACTACTAAAAGCAGCGATGGTTTTAAGACACTTGCTATGATTTAATACACAATGACATGTTGGTTCTTATTTTTCCCCTTCTTTTCTTAGCATTGCACTCCAATGTGATGTCAGCTTGGAGGTTATTGAAATTATTGTTCATGCCCTGAAGATCTGGTAAAACAGGAATGTGTGATTCAAATTATTAACTGAAAAGAATAAAAGAGGACAACATAAAGGGTCTTATTTTTAATTCTCTTTGCAAATCTCAGCAGTTAAAAGCCAGATGAATAGAAATCAGATAAGGTTCATTATAGTTACAATCCATCCAGAGAAAGAGAAAGATAGAAGCTCTGGTACATTAACTTTTACGCTTGTGACCCAGTAAATAATGTTCCAGTTAGACCTGCGACTTCTTGCAACCCAAAGCTCATATAATTTCTGAAATACTACATGCATTTTTAATGTTACTGTTAACTGCTAAACACAGATCTGAAGAATGTCTAATTGAATATACAACTGGAATTTTTAAACAAATATTCATATTTTTGTTCTCAAAATTTTTGAGTATGATTATACTGTTTAAATAAATGAGAAAAAAAGGCTGTCAAACCTACAGCAATCCAATTGAAACATCAAATTTATGATGAGGCTAACACAGATGACATGCTTCCATTTTCTCTTCACACATGGGAGAAATTAGATTTTCAGTTAGCCTGGATCATTTAACCAATGCTTCTGTAATTCAGATGCAAGCACTGAGTGTTACCTGAGCAGACAGAAGAGGTAGAGGTGCAGGTCGAGGGAGTTTGACATTCTATTTGTCCCCACAAAAGGATGTCTATCAGATCATAATCTCGCTTCACTTGCAAGAAAGAAGAAATTTTGTAAACCTGTTTTTTCAGTTACTTCAGAGCAATAAAATAGAGCAATTTGCATGTAGAAAATAGATCCACCTTATATTATTGTATTTATTCACTGTGGAAATTGCATTATAATGATTCTCTTTTGATGTACGTGCAGGTTGGTTTAAGACAAGCCTCAATTGGTGAATACAGACAACTCATTAAAAATATAGGGACTAATTTGCATCCTAGCCTTTTACTTTTGTTTAACAAGTAGCATCTAAGTTGCACAGTTGGTGAGCCAGTAACAGGGATGTCTAATTATAAGGGCCATTAACAAGTTACAGATTAGCATCCTAAGGCTGGCTTCAGAGGTTAAAAGAACACAACATATCTTCTTGTCTGCTAAAGCTAGGTCTCTAATGTGGATAAAAACGAACATCTGTTGGTAAGAATGCCTGGCTAATTTCTCTGTTGCAGGACTTAAGATATTTTCTATACAGGCAGTCAAGAACAGAGTGAAGGAGTTTTGTCTTCTCAGTTCAATGTACAGCACTTCTGGTTCTGCAACGCTGAGATAAATTCAGGTTACAATTTCACCTCACTTTCTCACTGCTATACAAGCTATTCATAAAGAAAACTTTCAGCAATGATTGTAAGATCTACTGAACCAATGAATTTTTCAACCTATAATAGGGACCTAAAACTCATGATAAGCAATACCTTTTTCAAATTTTAGATTAATATAATGTGACCTATTCTGTAGAGACGAGGACAAGGAAATTATGACACTGCTGGCTTAGTAAACTTCTTGCCACAAATGCACTCTAAATTCTAAAAAAAAAAAAAAAAAAAAAAAAAAAAAAAAAAAAAAAGAGAGAGAGAGAGAATGGAAAGAGAACCTAGACATACGGTGTCATCCCCTTTTTAACATTGTTTCCTGTTTTTTTTCTTTCTTACACAACCACTGAGAGGACTCTGCTTACTACAAACGCTCTTACATAAAAAGAAAATGAAAACACAACAGATATTAATGTTTTCTAGTTTTGTCTTCTTCACCTCACTTTAATATTTTATGAGTTAAAATCATAGGAATCAAAGGAACACTTGTCAGAAAGAACCCTGAATGAAGCAGTACTCACTCGGATCAGCTTTGCATGGCTAAGCCTTTAAAACGTCCAGCCTCCATGAGCAACCTGTCACAGTACTTTCCTGCTCTCCTACTAAAGTAGTTTTCTCTAATATGCACTATGAATACAATCCTGATATTGTACCTCTTGGTTCTTGCTTTACTTTCTGCTTTTATGTACAAAAACTTACTTTGTTGTCTTTACACCTTTTCTTCAGGCAGTTGCAAACTGCCTGATCCCCTGTATGCCTCATCCTCCTAAGCCCAAACAAACCCAGCTCCCTCAGCCTCTCCTCACAGGTGACGAGCTCAAGGCTCCATATTTCTGGCCTCTCCAGTTTGTCAACACCCTTCTCAAACTGAGGGACTGAAATCTGAATTCAGTATTACAGACACAGCCTCACCAGCAGCATGTTTTCCAGTTGTATGTAATTACTAGGGCCATCCTGGCTCCATGTCAGCAGTTGGACCTTATGGGTCCCTTCCAGCTCAGGATGTTCTATGACTCTATGATCCTGTTTAAAACAGGTTATCAGATAACTGACACCAGTACTGGAGTTTAGAAGTTCTTGTAGTCATACTGTTTTGAGACCCATATGTACTACCCACATAAGCAATCTGCTCATGGATTGTGTATTCCAGGTTCCTGAGATGCTTTATGTGCCTGTCTCCGAATTGTTGAAACCAAAGCCTGAGAAACTTCTTTGCTGTTACAAAGGTCCAAGAAAGAATGTCAGAACAAAGACAAACTGAATCTAATCCTATTAATGCTGTACAAAGTCAATCTCCTGAGGCTTACTAGTGCTTGCAAACATGCAGTTAAGATGCCTCTGGTGATGGACATAAATTGTAGGTTTTCCTTTTTTTTTTTTTTTTTTTTTTTGCCATTTCTTACTTTCATTTTCTTTGCTCTTGATGAAAGCTGATTGACTGTAAAAGATCTACAGCAATGTCAATCTCCCGTTAACAGCTGGGAAGTCACTTTGTCTTACTTGCAGTGACAAAGAAACACAAGATAGTCATATTGTGACAGCCATACTCAGCAGAGAGGAATAGAAACAAATCTCTCTTCATTATTCTAGTCCCCCAATTTCAGCCCCTACCAAATCTTCTGAACAGTGAAAGAGGAAACATTCCTTATGAATGTCATTAACGGCTGATAGCCAATAGGGAAATTTATTTTCAGTCCATAAATCTTATTTTCAGGATGAAAGCAGATTTTTTTCCTTTCTGTGCTACTAAAAACATATTATGCCGTTTTCATTAACCTCTCCCATTTTAGGGGAAATAGCCTCTTAACTTTCCAAAACTGCTCGGCATACTGCCTGTTTCAAAGACACTACTGAAGAAGACAAGAATACCCCAGACAGAGGAATTCAACAGAGGAAAAAAAAAATACAGAGACAAAATGCTCGACACAAAAGCCTAGAACTGAACAGCATTCATGTAATGAATTTAGTTGTCAGTTTCCACAAGCACTTGTATGTAAATCACAGTTTCTACTGAAAGTGAATTTCCTAATTAGAAACACAGAGAAAGAAGCATAAAGACAGTCCTTCTCCTCACTGCCTGTGAACTGCTCGTTTCCATAGGTGCTGCTTCTCATTTAACAGAGACATTAGCATAGAGATAATCTGCATCATTCTGTTTCAAAGCACTGCTCTGTCCCACGAGTTTCAGCTGCCTAAATTAGGATAAAAAACAATTTGAGTCATTACATTTTAGATTCAGATTAGCTGAAGAAAATATAACTTTATTATTTACTTATACATAAACATTTATAAAAATATTATTTCCCTTATATTCACATAACATTAGATGGCTTCCTTGTAATAGAAGCTCATTCAAAAGAAATTTGAAAGATTAAAAAAAAGGTAAATAAATAAAATCACTAAACAGAAAACTTCTAATAAAACCATCATGCCCAATAGAGAACAGATACCTACAATTTCACATCCCACATGGCAGATTCCCTGTAAAGAAACAACTAAGTGTTTTTGTTTTGAAGTATGCCAATATATCTATCACAGGTCATTACTCAGTACTCTTGAAAAAAAAAGAGTTCTGCTCTTGCAGCACCATGCTGCACTAGTCAAACTACCAAAGTACTAGAATCTACCATGAAGTCATAATTTTATCCACTGAGAAAGGAAGCTTGGCAAAGATCATCATGAAGTTGGCAATAAATCTGAGATTCTATATAAAGAAAGGACGGATTAAAGATACTTTACCATTCATTTCTCAAGATTGGTAGTTATTTGTTGAAGCATTCAACGTTTATGAATTTCTGCAAACCAGAAAGTAGTAACTCAGTCAGCCGGACACGATGTCCCAGAGCCATCAGCCAGTCAGTAGAAAAATAACTGGTAATGAGTATGATGTATTGGTTATAGCAGATACTCCTATATTCTTTATTTAGCTCTGCCAACAATTAGTACGTGACCTTGAACAAATCACTGAACTGAAGAATCACCTACAGCACAAAGTTTATCCTGGGCACTGATAGAAATGTATTATAAATCTCACAGATCTTCAAATGCGAATAGTTAATTGAGGTTCTCTGAAATCTGTATGCTATTTTTAAGGAAGGCTGAAAGAAATTAAGAAATGTAAGTTCCACACCTACTTTTTCTGAATGTTATTTCTAGGCCCTCTGAAAAATGCCAAACAAACATTTTATGCTACAGTCTCCCTCTGTATGTGCAGTGGATCTGTTACCGTGGTACTCTTGCAGCGCTGTTTAACAGTGAGGCTTTATTAAGCAACACTGTTAAAGAGCTGTACACAAGACTGGTACACAAGGTACCGGTATGGAGACAGAATGCCAAATGTATGTAAACTCATATGTCCCCTCTTTGGACAACAAACAACAGAAATCAGATTCATTCCACCTACCTTCAGGGATGTCAGGAAATAACAAGGGCCAGCTGTTCATGCAAAGATGGTAAAAGTGGAACAGCGGGTAGCAGAGAGCTGAGCTGGAAGGTCTGGGTCAGGGTCCAAATGAAACCAGGCCCAGATACACCTGCTAGGTGGATTTTTCACCATAGCTCTTGTCAGCAAAGGAGCTGACTTTGAACTCAAGCAGCTAAACTCTCTCTTATCCAGCTCAACTCCTAGAAGAGGATGCCCCCCAGGTCCTGACCAGTGCACTGTGGCGCAGAAATAAGGGAGCTCGAAGCTTCTTACATGTCAAAAGAGAGAAAGGTTCTCCCAGAGTGCATTTCAGTACATGTACTATCTGTCATAACTTCTGATGGTGCTTCTCAGTCATGAATTAATCAACTTTTAATCTGTTTTACATAAGTGCTGAAGTGGAATGAGTATCTTCCCAAGAAACAGTTACACGTAATGAAGCCCTGCTTTCCTGGAAATGGCTAAACAACTGTCTGTCTATGGGAAACAATGAAATGAATTCCTACTTAGTTTGCTTTGTCAGCACATGCAGCTTTTGCCTTACCCAGTCAAATGTCTTTACCCTTACCCTTGAGTTTTGTCACTTTTACCCTTTCAATGCTCTCTGCCACACCCTACAAAGTAGCTAGTATGTTTAAGAAGTATTTTTATGTTTATATTATTAACAGAGCTTCAGAAATTCTGTCTGTGGCATCTGTTATCATACGCAGATAAAATCAGTTAAAATCACTGATATAATGACAGCTTTCTCAAGGGCAGAAAAGAATCTCTTCCAGCTCCAATTCTCAATTTTCCCTAGGCCTGGTTAAGACAATGGACAAATCCCTTTTTCCATTTGTTAGGCTTTACATGGCTTGGTTTCCTCACCTAGAAACTAGGAAAAACAAAACAAAACAAAACAAAAAAAACTTCCTCATAAGAACACCAGCAATGAAGTACTTTGGGATTGTACGATACATAGAGAGGATCAGTAACCAATACTAATTGCCAAACATAGCAAACCGACTACTACAACTCCATCTCATTTAGCAAGATCTGTGCCTAAGAACAGAGCGCATTAGTTCATGACCCATTTGCACGTCTGCCACTCAATTCAGCAGTCATGAGTTATGAAATTCTGGAAGTCCCTTTGCATTTCCGTGAATAAGTACATAGTAAACACAACTAGCTGTGATGCAGCGCTATTGTGCCTATGTTTGCATACTATTTTTTTTATGCAAAGCTCTATGAGAATATATTAAACTGACATCAATTAAAAACTATAGAAGTCAGTTATATTTATAACTTAATTTTAAATTTAAAAAACACCCTGAGGCCACCTGTAGGAAGACAAAGCATCATTTTCTAATTAATTTGAATGGAAGCACTTTCAAATTTTATTTTACTGAAGAACTACTGAATTTGGAAGATTTCTGCAGCTTTCCGAATTAGAAATTACTTTTCAAATACAGTTAAGCTGAGCAAGTTTTTCTCTACAACACCACCAATTTTTAATTTTACACTATCCTTCATCTCATAATATTGTTGATTCCCTCTCAATCATTAGGTGAAATGTGTTTTCCCCAAGGTTTTAGATTAAAAACAAAATTTCAAATTACAAGAAAAAAAAAAGTGAACTAAAGCAAAAAGCCTGATATTTCCACATGCTTGAAAACAATTACAGGAATTTCCAGATGCATGTTATAGAAGAAAGCACAAATCTCCCAATGTAACAGGGAGTCAACCTGAAATAAAAACTAGTAACTTAAATACACTATTAGAAACTCATAATGTTTTGTTTTGAATAAGCATTTGATGTACCGTTTTCATCATGAATGTTCATACAATAATATGAATGACTTTATATTAAGAAAATGTATTAACAGGTACAACTATTTTGCAGCTTTGCCCACATTGATACAACCATGGATAGAAACAATCCTGGGTGGCTTACACAGCACAACAGTAAGTGCTCAATACAATGAGTTTTGCTATATTCACTCGTCTCTCCTGTGTCATCCTTATTTTGAATCAAGGTAAATACTGAGTAGAATGTGATCTTTCTACTTGTGAATTATTACGCAAGCTTCACTTCGAGCTATGTAAAAACCTTCTAGATATTTCAACACTGCTGCAGCACAGCCTGTAGTATTAACACTTTAACACTTAGGCTCAAAATAAAATATCTAGATTGGGCAACACAAACTATATGTGTAAAATGAGTGGCATGTAAGGAACATAAGAAGGAAATCAGACAGTACTATCCTACCTTTTTTTTTTTTGTACTGAAATGCTACTTAGATATTCATTTCAAACAGTTAACCCAGAACAATAGAGGATTGCAAGTTAAATTTAAGTTTCTCAAGTACTTAAATAGCTTCTTAACCACTTAAAATCTCATCTAATATCTCTCATAATGCTCAAGCATATTCCTATCATTGGTTAAATGGCTTCCACAATAATACCTATGTATATCACTATTAATAAAGCTTTAAGAGTTTTTAAAAATGACTACATGTCTTATCAAACTAATTTACTTTGATACACTCACTGTATCAACACCATACAACCCGTTTTGCTCATTGCAGTACTCCAGTATTAATTTTCAGGATTTCAGAAATACTTTGACATGGTTAATTATAATATCTTAGTCCCACAAAATAGCTTACTGCCTTCATTTCTTCATTCTCATTGACAACATTTTTTTTCCAATAACCTAACTTTCAGAAAACACATATTTACAGCAATCTGACTTAAGCCCCATTTTCTTGGAACAATGAGGATGACATGGAACTGATGTTTCCTTAATTTCTACTGATATTTGCTTATGAAGAAGTTAAAACTTCATGCAACCCATTTTTGTAAGACATTTTTTCAAGGTTCCAGTTTGACACGGCCTTTCAGATCAAAAAAGAACAACTTAACCAAGTTCAAATACATTTCAGAAATGACATCTCAGAAGTGTAAGTTAGAAGCAGGACTGTAATGAACTGAAGGATAATCACAGCTGACTACCATTCACTAGTTCACATTGGAAACATTTATCATTAAACTCTCTCTTAAATGAAACTTTGTAATCCAACGGCAGTATCTGTCAGCTAAAAGAAGAAATGACAGAATTGTTCAATATAAGTCTTGTTCATTAGAACTTGGATTTTTTTTTTCCTTTTAAAAGAAAGGATGTCTTATGATTAAATCATCATTATAAATGAGATGGTAGCCTGTCACGTAGAAAATAGAGATTCTCTGGTTCTGGTAAACTGCTTCTCAGCCTAAGGGTTTTTAACTAACTTAAATGAGACAACTTCCTGTCTCACTAGTTTACATTTTTAATTCCGCACTAACAATTACCACAAACTTTTATCATTTAACGTGCTTCAAGACATAAAATGTTTATGTTCTTGTTATTAGCGTATGGCCATATATACATATGATCATACACAAAGTCAGACTACCATATACAGTCAATTTATTGGGATGAAGATATTAAAGTCTATAGACAATACCGCTACTGCAATAGGAGTTTCTTATCCTAATAACTAAAGTGTAAGTAAGTTTATTCTAATGACTAAAGTGTAAAGAAGGTACATAAGCACAACATTTCTATTGTTGCAGGGCTTCTTGTTCCTCAATGTAAGAGTTACACCAGCCAACCTGAACAGTTTAACGAGCACACCATATTTTCCAGTTCTTTCATGATTTTAACAGATTAAATTGGCACTAACCACACTTTTATTTCAGGGTCAGAATACATGTTTTCCTATTCAATCTTGAAAAGATAACATCAATGGTTGACCTCAATTTTTGCAGACTATACCACTAAATGGACTTTGTTATATTTGCCAATCAGTTAAAGGACCTGGTGAGACCTAAGTACTTTACCTCTATCAGCTATGAGCAAAGGCACACTAAGGTCAGCCCTGCCAATTTTAGAGGACTTCTGTTTCTTCCTCTCTCAAAAAGATACCAGAAGACTACATTTTAGTGTTGGGTGTTCCCAGAACAAATTCATACCCCTATATTTAACCCAAAGGAATACCTCAGAGTAAAAAAGGGGATACAGCAGCAGTCACTTCCAAGATACTCATGCATGATCCTGAGCATTTTGTACGTTTCTCTAATTCCCCATGTCATAATCATTTAATGGCACAACGAATCATGGTGTCTTAAACTCTGTGTAAGCAGGAAGATGCAAACCTCAATGAACCCAAAGAGAATGTCTAAATGAAGTCCCTTGTTCTTTTTCTTTATCTACTATTTACTGAGATTGCTAATTAAGTACGTGTGATGGTATCTAGTTATATTTCAGAGAAATAAAGAAGCATGAAGGTGGTATTTCTCCATTCAGAAATCACACTTGGGTATGACGTACAAAGGTCTACTCACCCAAAAACCTGCTCAGAGTCGGCAGTCTTAACGATCACATCACCCACAGAGGCTATGTAGCCAGCCTGTCTGATTGGGGGGCTCACTCTGTGCTGCAACTCCTACTGAGACCTGGAGGCTGGCAGCTGCCTACTTTACGCACCCCCAGAGGACAGGAGCAAAGGAGTGCAGTGCCCCAAAACACATTGCCCACTACGCACGTTTTTGGAACTGGGTACAGAAGGAGGACTTCTGAGGGGTGGTGCAACATTGCCTAAGGCGGTAATACAGTAGGAATTACAGTGAGGTTAAACAGGGTACCTCTGAAAGACTAAAATCAGCCTAACCAACTATGATCTCATTTGCATGTGTCTCCATGCCTCTTGAAGAGATGGCACTCATTTATGTTACCCTTATCCTCAAAGAGTCTGCATTTTCCATTCAGGAAGCTAGTTTTTGTATAGCAATGTGAAGCTGGAGAGCACCTCAATATTTAGTAAACAGAGAAAACTGGGGGAATAAAAAGGAGGGAGAAGAAAACAGATCCCTTAGTTTTTAACAGCAAACATCAAGTTCTTTCTTCATGCAAGAATGTAGTAGCTGAAATGAAGCTTGGCTGAAAGCTTCATTTCAGCCAAGTACTGAAGCACATCTTCTATCTGTCTATGTTTAGCAAAATATTTAGTAAAATACTTACTAGAGAAGTTATTCGCTTAATGAATAGGCATGCATTAGAGACTTGAGAACCAAGGAATCATTTTCACACAGAAATGCTTGCAATTGATCCATAATTTAGAATGGATCAACACAAAAATAAATTTGACAATTCTGTTTGAATATTAACAGGATGAATTAGTGGGATAAAATATTCATTCTGAAATGTTCACTGTGCTTTACTAATTATCACAGCAAACATAATACAGAAATTTAATAAATTCCTCCATCATTTACAGGTATATGCAAAGACATGCTTGGAGATGCAATGCAGGAAAACACAAATGGTACAAAATACAATTAAAGATGTTTTAATAGGTTGTCAAAGGTGTTAAGATACCATCGGGTAGCTTAGCACATCTGGGACAGCATTCAAGTACATGTCCTAAATATTCATTTCCTGTAGCTTTGCTTTGTCTCATCTTTTCATAAAAAAAAAAAAAAAAAAAAAAAAAAAAAAAACCTTTCCTCATAATTGTAAACATCACCATCTGACAGAAATATTTGTGCTTGGAATTCACTATATTCACATTGGAATGATGGAATGAACAAGTTTTTACAGCTTTTCTGAATAATAAAGGGTAAAACAAATATAAAGGCAAAGTTATACGCAAAAGCATGACTTGAAGCCAGGCCTGATGTTGACAAGATGTGTGTTTATCACTTCCAATGCAGTGAAGAAAGTAGCAGGAGATAGAGCCTTCTCTGTCATACTGGGATTCTAACAGTAGCATATACCTTACTTACACACCTGTATAACTGACAAAAGGAAATTGAGGCCATTTGCATTAGACACAAATATGATCATGGTGTAACACGAAGTTAAGTAGCTTTACAGTTTTGACACAGAAATAATAATCTTGAATAAACAGTTCTCATCTCTCTACCTGCCATGAAGCTTATTGCAATACAGCAATAGTCATGTGGCATAGATCCACTAGTATTAATTGGTTGAGGTATGGATATTGAATAATTTAGGTGTTAGTTTAATCCATATAATTATGTCCAAAGAACCATACACAAAGACTTCACCATTTTTAACTACCACCACCTCATCAGCTAGTAAAGTTATTTCAGCACAAAGTCCTCAATTTAAATGTTTTTGTTTGTTTGTTTTTTGTTTTTTTAAAAAAATGAGTCTACCTGGTTTATTCACCCAAAACTTTGTTAAACTGGATTCTTAACAAATCTATTTAAATTTACCACACATTTTCTGCAGATACACCACACAAAGAGGTCTTTCCAATTGGCTCACTTCCTACCAGTACTTTGGTGAAACTGGTCAAGCTAAAACATTTGAACAGCAACCACTTCAGGTCTGATAACCTTGACACAAAGCAGGATGGAAAAAATCTCTTCAGCTTTGCTTTTAACGTTTGTTTTTTACCACACTGCTGACTGGACAGATGCATTCCAATCCTACATGTAGCAATGGTTGGTTCTTTGAGAACAGAATAGCAAATGCCTACTGAACTTTTCTTTAAAAACTTAACACCGAAGATCAAAGACTAATTCAATTAATTCTAATCTCTAAAGTTATTGGATCTGGAGGTTTTATTATTAATATTTTTTAGGCTTTTAATCCTTTATACAACAACTTATGCAGGCACATAATATCCCAAATGATAAAAACATTGTGAATTCTCACAAATTTTTATCTAGCATGAATCATATATAAAGCTGTCAGTTTATCTCTTTCTCTATAGGAAAGAAGCAGACAATCCTGCCTATGATGGAAACAAGGCTGATAAAGATTGCAGATATGAGTGCACTATTTGCAACTAAACATTTATTCAGAGATCAGAAATTCTTTCCTAGCAGATACTGGGGTAGTTATTGGCATTTAACATGATCCTCTTTTAAGTAACTCTGTGTTAAAAAGGGATATAGAGCATCCTAATGACTGTGAAATGCAAAAATAGATTTCACCTCGCTGTATTGTCCATAGTTATGAGAGGCAAGTACTGACTGCACTAGTCAACAGAACATCTGTCATTGGCAGTAGCTGGACCAAGCTTTAGCATGTTTTGTTTGTTTGTTTTTTAATTAATAATTATTTTAAAATGTCATTATATATATTGTTTTTTTTTTTCCCCATCTAAATAAAAAAAACACTGCAAAAATAAAAAAGATTTAGACAATGTTCCCAGCTCTGATTTTAGGATTAGACTCATTGATAAGAAGTTCACCATGTGTATGTTATTCATTGAGTTCCTGCTCTGGTTAACTTTCCTAAGCTCCAGTTCCACTTGAACTTTTAATTAAGAAACTGTTACAAAAAAAAAAAAAAAAAAAAAAAGGAAGACAAAAAGAAAGACATAATGAGAACTGTTGCTTTTATGCAGAGAAAAGAAGCGTTTACAAAAATGGCAGAAGCTGAACCAGAAGGATCATAATTGAGGTTTGTAATTAAAGCTTATGATACCATAACCCTTCCTTCCTGAGATACTCTGAGACTAGTCAATTAAATAAAACGGATTCTCATGACATTTGCATGAAACATGCTTGCATATTATATATAAATGTGATACTAATGTGAGACAGAAATACTTGATTCAATTGCCTACCTCAAGCACTGAGCACCGTTTTAGGTAATATTCTCTCCTATCTGCTAATCTGTTCTTCAACTAAGGGCATTTCTGCCCTTCTGCCACCAACTCAAGGTAAATCCTAACAACTCTGGGGCACACCTGAGCTAATTTTAAATTAGACTGCACAGATTACTTCAGCCATGATCTTACAGCCTGAACTATAGCACAGGCTGCATCCTTCAGGTGTGTCACACTAAGATCTCTGCAGTCAGATGAACAGTACTGCTAGCCACAGTAGTTATCACACTACTAGATAACATGACTTACAACAAATCATACCTTTGTGTATGGTTAAAGGTCAGGGCTCAAGCCAGAACTCTTGACAGCATGGTGTCCCTCTGTGGCACCATATTGTTAGCTGCAAAGCACAGTACTAATCTATTATCAAATGAAGTAGAATGACCTGGATAAGAAAAAAAAAAAAAAAAAAGGACACCTGTTGACAATGTCAATGCCATGAAAAATCTGTCAGGGATCATTTCTTATTATTGAAGCTGAAAACCCATCAACTTCTCACTTTTCTACATATATAGAATCGTAGAATATTCCGAGTTGGAAGGGACCCATAAGGATCATCAAGTCCAACTCCTTGCACCGCACAGGTCTACGCAAAAGTTTAGACCGTGTGACTTAGTGCACAGTCCAAACGTTTCTTAAATTCATACAGGCTTGGTGCAGTGACTACTTCACTGGGGAGCCTGTTCCAGTGCGCAACCACCCTCTCAGTGAAAAATCTCCTGATATCTACTCCGAACTTCCCCTGCCTCAGCTTCACGCCGTTCCCACGGGTCCTATCACTGGTGTTTATGGAGAATAGGTCACCCACCTCTCCACTCCCCCTCACGAGGAAGTTGTAGACTGTGATGAGGTCCCCCCTCAGCCTCCTCTTCTCTAGGCTGAACAGGCCCAGTGACCTCAGCCGCTCTTCATACATCATCCCCTCCAGGCCCTTCACCATCTTGGTTGCCCTCAATATGAATTCATGTAACAAGTCTGTTTAGTTTCTGTATTTGCATGGAGAAGAGACCAACTCAAAAAGTTTCATCTGAGTTGCACAAATATATAAACAATGAAAAAATTCACATTTTTTTTTTCCTCCTATTTCTTTTCATCAGAATTCTTACTCATAAAACATAACAAAACACTTCATCAGCTTCTAATTTAAAATTAGTACAAGAATGAGTGATAATATTAGGGCATCAGACTATGGAATGATCAACATTTTAGACAAGGTCAAATGTATTGGGTCAGATGCTCTTTAACAAACATTCAAAGTGCATCATTGTGGGTATTTTTAATCATGTATCAGTCTGACTTAAATTCTATTTGCAGTATTTGAATGTATGAATAGAATTTTCAGAATTGTATGCTTTTATTTTTTATTTTATTTTCAAGTCAGTCAAAGCAAACACTTGAGATAGATACTGAAGAGAATTACACAAAAACACAAAGATTCACCTCCAATTTGGAGCATACTGCAGTACAAACCACCACCACCAAAAAAAAAACAAAAAACAACAACTGATGACTGAAGTCTTTCAAAAAAGAATAATGAATCTACATCAGTAGCCATGGAGAATTTCAAGAAAGCAAAATCAAACGTTACTAAAATTAAAAAAAAATAAAATAAAAAATCCAGCACAAGTTATATGATGTTGAGGTTTTATTAGAACTTCAGAGCTCTTTGAAACATGAATCTTAACGTCCACAGCTTAAGAGATTTTTAAGATTCACTGATCACAGTCTATAAAGTAGTTTGGGACACAATGTTATAATAAGATAGTTATACCAAAAAATAACATTGATATACACAAAGTTACAGAAGTAATATAGGACAGAAAATTTGGTAGTTTTATTTTTGAATGTTAAATATTGATAATATTAGCGAATAGAATAGAGCATTATTGATTAACTACCAAGTGTACTCAGTAAATGGTCTACATGTTTAATCAATGAGTTAGTACCTTGAATAGATCAATCCTTAAAGTACTTACCCAAATTTAGACATAGATAGCCTTCTATTTTCAACACACTAAGCATGAGCTGTGTGTGGTACACAACTCACAAGATAATATAAAATTATCTTTGTCATTGACCTAAAAATAAAACTTGTCTTCCTGGATATATTACGTACTTCCAGCTGGCTGTAACCATTTCACACTTGGAAATTAAGCCAATTCCTGTCAAATGACTGAGAGTCATGCTGATTTCAGGAAATCCAGAGATATCTGGTAAACTGTCAAGATGGGTTTGGTTAAATGTTAGCTGAGTTCAAAAGGAGAATAAAGAACATTAGTTTTACTGAATTCCAAGAAGTGATTTGCCTTGAGTTTACTTGAAGGCAAAAGAACAGAAAAGGTATTTGAACCCTAGAGAAACATGTTCAACCCTTCTCAGTAGTTTTTGGCCTATAATCCTCAGCGCATTCTAGTATTTCAATAGATAAACAGAAAGCTCCCTAAAGACCAGTCACTGCCTACTTGTCTAGTATATTTAATACAATAGGAAAATCATTCTACTTCACTGACTCATACAGAAATCATTTCAGAAGAACCCCAAACCTAACCTACTACTGGAAGAAAAATGAACAGACACTGATATTTCATATTTACTTGTATAGAGACACATGATATAACTGGATGGAAAGAAAGTATAAAATGAATATGCAAAGTATGAAGCTATCTGAAGGACAGCTGTAATAAATGCAAAAGCTGCCATCGCTGGCTGTCCTTTGCTCCACAATGTGGGGCTCAAACTAGACATACAGACTAGTACAGAACCAGCTGCTGACACCAGCCTTCATCACACAGGTATGGATAAAAGACTATGTCTTCAAAGATTTTGTACCTTCCTACCAAGCATTTGCTATACTGAGTCAACAGGAGTGGGACGTACTTCGGGAATTCTCTGGAGCAGGTGTCAGCTAAAACCATTTGGACCATGTTTAGCCAAAATTTCTAAAGCAAAATGGGCTTAAAATTCCTTTCACCTATACTGCACAGCTCTTGAACGCAACCAAGGACAGTGGATTGATGCTATCATTAACAGAACTTGAGATACAGCTGGAAGTATCTCAGATTACCCAGACTCTGTACTCCTCCACTTACGTTTTTGTCAGTTTCAAAGTTGAAAATGCACGAATGTAACCAGTTATTTTTGCTGCCTTTCAAAAACATTCCCTCTGAATTTGTTCTTGATGACTGTTCTACTCAAAAAAAAAAACAAACTCCTTTTTTCCTTTTTTTAAATTCAACTCCAGTTCCCGCTGCTATGGTTACATTAAAAAAAAAAAAAAAAAAAAAAAAAAAAAGGAGACAAAAAAATCCTTATGAGCCTAGCCTGTTTGGCTCATGTTTACTAAGTTCCTGCAACCCTCTTTAAAATACTACCACATGAGAGTCTTTATTTAAAACAATGCAGATATGTTGTAAGCTACTGCAATGGTTATAACACTTAGCAGTAAGTAGGATACAGTAATTATACTCTTAGAAATGAACTCAACTCCCATTTTCACCCCTTTCACTTCCAATAAATGCTTTTTCCCCTTCATCCATCATCTCCACACAGGAGACCTGGGCAGAAAATATTTGGTCAGATTACTGCTTGGGAATTAAGCAGGGCTCATCAAGTACCAAATCTTACCCAAACTGTTTAGGCCCAGCTGTGCCTTGTTTCACTTTGTGCCTCTCCTTCATACTCACATCCACCTTGTCAGAGACCCTGCACCAAACAATATAAATGTTCTAGATTTATTCCAAGGTAAAAATACTTTTTTTACCTTGAAGAAGGATAAAAAGAGTACAATATCACCAAAGGAACAAGACAAAACACAAACCAACCTTTTCTTTTCCCTTTCTCTAACCACACACAAAACATACATTAGTTTTGTGAAAATAATATTTTTTCCAATTCCACACACAGGTGATACCATTATAGAAAATATTGCATTACAGTGTAACATATGATTTAACTTAATATTTTGGCACCTAATGGCTCTTTTAGAATTAAACATGGTATTTAATTTAAATTTCCTTTAAGTTTGAATAGAAATAAACTTGAAAGAAGCATTTTTCCTGGTAACACCAGAAAAAACAGATGTTGCTCTTAATCCATACCATAACAGAACAATCACCACTCACAGTATTGGAGCATTTGGAAAATTAGATTTTTCCTCCCTGTATACAAATTTGCAAACTGAATACCCACAGTTCTTTGAAAGCTAAAGATGTTCATCATTTACCTGCTTCTGAAGTTCTCCATCTTATAGTTCCACATTTAGCAAAATCTCAGTTCTGTCACAAGGGATTTTCTCTTCAGTTCCCCTACCTCCCTATTTATCTGTTTCAGTTCATTAGCTAATATTTGGGAAATATTTGATTGCACAGACACACCAAAACTTCCGCACATTACGCAGGAGTGTCAGCTCCTGCAATAGGAAGAATATCTGGGCTGTTGTCATTCCAAGTGCCTCAGAACGTCACTGTATCTCACTAATGCCACTATACCAAAGTATTAAAAGACAGGGTAATTTTAAAGTTTGCCTGACATGACAAGTGATGAGCAGGACCCTTAAAATAGATACAGAAATACATCAGGAAAATCATAGCCAAGTCATAGCACATCTGAGAGCAGAAATCCAAAGGTTTTGTTCATTTCTTTTTGGAATAACTAGGGACTGACAAATGAGAAGCACAAAACATTGTGTTCACTGACTTCTTCCATTCATGAATACTCCATCAGAAACTTTTCATGAAGCCCAGCACTGTATTGCATGACTTTGCCTATGTTTTTAAAGCATGCTATATGGATCACAAGTTTCCCTTCAGTTTTCAACAGCAACTTTATTTCTGTTCCATACATCCAACTGTGAAATGAACCTCTGAGCAGAGCAGGAATTTATTTGACATGTGCAGTGGCATACTAAACATGAACAATCACCAAAACACTAGAAAATGGTATCCACACCTACTATATACTCGGTTTCCTCATTATTTCAATCATATCATCCCAAGAGGTTTTTAGCAAATGTACATAATACATAACCTTCCCATCTTCTCCTTTTTACGTGTGTTATTTTTATCTGCAGTTTGCACAATGCATATATACGCAAAGTGTGTATATGCACTGTTTGCACAGTCATATACAGGGGGCCTGCCATGCCTCCAGAGTGTATTTTGGAAGCTTACGAGGTAGCTTACAGCTACTGGCAGGCTTGTGCAATTTTTTTTTTTATTTCCATATATACAAATACTTATACTTACATACATAGTAACAGAAATCTGCACTGGATTAAACATACTTAATCCATGCACAGTACTGAATTTTTTCCTCTTTTAAGATCAGCAGGTGTCCTTAAGACAAAACCTTTATAAAAATGGTAAGTCTTTTAGCAAGAACAGCCTAAAATATTTTTAGAAAATATATTTCATTTTGTATAGTGCCACCTGTTATTATTTATGCTTTCAACCAGTTTCTTAGGTGTACTTCTTTATATCCTATCACTACTGTATCTGTTACAGTCAAACAGAAATTCTAATAGATATCTTAATAAGTGGTACAGTTTGCTAAACATCAAGTCCAGACAATTAAATTCACTGGCATGGAAGCTAATGGCAGTTGAACTCTGCTGAACACTAATAAAGTTTTTGTGAAGATATCCACAATGATATTTGATTCTGATTTAAATTCTGATAAAACAGAATAAAAGAGAGAACTACATTAAGAAACATTATATACTTGTGTCATCAGTGAAGCATAGAAATCACAGATAAACCCAAAAGCCACTAACAGTGGCAATGTTAAAGTGGTGAAATTTTTCTTTTACAGGCATTGAAGTCTAGTTCTGTTCTCCAATAATACCTTTAGTTCTTTTAACTCTACTATCTGAAGATATTTTGAAAAATGATGGCATACTTTCGTACCTAAGTGTTCACTGTGTTGAAACACCAGAGGTGTGGTGACAGAATAATTAAGGTAGAAAACCAAGCCTAACTCACATCACAGGCAGCATTGCCATTGACACAGTGACAGTGATGCACCATGCCTGTGTCAGGGAAGAGCGAAAGGCATCATTAACTGCTCTCGCTGAGCAAGAGGCCCAGTGCACCACTCAAGTGTACAAATGGAACAACCTTGTTCTAAAGTTACTTATCCTGCCACGATGCTTTCTTAGAGTAACTCCTTAATTAGCAAAAACTATATGTTATTTCTCTTTTGAAATACAGTCAGAATGAACTATTTCAATAAAATTGTCATAAATGGCGCTAAGGAGATAACAGTGGAAGAAAGTACCGATATATTTGAAATCTCAGTATGGTCAGCTCTTTTTAAAGTAAGCTTACTTTTTAAAAAAGCTTACTTTTTAAAGTAAGTCCAGTATGGATCATAAAGTTTCATTTTTAATGCATTAGCCCTTTATTCTAATGAACTCAGTATGGTAAACACGGTAGGTTATTCTCCTTCAAGTATGGCACTGGTTTATCAAGGTACCTAGGTACATGTATAATTTTAGGCATATAGATAGTTCAGCAGAGTTTATGAAATGTTAAAACTTAATAAAGATTTCATCTACTCTATTGTACACTGGAACGCAAAACAAACCCTATAGTTCAACATCTTCAGCAAATACACTGCAATTGCAATCAAAGCAAAGGGAAAAGCATCCAAAGAAAATAAAGTACTGTAATTTGTGGTTGGCAGCAAGGCACTTGATAGCATAAGAAACACATCTCTTTTTTTTTTTTTCTTTTGGAAGGAAAAACCTCTCTACAACAAAGAACAACTGCTGGAAATAAAGCAAGATTAACCTGTCTCTCTTCCATCTTCATCCTTGCAGTGGACAGCAGAGAGATAGCACTTGACTATTGTCCTACAGCAGCTGGTTCAAAAGCAAAAGCCTATCTACTTCATGATTTGAATCAACTTGTAACACAGAAAGAAAGGTGGACCTGGAGAAGTGAGCTAATTCGTCTTCGTAAGCCAAAGCAGGAACCACTCTGCTAAATTATCCCTGGAAAATGCTTGTTAGTCTGCTCGTAAGTAGTGCAGCGATAGACTCTGGGATGTCCTCAAGCAATCTGTTCTAGGACATAACTGTTTTTACAACTGGAATTTTTCCCTCAACGTCTAGTCTAAATCTTCCTTGCTGCAGTGTAATTCCATTATTCTTTATCCTGTCCCCAGAAGCAATGGAAAACAAATTATTCCCTTTCACTTTGAAGCAATTTGGAGACATTTGGAGACTCATCACGCTTTCGCTCCCTCTCACTCCATCTGTGCAATTAAAACTCTTTCAGCTGTGGAGACTTCCCAAACCGCTGTTTCGCCCCTTTCCACTGGATTCTCCCCAGCAGTGAGGCATGCTGCACAATACCTTAAACCGCAGGAGAAACTTCAATGGAACTAAGAAACATTTGCTCAGCGCCATGCACAGCCATGCACTTGCACACCACTGCATGACAAAACTCTGGTAATTAGCACTCAAATTCTCACCTAAGACAACCTGTGCTTTCTCCCTAGTACGTAGCACCACGGACATGATCTGCATGCGGGGTTTGCAGGGCTGGGAGTTGCAGCGGAGCCCGTGCACCTGGCGGCAGCTAAACGGCCGCAGAACGGCTCCGGGAGGCCTCTAGGCGCAGCAACGGCCCTGGGCGCCCCGAAGGCCACAGCATGTGGAGCCACCGCCCGAAGGCAGCCCAGCAGCAGCAAGGAGGAGCGCGACATGGCGGCACCACCCCCGGGATGAGCCTAACATGACGGCGCCGGGCGCAGCCGCTCCCTTCCTCCCTGAGGGGGGCGGTAAATAGCGTGGGTTTCTTAAGGCACAGTATAGTTACTCGCTTTGAGCCTGGAGGAAAGGTGTGTGGTTTTTTTATTTGTTTGTTTGTTTGTTTTTAAGCTAATATCCAAGTTACTGTCCAGAACATGGTGTTAATTGCCAACAAATTAAATTCAGTAAAAGTCACTCGAGTCAATGGCTGTTATACCCATAGTGCAGTATTTTGTACCTCTCCCTGCTAAGCTTCATCCTATTCTTTTTGATGCTACTTCTCCAAGTTATGAATGTCACTTTGAAGCTTTGCCCTGCTGGAGGCCCATGACAGTATCAGTCTTGGGAATAAACTACAATCTTACCAGTTTATTTTTCCAATTGAGTTGGAAGAAGTATGTGCAATAGCCACTTTAAAATAATAAGAATAATAAATTATTATATATTACATGTTATATGTAATATATTTATCATATATATTATATTACATTATATATGTTGTTATATTATAATATATGAAATAATAATATTAATAAAGTGCATTTTAAATGTACACTGTGGTGTCCAAAATACCTCAAATATTTTCATAAAGAGTGCTATACAGATCATGTAAAAATGGTGTTTATACTCTGTTTCACCAGCACTATGGTTATTTAAGTGTTACTCTGAAATACTCTAGAGAGCCATTAGTGGAGGATATATTTTGCACTTGATTTACCAGACTGTAGATGCTGCCACACTTAAAATCAAGAGTGCCTTGGCTGCAGCAGCATCCATCTTTCCACAACCCACTTGTTAACACTTCATGAACACCATATTCAGTCTGGACTGCCCGGGAGAATTAATTTAGGAAGGTCACTTCATGCAAGAGATTAAATACAAGCCCAACCACTTACCTTGTGCTTGTGAAACTGAACACAGAAATGAAGAAGTCAGCAGGATGTAAAGGTATGTTCTTTAATATAGGCAACAGCACACAAACCGGGTGCCCCTAATCATTCTAGCTGCTGCAGAGCAGCATGGGCTCAACTTCTTCTTGCACCCATATGGACCACCAGCAGCTCAAGGGAGCACTGCACGAGGAAAAACACTACTGACACCTTCTGTGCAAATAATGATTTGGAAATCAAGGTTGAAGAAATTATTTCTGTCTGGTATCCTGAAACAAACAAACAAACAACAACAACAACAAAAAGGTTTTAGTAAGAAAAAAAATAAGACCTATTTACTAAAAAAGCACAAGTGACATAACAGGAAAAATCCAGCCACCATACTGGGCTTTACAAAAGGCCTGTTGTGATTTTCCTATGGTGTCCTAGTAGAAGGAAAAGTAGAATGTCTAATGGTACGCTGCAGCAAAAACAATAGTAGCTGTTTTCTCACACTAGCTCTCTTTGACACTAGGCAAACTCCCCATCTTCAGCACTCCTGGTTCCACAATGTAAACATGAGAATCATCTTCCCAGTTATCTAAACTTGTGTTCATTATAATACCAGGCAAGTTTTATCAAACAATTATTTGTGGATACACATTTCAGCAGTTTTAATAATGTTTACCTAACTCATAGGGGTGCAGTGTGCATCAGTCATTTAATGCTGTAGAGATACTTTCAAAACACAAAACCTAGTATAATCACATAGCCAAAGTTAATAAATGATGCTATTGTTCCTTAGATTAATAATGTCTTCATAAAGGATGCCCTCTGTAAAAACAGACTACTTCTGTGCTGTATTTCAAAAGGCAACAAAAACATTATAATTAGACATCTTCCTGGTTTTCAGTGCTCCTTATAAATAGTTTTTAATATCACCTGAATTAATTTTCTTTCTCATTTAAAAGAATTGGAAAGAATACCCAAGGGAAAAAGAAAGTGTGCGAGAGAGAGAGAATTGCTTGTAACACCATTTCTCAGTATTCTATAACTCTGTACTGAAAATGTACCTCAGTGATGCAGGAGCTGTGAAAATTCTAGCTGTGATCATACAGGCTGGAAGGGGAGTGGAGGCTGTCCTAAAGTGGGAAGTGTTGCTTTTGCTACTTACTTTACTTAACTTAATACACAGTTGCCAATATGAAAAAAATCTGCACTTTTCCTTCTGCATTAGAATATGCCAACAAGTATGGTTCATTACCTGAAGGAATAAGTGATGCACCACCCACATCTTTCTTTAAAAAAAAAAAAAAAAAAAAAAAAAAAAAAACAGCAATACTTTTTTTTTTGTTTATGATTTAAACCAATAATCACACTAAACACTTGGAAATAAATGAAGCCTTTTCATGCTGATTAAATTTGGCTGAATGCTTTAAACATGTGACTTTGGCTGATCTAATCATCCCAGGATAGTCAGAGAGTTAATCTTGAAAATGTCTTCAGATATTTCAATTTGCAAAGCTGTGTTTTGTAGAATGCACTTTTACAAAGCATTTGTAACTTATCTGAGGTGCAAACTGCAACTGTTCAGAGACTGGGCAATAGCAAAACTTATTAACTAGCAAAATACTAAGCCAAGTAAAGTAACACAATAAGTTTTAATCAAAAGAATATAAAATTTGCCAAAGACTTTACATCATTGTAGGAGGTTTAGGCCTATCACCTACGATAAGGAAGGTATAAGGAATACCAAACATATAGCTTACATCTTCACAGCTTGTGCACAAAAGTTCAAGCTTACTACATGTACTTTGTGGAATTAGACTTCTCTGTGCCCACTGAACATAAGAACGATGTGATTCTTAAGTGATCCTTGCTCACTCTTCTGGAGAAAAGCAGGTTCCACTAAATGCAAGACTTACTTACTACTCATAGTAATCTTTTATTCCTACCTTCCTATCTGTGTGAAGGAAAATTTTAGGATGAATGGATTGAATCAGATTGGATTCCATCTTTCAGGGAACTCCCTGTTTTATTTTAAGCAGAACCTTTCCCTTCCACATCCTCTTTCCTGTCTCTCAGATGATTGGAAAATATATCTAGATCATATATTCTGATGCTGCAGTTGACCTTTAAAACTTTCATCTATTAAAGTGGTTGGAAAATGATAGAATAAAATAGAGGAAATACCACAGTTTTATGAAGTTAACCTAACCACTTAGATTTTCTTATAAACTATCTGTTCTTTACTGAAGCATATCTTTTCATTTGCATTGTAATATGTTATGGCTATTCTTACATGTGCTATGTATATCTAACTTAATGTGCTGCCTACCGTTTGAGTTCTATTATTTGACTAACCTTCCTAAGACACTTTTAAAACAAGTAAAGGTAATGAAAACAGAGTAGCTCAGTCCAGAAAATAGAATTTAGCAATAGTCTCAATCCCCCCCCCTTTTTTTTTTTCCTTTAAAAAAGATGGTTCTGAATTTTAAATCCTACTCTGTAATCAGCTGGCAAAACCAACTGTAGTTCTGCCGTATAAAATGCTCAGCTTTGTAAAATACATCAACCAGACTTAGAGATAGTACATAAGAGAAGAAGATTCAAATTTCTCTTAAACTAGCTAATAAACCACAGAACCACAAATAGCTGAAACACTCACAACCAAGGAAGCAACAAAAGATAGCTGGAAGTTTGACAACTTCTGCATGTCACCAAAAGATGTCAGTGAAATCTTTCCATTGTATAAATGGGTAAAATTGATCTTGCTTGCCAAAAGAAGAAAGAGTAGGTGTTATGAAAAGCATACTACAAAATAGTAAAGCATAACTAGCTAGTAAGAATATTGAGGCATAAACATACAAATCATGAAAACAATAAGCAATACAATCAACTGGAGTTATAACTGTGATACCACACACTATTTATTTGTATAATTTAAACCAGTTAGTTTGCTATAACTGGTGAGAAATGCAAGACGAACCTAGGTCTTAAAAATGAGAGTCCCAGAGCCAGTTTCTTCCTGTGCTTTCTTTCTACACTCCGGAAGATTCTACTTCAATGACATTAAGGTTATGATGGAAAAATGATTCAAACAGAAGTCTATAGAGATCTTGTTAATATGCCTTTATGATGTGATATTATGACGGCAATTCAATTTCATTGCAGGCCTAATGAGACCATGTTACAATGTCAAAATGAAAGGAAACCATATCAATCAAGTTATAGTACCCTTAGAGAAAGAAAAACCTAAAGAAATTAACCCCATTAAAAACTATTTTAAAACAACATTAAGATTTAGCGAATTCAGAATTGCTTTGCTTTTGTTGGTTTAATGCTTCGGGTAGAAACTAAATTTGGCACTGATTTACAATTCATGAAAATATACTGACATCAGGGGAGTCAATGAAACTTTAAGGAAATACAAGCACAGTATTAATGGTGAGTATTGTAGTTATGTAAAGTGTGGGGCAGAGCCTGTCCTCCAGCTAAAATCTTATTTTCAGAAGCAGAATTTCAATGTTTATAGCTTTAAAAGGTGTCAATTAGGCTGGCATTTATGCATTTAGCTCTTGGATCTCAACTCCCCTGATGCTGTATATCAATTTGTATTAAGTACTGTAGAGTTAGACCCCAAACTGCAAAAGTGAACAGAATTCAAGAGGAAATTTCTTAAAATACACAAATATGCCAGTGCCAACAATAAAGTATATTATATTATATCTATATAAAGAAGATGTCTGTATGTATAGCTAATACATACAGTGAAGACAGCAAGAATCTTGGTTAGGTCCAAGGTCCTCAAAATTGAGTTTACTAGTGCATACCACAGCTGATCGCCTTTGCTAGCTATACCTTTGGAATCACCTATAAAGCCATTTATGTCAAAGCTACCAAAACATTCTTAAGCCTTTTTTCTTACCTTGAAAGTATTCAAAGGTCTGTGTCAAAAATAATAATAAAAAATAATTTAAAAAATCTAAAAACTGTATATAATGGTGTGTTTTTTTTTTTGTTTGTTTGTTTGTTTTGATTTTGGCTTGTTTGTTTGGTGGTTGGGGTTTTTTGTTTGTTTGTTTTTTCATCAGAGGCCTTTCCATAAGCATTCTTTGAACAATTTGATTCCTCATCAACAATTTTTGTCCTTTTCAAGATAACGTTTCCTGTGAAGAACAGAAGTTAAATCCGTAATATGTAAGAGAATTTGATACAAGACAGCATGTGTATTCCATTTAAAATGTGCTACTACCATTTTCCAAACCATGTGTTACTAGCAGAGTCTGGAATGGAACTTTATATATATATGGTATGGAGGGTGAGGACTGAAGTATCAATATGGGGTGGCCTGGAAGCTTGATTGTATCTTACTAACACAAACCCACCAAGGCAGATGGCATGTGCTTACAATTGTGGAAGCAGCCACTGGATGGCTGGAAACATATCCCATGCCCCATTCCACCACCTGGAACACTATCCTGGGCCTTGAAAAGGAAGTTTTATGGTGATATAAGCTCCACTCTCTGTAAAAAATGCCACCCACCCAAAAAGGCTAGGGACATTTTAGCGCAGCAGGCAGAACACCACCATTTCGTGAGTTCACATACTTGTAAATAATAGGTATATGCCAATTTTCACCAAGAAGGTGAAAATACTTAAAAGGACAGAAATTTAAGACTTAGCAGGATATTAGTACCAAATATTTTGGATATATATATCATACCAAAATATTGTACAAAGTGAAAGACTGTTTGTAGTAGACACTGGTAATTGTATGGCACTAAGGAAAATTTGCAAACAAGCAAAAACTCCATTGATTTTTGGTTCTATTACTGTTGAACTTGCAGAGATGGCATTTTGTCAACACAGTATTCAGGGAAATTGATGGAAGGAAGTCTGAGCCATTCCTAAAACCAAAACCTGTTTGTTTCTATTTTTGCTTGTCTTTGACTGATGCACATCAACACAAAGAAATTTCTTGAAGATGTTTGGCACAAAACAGATGTTATACTGAATTTTTACTGTAAACAAATGAAAATAAACTTCTTTGTTTCCAGTATCATTATTATGTGAGAGAGTGTATTACCTAGAGGCCATACCCCCATTGTAGGAGGCATTGTACAAATCAGAACAGAAATAGACCATGCACGAAGATCAGACCCTGGAGAGTTTTAATATTTTTGTAATTTTTCACACAGAGTCTGTGCCCAAGGCCTATAGACATTTGGCCTTGTACAAGCATTTTCTTGTGTCAGGGTGGGCTTTAAAAAGGAAAATTAAGTGCAAAAAAAGCAGGTCTTTCCATTTCAAGAAACAAAATGTTCTTTTCTACAAAACTGATATTTACTCATAGCAATAGCTTTAGCAGAGTTAAGCATCAGTTACATCAGCAGTGTATTAATTGCATCTTATTTTTAAATTTTCACAAAATCTGTTTTGGTTGTTGCTGTCTGATAGGCAGTGATTTGCAATGGCTTAACAATGGATTCACTGAAACTTTATTTATCTTGCAAAATAATGTTCACTACAAAATTAAGCACTGCTGCAAAAATATCAGGATTACTGTCAACAGTAATGAGAATAGCAAAGAGAAGTGCAACACTGGAAGTATAAGTAAGATTGTAAAGTAAAAAAATTACTGGTATTTAATCCAGGCCATACAAAACTTGACCTTTAATCAGCAGTTATTTGTGTATATACACTCAGTTCAGACTGAACGTTCAATGAAGGAGAATGTACAAGCTAGGGGCAACATTCAGCAGCACAGATGTGTGAAATTGTTCTTATGGTCCAGACATCTAAACTCAATGCTCCCTAATCATTATGTCCAAGAAAATATTTTGTTCCAAGGGCATGAACATTTATTTCATCTATGAGTTCTTGTGTAGTGTACTTCCCCAAAAGTCTGACAAAGGCTTATTTGAGAGATTTTTTATTATTATTATTATTATTTTCCCTTGATCTTGTCCATATTTACTTTTAACTACATAAGGACAGACTGGTACAGTTTCCATCTGACCATGCATTATGTCAGTATGACAATACTGATGTCTCACACAGCGGAGTTAATTGGCATAAACATGCTTTTGTTTTATTGCAGTGTAACTATTTACCATACGGACTGTATCAATTTAATTATTTCAATAGTAAAAATCATTACTCTGACCAAATCTACTAGAAAAGTCATTCATAAATCTTTCTTTGAGCATAGACAAATTCCAACAGTTATAGTCTGGCTTTAGTATAATGTAACTGATAATATACATGAACACAGAAAAAAAAAAAAAAACTGTTACAGATGTTGAAAAAAAAAAAGCCATAAAGTTTTATAAGATCTAACTTAAAGAACCTAAAGACAGCTGCACATAAAACAATTCAGTTTTTATATTACAAACAAAATGTTTTAATAAATCTGAATATGTTACAATCATTGTACAGAGTGACTCATTTTGCAGTACGTCTTGCACAATGATCAACTGCTAGTTATTTATGAAATCTGAAAGATTAATCTTTGCGCTGCACCTCCTATGGCATTTCCTATTTTACCTAATTGAACCTTCTTCTTAGTGAGGTTCTTTCTCTCACATGCTGAGTTCCCTGCACACAGTACAGTCACTATTGCTGTCCTGCCTTACAGCTGCATTACTGTCCAATAGTTTTTCCTGAAATGTCAGAATCTGTTAGTCACTAACACACTTACATACCTGATTTTTCCATTCATTTCCATTTGCCTTCAATGTCAACTGATAGTCTAATCGGTGTTTCCCATATATTTTATGCCCTGATATTGCAATGTTCCATTATCTTCCTTCTATCAAGTTTCTAGTAGTTATAATGTTTCCATAAGCTCATTTAAATCCAAGTTTTCCAATAGCTTTTCTTAGATTTACTTGCTTAAGTGTATGTATATATACATATATATTTACTTCATTCAAAGCATGTATCAGCCTGAGCAATGTGCTCTTACACATACGTCAGCTTCTCCTCATTCTTTTGTCTATATTTAACTTTAATGCCAGCAATTCAATTTCATTTTGATTCAAAGTTTATTCCTCCTGTGCCTCCTCCTTTATTACCAGAGGTTCTCCATTTCCTAATGATGCTGATTCATTTTCCACTGAGCATATTAATTTCCTCAGCTACATCTTCGAATGCTGCATCTCCATCTTGCTGTCTGACCCTGAAAAGATTTCAGGGAATATTAATATACATCTTGGTCTTTTACTTCTTAACTGGACATTCACGTTTTAACTCCAACACCTCTTCTACCTTTTCCTTTGTGACTAGCACAATAACACAAGCAGCTCTCCTATATTTCTGTCCCAGTAAGAATAGCCTAGGAATGTCTACATACATTTCAGTAAAACATTTCTGTGATGGGTGTTCTGCCAAATAATAAATAATATCACTACCTAACTGTGAATACTCAAGTGTGTTTACTGTTATTAGAGTTATTTTAATGATTTACATGTACTGTGTGCTTAATTTTTGTCAAATATTGGTAAATCAATTAAAACAATATAATGCCATTGGGAAAAACATGATTTGCAAAATAATTATAAGCAATTGGCACCAGATGTTCTATTTCTGCAAAATTTGCATTTTCAGTTTTATAGTATTTTCATTTTTCTTCTGGCAAAATGCTTAAGTAATCATACCTCATATGTCTGTTTTTTTTTTTGTTTGTTCGTTTGTTTTGTTTGTTTTGTTTTTGTTTTTTAGCTTTGGCATTATGATAATGTAATTTACAAGGTAAAGCTCAGGTCCTATTTCCAAAGCCAGTTAAACTTAGTGCTTTTATCCCCTACCATTTAAAAAAAAAAAAAAAAGCAGCGCATCTCATATTCTAACCACACTTACTTAGGCTTATCTACTGACCTGATCTGGGGCCCATGTGAACCTAATGAGGTTCAACAAGTCCAAGTACATGGTGCTGCACTGAGAGCAGTCCTGTAGGGAAGGACTTCTGGGTTCTGTTGTACAAAAGGCTTGACATGAGCCAGCAGTGTGTGCTTGCAGCCCAGAAAGCCAACTGCATCCTGGGCTGCATCAACAGAGGAGTGGCCAGCAGGGGAGGGAGGTGATTGTCTCTGCTCTGTCCTTTTGAGACCCCACCTGGAGTACTGCGTCCAGGTTTGCGGCCCCCAGCACAAGAAGGATGTTGATCTGTTAGAATGGGTCCAGAGGAGTGCTGTGAAGATGATCAGAGGGCTGGAGCACCTCTCCTAAATAAAATCAGATAATCCTTATCTGATTTTTTAATGATTTACCTCATTACCATACCTTTGCAAGACGGGTCTTCTCCTTTAGGATGACTGTCAATGAATCAACTTTTCTGGGTTGCAATACATTTTGTACAATTAGAAGGCCTGAATAAAGTCTTATTTTCCATCACTTCTAAGGACTGGCTTTGCATTTTTTCCATGCTCTCAGCAGTCTTAGGTGTGCTAAAAGCACTTTTCTTGCTATATTTGCTTGCAGACACTCTGCCTGTTCCTCCTTATTATCCCACAAATATTACTAAAGAGCAACACTGTGACACTATATTAGTCAAAAGCTAGTTTTTCTCAGAGTATTTTATAATTCCTTTTCTACCAATGCAAAAAATTCTCCAAGAGAGAGCCCTGGAAAAAGTCAGAAATCATACTGTCCTCCTGATGGTCAGATTCAGCAGAGACTCTGCTAGAGATTGTCTTGTGATAGTTTCTTCCATTTCACAAGGAAGGAATAAAGAGAAACCCAAGAAGTATCCTGCAGTGAAAGAAAATAAACATTTTGACAGTGCTTTCTTGACTAGAGGAAGCACACAAACTGCAGTTAAATAATGCCAGAGATCACTCTGTTGTCACCTAACACCACATAAACTAATTTATTACCAAGTTTACATGAGGCTGAAGAAGAATTTGCAACTTGGGTTCAGGTGTGAGTGCAGATGGTTTTTAGTCCACTTTACAAATCTGGACATAGTTACATTTGTTTCATAACTTAACATATGACTTGGGAAAATAACACTATATTGACTAATTATCTTAATTTTCTTCAGTATGCTCTCAGATATTTTTAGTTTAGATCAAACTGATCAAGATGTGATAGAAAGAAAAATAAGCATTTGAGACCTGCTTCTTAAAACTGCAGGTCCAGCTGAGACACAGCAATGTCTACCCTCAGCACGCAAACTGTTATTCATAACATCTGTCTATCTAGTGCAATGTGAGTTCCTGTCACTCATCACTGACATGTCCCTATACTAGGACTGATATCCTAACAGTAGATTATTATCTTTCATGAGTATATGCTAATTTCTTTTGTATCACTATGCACACTGGTATACATTATCTTTTGGCATAGACAATATGTTATAGTGTGATATATTAATTCAAGAGAAGAAAGAAAAAATATGCAAAGACACTGGTAAAGACATCATATATCTGTGAGAAATTGATTAAAAGCATTATTCTTCCAATAAAATTATTCTCCCCAAAGTGCAACAGGTTTTAGCGTTGACATCAGCGGTACCAGGATTCGACCAAATTTTCAGATTTTGGGTTATTAATTACTAGTAAGGTACAATACTAGTTATTATTACTATGTGTCAGGTAGAATTTTTAAAGCCTTTCTATTTTTATAGAACAATTTCTATAGAACAATTTTTGACTTACTAGCAGAATAACCTCTAATTCTGTTATTATGATTGTGTATTATCAGATCACACTGGCAGATATTTCTGCCAGTATTTTCAAGCAGCAAATGACCATAATCATACATACTTGACATACATAATTATAACACATTACTTTTCAGTTAAGAATGAGTAGGTGGGACTTTCCGGTATGTCTTCTCATTGTGTTTTCTACAATGCTTTTTTTTTTTTTTTTTTTTTTTTAATTTGACATCTCTGTTCTTCACTAATGTCCTCAATACTTTTCTCAGCCAAGCATTTTTATTATTTCACCCTACCATCATTAAAACTTACCTTCAAATTCTCCTTCAACCCTGATTTAACTTTCTGTAGGTACAAAAGCACTGGAAAAAATTCTCAGTGAGACAGTGTTTTCCAGATAGCTTTTCTTCAAGCTCTTGCAGCTTTAAATCTGATCACACAAAATACTGAACTAAAGACTGAATTGAACAGCACTATATATTGTTGTATTACAATAGCAGTGTCACTTTTCCGAGAACTGAAGTTGGGCTCTGACAAAATCACAGAATTAGACTCAGAGTGTGGAGAAGCTAGGTGCCTGCATTTTCACTCTCTGACAAGACTTTACAAGTAGCTACTCATCTGATGCATACCTCCTGGGATCAGGCACTGAGAGTCTACTATAAAATCAGTTATTTTTTCTCTCACTTGCCAAGAGGATCCTCCTCCTACAGCATATGTGTAAGCAGAGAATACAGAAGGAAAAGTATTTGATTCCAAAACTTCAGTGAACAGATTTCTAGTTTTATTTAGTTATCTTAAAAATAAATAAATAAAAAGGAAAGAATGAAAAAGAAGAAAAAAAGCTCCTCAGGTTAAGGGCTATATGTGAGGCACTCAAGTACAGGACAACTAAGATACATGTAGTACTGCTAAAATCATAGTACAGACAAGACAAAGACATCATCCTAATTATTTCTTATATTGTGAGGAAAGCTTCAATATCAGTAATTACCAAGTTTTCTTAACTCTGTATTTAATATTTTTAACCACTCTATTAAATAAAAGCAGCTGAACTCTTGCCAAGAGCTTGACCAGAGAGAATCAATGCACTAGTTTGCACTAGTTTCTCAGCAGAGCTAGCTTCAATCCTGCTGGACTGATAGCAACTGTGGCCTTTTATGTGCTGAATTCCCATCACAAAACACAAACTTACTTGAACACCAAATGCAGTAGGTGTAAGCAGACAACAGTAAGCTGACAGTGCTTATCAGAAATTCTAGACTGTTATCTTACAGTTAAATCAAAATCCCAGTACTATTCAATGACACTGACCTCAGTTTTTGTTTGTTTGTTTGTTTGTTTGTTTTTACAGCAGTTCAATGTACCTTCAATGACCTTAGTTTAAGGTCATTTTTTATATTATTTTTAATATGTTTATATATTAAATATATAATTTACAAATTATATATTTACATATTATAAATCAAGTTCTCAAAAAATGAGCAGTATTCCATAATTCTAAACAGAACTGCAATCCCTGTTCCACCCAGGCAGAGAGGCAGAGCCAGTTAGTCTAAGCTCTTCATATTTCACACTATGAAGTTGAAGAGTCTTTAAATAATGTGCTTGATTATTGTAGTCTGTTTTTTAATGACAAGAATAAAAAAAGCATGATGCTAGACTACAACATGCCCATTAATCAGTCTCTGTCAGGAGGACTGTAGTATGTATCAGAAAGACTACTTTAAACAGTCTTAAAGGTGACATTTTACAATGATTACATTTCTTTAATGTTGAATTAAGACTGTTAAAACAACAAAAAGGAAAAGAGACCACCTCAGGTAATCATAGAGGAAGGAAGGAAGGAATGGAGGAAGGCAGGGAGGGAGGAAGGGAGGGAGGGAGGGACTGTCATAAGAGGGGAAGAAAATGAATAACATCACTGTAACTAAAACCCAGGTAACAATGACACACTGCCCTTTTTAAAGAGAAAAACACAAAAGCATTCACTTTGGGGAGCATTCAGGCTCTGCTCTGGAGTTGCATAAGTCAATTATCATGCTTCCTTAGAGCTATACAGATATATATCGAATTAAAACATGATTTCAGCAGTCAGTCTAATACCAAAAAGTGCAACTGAAATCAATAAAACAAGTTTCTATTTATACTGAAACATTTAAGTATCAATAGGTAAGTTCCTGAAATGCACCTCCTTCTTATCACTAAAACAAGCCAGTGTTTTTCCCTTCTTTTCCCCATACTTACTATAATCCTGTTTGATCTACAATTTCTGTAATTCAAAAATCGGATCTACGGTTCAAAAAAAGGCAACTATGTCCAAAAAAATTGGACATAGCTTTTGAACAGCATTTTAAGGACCTGAGAGTACTAAAAACAAACAAACAAACAAACAAACAAACAAAAACAGCTATGAAGTAAAAAACAGCTATGAAGTCTACATAAATTAATGCATATCCAAAATTAGAGTTCAACCTACACCTAAGGGAAAGACAAAAATGTTTTGCTCCCAACTTGTTCACTTGGCACTGTCGTATCTTGTACTGTATCTGATTCTTTCAGAAATGACATCTAGATGTCATAAAATCTAACTCATCAGCAACGTCAAACACTTTTTTAGAGATAATATCCAAGACTGATGAATACAATACACTAAGTTAATCTGACCAAATCAAGCTGTCTTGTCTCTCTGTGTAAGTCATTCTTTTCTTAACAGTTACACAGTGCCAGCAATATTCCTCATATGAAAGTTCATAATCCTTATGTTTGTCTTGTGTGTGCTTTCACTTAAAACAATATTTACCTTTGACTTAAAAACAAAGAATTCTTCTCTGACAGGTAGTGTGTATTTCTGTTTAGTTATTCTGAATTGTTGTATCTATGTCCATATGCACTATTGAGCAGCTCACACAACCAACATCAAATCAGTCACATTTGCTGTGACCTTAGAGTCAATCTTTTAAATCTTTTGGAGGAGAATAATAGGTTGCATAAAGGAAAAACACAATTCTGAGTTCATTTCAGTCTTTTACCATTTATAATTTTCTTCTCACATTTTCTGTGAAATTTCACCTTTTCTCACATTCCACCAGAAACTTTTGTTACATGTTTTTTACATTTTCTCCTCAAATTTATTCAAAAAAGATTAACACAAATGTTACTATAAACCCCTCCTCTGCAATAAAAACAAAAAGTGAAGTCCGCCTCATTTGCCCCCACATGGCTCAGGTAGGCTGCGGGCTTCTTTTCTCATGAAAAATAAAGGGTCTTTATGGTTTTCCTTATCTCACAGTTCTTGGTAACTGCATGTGTTAGGAATATTAGTGTTTTTGTATACCCTCCTGTAAAGATTCCTTACAGATTGTGAAATATTTAACAAAAGATGTTAAGCTTTTGATGTGTCAGATTTAAGGGAAAGCATTTTCAATAGTCTGAAATATTAAATGAATAGCACACAATACATTTCCTATAATCTTCTAATGCATCTTGCACCAATATTTTCTACTCTGCTATGGCTTAACTGGCTATCCTTCTGTAATTGCGTTAAACTTGCATAAGAGAATTACAGGTATAAGCAGATAAACACTTCAATGAACTTAATTTGGCTGAATTTAAGCACAATGACTTTTGTTTAATAAAGAATCAGTCAACATAATTATAACTGTGGATTCAAGAAATAACTAATAAACTGATCCCTGTGGATTTTTTTTCCCTACAATATTTCTAGGACATTTCAAGTGCATTAATATTTGTAAGAGCATCGAAAGTAAATTTTACAGTCTAAAAGCACTGATCATTTCAGTGGGGCAAATGAGGCAGATTTTTTTTCCTTGTCCAACATTCAGAATGGGAATTTTCTCATCAGTTATCATCACCAAAATAGGTGTTCTTCCATTAACTGATTCAGTGGCATAATATAACTTACTCAATACTCATGTCACTTTCAGGTGTAGCCATCTTTTCAGAGGTGGACGCATTCTTTGTTTTGGAGAATTCTGGTCTTCTGTAATTTTGATATACAAAAGTAGAGCCAGTAGTGAAACAAGAACATTCATATCCATATTAGGGTGGTGATTTTTATGAAGTTCAGAACAACAGCTGCTTTTCCAACATTATAAACTGACAAATCAGTACCAGTGTTACATGGATTTTAATGGATGGTCAAAGGAAGAAAATATAGATGTTAACTTTTCTTAATAAAATGATTTACAAGATTTAGATTATGTACTCTTAATAGGTAGGCCATATTTTCTCTCAGTGAGCTTAGCATGTCTTCAGATACTTTTTCCCCTCTGTCTTATTTTCTCTTGGTTACCCTCTACTATCTTGAAGTTTCTTTATAGCTTATATTCCACAGAAAAAAGGACCAAACAGATAACATGCAAGGACAAGTCTATTTGAGTTTGGTTTGTTAAAAGAAGCTTGCAGTTACCATATATATCCCTAGACTGAACTAAAACTAACAGGAAGTACCTTTGCTTTATGACTGACATTAGCAACCCGTGGTATGGCTGAAGAGCCTGTTTAGACGTAGTTGAAAGGATTATTAGTTTGCAGTGTCTTAAGAAAGCTCACTAGCTTCCTAGAGTTCTATCTCTCACAGAGCAAATACTATCATCAGTGAGCCACCCACAGCATTCTTGTACTTCCTTCGTTGTCAAGCATATTGAAGCATTTACATGTGCAATATCTCTTCTCCATTCGAGCAATACAAAACAAAGGGATACAATGAAAAACAGACTTTCACCTCAAAAATGCATACAGAACTACAGGAAGTATCTCAATGGTTCAGAAATAAAAGATAGCTCAGCTGGAGTCCTGAAGAGTGATTCCCATACGGAAGTAAAAGATACCGATGTCAGTGAAGCTCAAAATCCATGTCTCTACTTAATAGTTTCTCACAGATTTTATTAGAAACAGGACTGGGAAAAAAAAAAAAAAAAAAAAAAAGACCATCGAGATGTAACAAACAAAACTGTTCTTAGAAGTACTAATTAAACATCCATAACAGGATACATGATAAATAATTTGGTGGGATGTCAGAAAAAAGAACATCACAGTTATCTTCCTATTGACCTAGAACATGTTATTTTCCAACAGATAACAGTATGAGCAATAATTTTAAGTCAAGTTGACAGATTTGAGTCCAAATCATCATGAACTTCAGAAACAAGTATTTAAGGGTTCTATTAAATAGCCTCAAGAGCTCTAATGCACCTTCACCCCTTTTCCACTCAGAAAAATGCTGATAAAAAAAGATTTTAAATCTCCACATGATACTAGTTTAAAAAAAAAAAAGTCCGAAGGATGAAAGTGTCAAAACTAGCCCGAGGTCTGGCAGCTGACAATAACAACCTATAGTGAAGTCAGCTGGGAAGCTCTCCAGAATCCTCTGGGAGAGTATACCCACTGCAAAATGGCAATATGCTCTTACTATAGCCATCTAGCTAGTCACTACCACTTTCCAGTGGATGGAAATATTTATTGCACAACACAATATAAAAGATTTTACATAAATCAATATAAATCACTGAAAAAAGTGAAGCTACTATTCATGTACCTTATCTCACTGTCAGATATACAATTTTTCTATTTTATAAAACTGAGCTCATCTTCCTAATTACTCCTCAGGTGCTCCACAGTTCTGGCTAATCTGAAATTCTGCCTTTGGGACCAGTTGCAAAGGCATCTAATAGATTCCAATTAACTCAGCTGTCTTTGTGTTACAGCTCTTCCTTTCTAAAGGTCAGCACCTTTGCAGCATGCTAGTTATGTTATTAATTTGTTAGCATTGCTATGAATAAACAAACCAATCTCTTTCATACTGATATAAACCACTACTAAGACACTGATAGATGGATGGTAGTGCTAAATCTATTTTTTTTTTTCCAGCTATATATGCCTTACTTTTAAAATAGTAATTATTTTAACATTTGTTCATTACTCCTCAAGACTGACAATCTTGAAAGAGATGCCAGCATCAAGACTTCCTGCCCACCGGCTCTCCTTCAACTCTGATTATATCTAGGCTTTAAGGAATGCTTCATCTCCAGATACTTACAGAGATACTTACCCATCTAATTGGGACTGGAATGGTTATAACAACTTACAATAATTAAATAAATAGAAATGGTCAAACAACTAAAACTTCATTCAGATTTATTAATGAAAACTCAGATAATTTTTGCCTTTTGTTTCCCTGATGTGCAGTGTGTTTTTGTAAGAGTTCAGAACTACTATCTTTTTTAAGAGTTCAGAACTATTATCTCATTCCTTGCAATATTTTGTCAGAAGAGCCACTGGTATTTCATGTATGGGAACATTCCAGTCAAATGGTGCCTTTTGACTGCAAGCATACATAGTCAGAAACCCAAGATGTATACTCGGTCAATGACTTTTCAGCTTCTCACACTGCGCCACTAGTGAGGAGGTCGGGCCTGCACACAAAGCTGGGAGGGACACAGCCAGGACAGCTTGCCCCAGCTGCCCAAAGGGATGTCCTATACCATGTGGTGTCGTGCTCAGAAACAAAAACTGGGGGGAAGTTTTCCAGGACTGCTGTTGCTCAGGGGCTGGCTGAGCATTGGTCATGTGGTGGTGAGCCAGGTGTTTTTTTTTTTTTTTTTTTTTTTTTTTTTTTTTTAAACCACGTGTTTTTTTTTGGTTTTGTATTGCTTTTACTTACTTAACTGTCTTTAACTCAACCCATGAGTTTCTCACTGTTGCACTTCTGCTTCTCTTCCTCAAACCCACTGCTCTGTGTGTGGGTGGAGTGGCAGAGTGGGAGGGTGGGGGTGTTGATTAGTACTAGTATTACTACTTTTAGAAAGAAGTAAGGATGTAAATATGGGTGAGGGTGCCATTGTAATGAGAGGACATTAGTTCCAAATTACAAAGTTTTCCCATGAGGATATCTGAGAAAACTCAATTTCAGCTGCATTTCTTTTTGCTATCACAAAGCCCCAAAGACAAAGATATTTAAATATACACAGTTAGAGAACGAATATGGTCCTGTTATCCTAATTTGAAAGTGAAGCTGTCAATAAAAAGTAAAAACAAATAGGATAACATCAGAAAAAGGTACATTAAATGAGCTCTCCATTTCCATCTTCATCCTCCCTCCTCTACGGTAAGAAGGGTGAGAATTTATTTACTGCAGCTAAAAGACTTTGATAATATTGTTAAACTTAATCACATTCCACTTTTCTAGTAAAGATAACCATCCTACTGCTGTAAATAACTCATGTTTCTCAGGTGTTCCCCTTCTGTAAATTCTTAATCCTATAAATTCTTAAGAACTGGAGATATAAGTTAACATACAGACTTTCTATTTGGGTATGGATAACCAAGTCTCTGTGCACTGTGTCAGCCTACTCTGGGCAGCTTTTGTTTTGCATGACTTTACCCATAGTAAATACTTTAAGTGTACATAGAAGAGAACAGTGATAAGAGATATAAAACAAAATGCAACAATGGAGGATCTGAATTAAAGATCTTTGCTCTCCTAGGTACAACCTTATTGGCTTATTATTTTGTATTCAACAGCTTACACATTAACCCTCTGAAAGTGCTATATAATAAGGAATTAGCTTTGTGTTTGCCACCAATTACTGCAAACAGTAAGCAGAAGCTAGTCAGCAAAATCCGTGGTTTTTTTGAAAGGATAAAGCAAAATTGGAATGCTCTTCTGCCTTCATGAGATTAGCTGAATTGATTCAGCTATCTAAGACCTCTTAACAAGGTTACCTTAAAAAAAAAAAAAAAAAAAAAAAAAAAAATTGACTCAGGCTGGGTTTACAGCATTTTGTCTGCAAAAATATACTTAGGTTTACATCAGTTTTTTGTGCCTACTGGTTGCTTGCACTATGCGTATACATCAATATTGGGCAAGCTTGCCACAAGCAGACAATTAAAAACACAGCAAACTTGCAGGATCAGCTTACTGTCATCTTAACATTTTAGAGAGATCTGTGTTTGTGCCTGGTCAGCACTTTGCTAATTAACTGTATTCTGACTATTCTGCAGAAATGATATTTTAGCTTGTAAAGTATCAGATGAATATTATGGTCAAATAAACTTACACTGCAAAATTGGAAAGTCACTGTCAGTCTGCAGCATCTTACCCTTAAAAAGCTCAGAAAAGTCCAAAATGCTGATTATATCAATATCATGCACATTTTCAATATGAAGGATACCATACCTGTACTAGTGTTTCTTTGTATTTCAGTATTTAAATATCCAATATAGTCTCAGATCAAGAATACTAAAATACAGGTGCCTAACTATTAAAATGCCTTTAACGAGTATCCAAGGACTAAGATGAGATCAATCCAGCTTTATATAGGTTTGTCTAAAAAAAATTTCATCTGTTTACGTAAAAGCAAAGATGCCATTTCCTTACAACTCCATGTAATTCAAGAGATAAAAAGCAGTATTCATTGGAGCAGCGCTTGAAGCAGGCCCTTTGGGATAGTTCTTACTAAAGTCCAATATTTTCTGGTTCTTCTTATTTAGTTTACTAGTTAGTTTACTTAGTTTACTAACTCAAAACAGAGGTCAACAGATAGGTTTGGTTTCCCTCCTCCAACCCCCCCCCCCCCCCCCCCGCCTTTTATCTGATAGAGTCTCTTGATAAAGTCAGTGTAACTGCAAAATAATTCTTTGTCACATTGAGAGTACCTACTAAACTAGTCTACTAGGATTTTGTACTAAACGTTTTAGAATGTAAAAGGTAAAAATAAAATTTACTATGTTTTAAAGACAGCCAAAACAATCTTGCTTGTGGCAAGCTAGTACATTCACTGAAAGAAAAAACAAAACCCTGACACAACACAGGGGCTGGAAGCTGAAAAGTAAATTATGCTTGCTGTGTTTTTGACTTGAATCCTGCCTGTATGATCAGTAGCATTCAGACTCCTGGCAGGGAAGTCTCCAAAAGAGAGGGAAAACTAGAAAGGAGGCTTTAAAGAAAGAACAGAAAAATGTACTAAATACAAGTTCTGGTTGAGAAGTGAAATTGGTTAAATTGCCTTAAGCATGTCTGTGGAAGAAAAGGGTCCACACAAATTTCCCTACTTGGAGGAGCAGTGTGAAAAGCATAGCAGAGCATGAAAAGGACATGCCTGCACAGAAGACTTGCTCATTACAGACCATGTAATTCTGTTTTGGAAGTGGGCAGAATGAGAGATACACTAAAGAAATCACTGAGACAGGGCAAACAGATGTATCGGAAGGAATCGGTCATCAAAGGATTCACCTGATAGTGGTCAACACAAGAAGATTAAACTGCATGGGGGCAAAAGATACAGCATCGTCTTGTCCTGAAAAACAAGGATTCAGACATGGTCATAGGCCTTCACTGGGATGACATAGTTGTAAGATGCCCCTGTCACAGAGCTTACCCAACAGACAGGAATCATTCCTGCTTCATCACTGCTAGTCAGCAGTAGCTTCAAAATATTCAAGATTGGATTAATTATGATTCATAATTTGGAGGTGGGAGGAGTGAGCAGAATTCAAAAATAGTTACAGAGGAAAAAAGAACAGCTGCTCTTTACAATTATTCAAAAAAGGGAAATGCACTTTGAAACACAGCTGTTTGGCCATGAATTAAACTCAGCATTCACTCAGACATTTATCTCAGATTGCTAGTCCAGGCTTAGACACGTGTGCCCATCTGAGAGCAAGTCTTCCTATCAAAATAAATGGAAGCAAGGAGCTCAAATTGCTTAAGCAGTTTGGAAAATCTGTCGATCTTTTAAACAGGTATACTGTTCCTTCCTCAGTAGCTTAATATGATCTTTCTTTTTCACAGAAGTGTGGTTTGTTTCCCTCAAATATCAAGGCAATTTTTAAAATACTAGAATTTTAAAACTATCTTCTGGGCATCATAAAAATGTCAATCTAAGGCATAAACTGACAAATTCATCTCTAGGTAATTCAAAAATACAGAAAGTATATAACTGTGCCCAGAGTACAGTACAAGAGACAAAATATAGATAAGAATAAATCACTGAACTTCTCAGATTTGCTTTTTCTTCTGCAAAATTCCATTACAGGTAATATATAAAGATAATGCTTAACCACATATTCAAAATCATACACTGATTTAATCTATGACACTCACAAAGAGTCTATCTCTTCAGAATGGACTACTGAAGAGACAAGAAAAGCTGTAGGCTAGACTTCCAGTCCAGGTATAACCAGATCTACTGTATCCAATCTCATTTTAATAAAGACCCAGAACCCTAATTTGTGTAGTTCACAGACATATGTCCCCTTACTAGCTTGACTTCTTCTGTGGTCTTTTCTTATGTTTGGCCTATGATATGTTATATCATAAACACTCTATATTTTAAAAATTCCTCTCAAAAGTTATCACTATGCAAAACAAATTTAGGTTCTACACAGTAAGACGATAAAAATTCTTATTCTTTAGGACAGAGATCTTTTGCCTACCAAGACATAAAGATAGAAAAAGAAGATTCTGCTTTTATATTCAAATATTACTGTATGCAACTGACAGGAGAATAGTCATAAAGCCTGCTAAATAACATGTAAGTACGGCTTTGGCTTTTCTATCTCTTTTCTCAGGGGACTCCTGGGAAGTTACAGTTCTGTATCTAGGCAAAGATAAGGGTTTCCTTTGTGAAATGAAAGAAAGGAAAAGATAGATCCTAAAATCCCTAATTATTTGCTCAGATCAGCAAGATAGGTAAGAAAACCAATTACAAACCATCAGTGAATATGACGGTGTATACACCATACCACCATATGGAAGCCCTCAAAGCTGAACGGACTGCAAGAATTGACTACAGTTCAGATAGTCAGAATGAATAGTACTTGATAGGATGAAACTCTCTCACACATCATATTAATTACTTTGTTCTGAACACAGAAGAATCAGATAAAAATGCTAATGAGCTGGTGACAACTCTCAAAATAAAGGGGAAAAAAAGCTATTTTTCCAGGACATATGTTATTGGATTTACATTAATTTAATAATCATTAATGCTATTGAACAATAAAGTAAGCCATTAAAGAACTTATTTTTCCTTAGAATGTTCCACAATACTGAGAATTTCTTCTAACCTGTTATACACCATCTATTTTGATTTACAAATAAAAAAGAAAAGAAGAAAGAAAATCTTAAGAATGAATCACAACTAGGTTTGAATGCAAAGATGGCACATTTTACAGAAAACTCTTACTTCCAAAATCAGTTCCTTTGAGGGAAGATAATAGGTTTCTAATGACCTAATTAATTTTACACTAAGTGTGTTTTGCAAATGTACAAAGTTAGACAGCAAATCTCTGTCTCTGCTTTGGTAAGAAATGGTTTTCTCCAAACAGATCTCTAAAACCAATGTACAGTAATTCATACCAACAGTTTATTCTAATTACAGCTGAATATAATGGTTCAGCTGAGATACCAAATTTCACTGCAAATACCACTTTGCTAGATGCAAAATAAAATAAAATGAAAACAAATAAATGCAAGTTATTTCAGCTGCAACCTTCTTGTTTTTTCTGTTTTGTTTTGTTTTTGAGCACATCATGCTACAGAAAGGTACAGTGTGGCAGATCTGGTGCTGATGTAGACAACCAAAATATTACATTTTTAATATATATTTTAATACAACTAATGGATGTATGCACATTCATATTAACACATACCACATAATATTGGCACTCACTTTCTTTTCCTCCCAACTCTGCCAGGGTTCTCTGAAACTGCAAAAGGAGAAGTTTTCAACAAGTGAGAAAGACTGATGTATGTATTTTACTGTCTTTTTGAATACCTAGATCCTGATCTATCAAGATGGACTTCAGATATTGGGTTAATTCCAGTTTCAATGAAAAGACAGAACTATGATGAGTTGTCTTTATTCATAAATGGGTATCATATAGTCCTCTTACCAGTTTTTAGAAATCTACCAGAACATCTTACTAATTCACAAATTTGAATGTAGCACAAGCAAGAAACATAGTGGTTCAGAGCTTTTGTTGTAAGCTATAACTGAATGCAGGGGTTTGTATGTAGGTGACACAAAAACATTATCTTACTATAGCTTTAGGATAAACAGCAGAGCTAAATGTTAAACAGTTTTAATAATTTTTGAAATGCTTGCTAGCCTTCTGCCCACTTAGAAATAGGTTTTGGAAAGCATATAGCAGTAAGTATAAAGTGTATATGCACACTGAACATAAAGTAGCTAGCCATGCCATGCCTGACGCACCCCAGGGTTCAGTTGGCCCTATCGGCTTCCAAGGCACAATGGTGACTCATGTTCAATTTGCTGTCAACCTAATCCTAACAACTGCATTTTCTGCATGGTTTTTATTTTTTATTACTTTTATTTTATTGGAATAAAATAATAAAATAAAATAAATAAAAACAAACAAACAAAAACAACCATGCAGAATATGCAGGTGTTAGGATTAGCATCCAAAGCAACACGAGTAGATTCAGTGAAAAAAGTATAGGGAAAGCACCAGTATATGTGTTTTATTATTATTATTTTTAAAAATATAATGCACATTCATTTAACAATGAACAAAAGCACAAGTTCTCTACATTAAAAGAGCCCCTCCTTTTTTTGTATTGGCATCCTGCAAAAAAAATTAAAAAATCATTATAAGATGGCACAAAAATTATGTAGGATAATATGAATAAAGCATGTAGTTAATCCACTAAGATTCCATTAAGTACTGAGATGATGTTCAGCCAACTAATTACCCATTCATTAAAACAGAACCATAAATGACATTTCCAACATATTACAAAACCCCTCTGTAGTAATATTTTCCCATCTACATCTACTCTGACATTTATATTCTATGTCTTTTTCATAATTATTTCAAATAATTCCTCTGGCATATTAAAGGGAAAATAGCTTAAAAAGAGATTACTTAACACCTACCAGTTCCTCATAAAGAAAGGAGCAGGACAGAGGTTTATTAACATGGAATTGACATGTTGGTAGTCCCTAATAGTTACTGCCATGGTCCAACTTGTACGTTGTGGAAATTTTTCAGTGCTTGAAATTATTTGAATATATACATATACACAGGATTCATCCTGCTAAAAATGAACACACCTAAGACCAACTCATTTCATTCACAGAAAGTAGCACAGCAGCCCAAAATTTGCATCAGAAAAACAAAACACACAAAAAAATAATAACACCACTACCACCACAAATCAAGTCTGGAATCTCATGTCCCACTTAGTTCTGCTATTGCTACTGCAACAGCTGCTGCTGGATAAAACAGGAATAGAAGTATAGAGAAGATTGTACTCTTCATATAAAGAACAAATATGGCTTAAAACCAAAAGAGAACTGGATACTTCGTATGAATTGTTATTTGTTGCATGTTCATTCAAACATTCCCTGCACTTCTTAGATTGGTTATTCACAAAGTCACAAATGCTGGCAGTTTGCAGGAAACACTACAATCTCTGGACTTTTTAGATCACAAAAGAGATTTGCAATGTGCTAAAGGTTATTTCTTCCAGCAGAATTTCCTATCAGATTTTTATATAAAGCTTATTTCTTTGCTATAATATAAACATACATCATCATTAATTTCTGTTTCTGGAAAAAAAAAAAAAATTATTTTCTTCTTCACACATTGGCCCATATTCTGGATTCCAAACTGCAGACTCTTCAAGCAGTCTTTTCTCTCCCTGCATTCTTGTTCTAACAGTTCCTGTCCCTGTCCCTGCCCCTTTCCTATCATACATTATTTTGCCCTGCTTCTTCTACTGATACTGTTATTTAAAATCCATGGTCCCCAGTTTAGTTCTCATACTTCAAGAAAATCTAGTCAAATCCTATTTTACAGTGTATATCTGATGAGACAGTGACATCTGAAAGACAAAATTGGTAAAATAGGCCCAAAGCAGACTTGCTACACCATAAAGATAAAAAGGTGTCCTATATAGGGATAAACAAAGTTACATCTTTGCCTGAAGGACTGACCTATGTAAACAAATGAATAGCTATACAGTGTTCAAAACTCTTTTGTCCTAAAGATTTCTTTCCTTTAAGTTTAATTAAACATATGCCATTACCAAAGTGACATGATTGGTCAAGCATTTTATAGTAGCTGCCACATCTCTAGACAGAAAAAGTGATCTTACTGACACCACTGTCATATATGTTGGTCAATATTTAAGTGATTTCTTGATGCTTTAGCAGAGCTGAGAGTGGAAACAAGCCATAAGCCAAACACCGTTTGCAACCTTGAATAAATCAGCTTTCTATCTGAAGCACAACCGACAATGTATGATCATAGGACAGCTGGTAGAATGTCAAAAAGATCAGGCAAGCAAATGGAAAAAAAAAAAAAAAAAAAAAAAAAAACAACAAAAAAAACGCTAATAAGGTATACAGGTGCTAAGGATGCCAAAGGTTCCACTCACTCACAAGAATAATATATTGGTGGTCTGAGAGAACTTGAAATGTTGATTTCCTAACTCTCTGAAAAATAAAAAAATAAAAACAAGCAGCCAACCAAAGCATACTCTGTTTTCCTCATCCAGCCCAGTAGATCAAGATCCAGCATTGAAAAGAACATTCTGGTTTAACCTGCACAATATGAGAAAGACTTGGCACATCTCCTGACAAATTTTCCTCCCGTTCATAACCATCCAATAGATTCATGACTATAGACAGTTACAGATAATTGAACACACATTGAGAGAAAAATACAGTCAAATCTCCCTTGAGACTTCAGGAAACCACATGAAGAAACCACAGAGATTTAAGCAATGCCTTTCCAATATTTGTAACATAATTAACATCACAAAGATTTTTTTCCTCCAAGTGTACTTTTACATTGGCTTTAATATACATATAGATCAATATACCATGGTCAACACATACATTGATAATTTATTGTAACCTGTTAGGGGAGATTTTCCTGTGAAAATTGGATGATTAGATGTTTATTACATGATGGTATAGGTCATGATCACCCACTGCTGTACCTTCATTCACTCGGTGGGAAGTTCTTACTGAGCAAGAATTTCAGAAAGAAACCTTTCTGCAAGAAACAAACTAATATGAAAAATGCCAACAATGTCCCTTTAAAGCACACACTTAGTTTACATATAATTTACTTAAAATTCTATTACAGCAATTCAAAGGTGTTTTTTTGTTTGTTTGTTTGTTTGTTTTGCATTTTCATTATTATTATTTTACTTAACACCCCTCTTCCACACTTTTACATAGTCTCACTAAGAATTTAGGAATGGTCCACTTAAAAATAAATTGGTATTAAACAAAATGTGTTTACTATATACAAATGAAAATGATGAAAATGTATTGTTAAAAACAGAATGTTGGAACACATTTCAGAGAAGATGCACTGGCTAGTACCATTAAATAGCAATGCCTCTTCAAAGCAACAGTCTGCAGGCAGTGGGAATGCAACACTAAGATAAAATACCTATCAGTGGCACTACATTTTGCAGGAAAAATAATTGATGAGCTGGGTAGAGTGAATTATAAGTTGCAGGGTGCATGTGGTACATTCTGCTATGTTCAAGGTAGATATTAGAAATACAGGATAAATACTGTCACTGATTATTATAAAGGGCAGAATAACACAATAATGAGGTGGATTAAATTTTATTGATGGATAAGAGATAAAACACCTGTATTATCAAAATTTGGTTTTTATTGCCTTTTTTTTTTTTTTTTTTTTTTTTTAAGTGCCTTTCTGAAAACCTCACATCAAATATTAATCAAGTAATAATTAAATGGGGTAAAGAAAGTTATCCTGGTATTTCACTTACAATCCTTTGATTCGACTGTGCTTGATTTATTTTATACACCAATAAAACTGCAATACTCTAATATTGCATTTTTAAAATTTTAATATTCTGTTTTTTTCCTAAGTCCTGGTTGGAAATACTGCTCTTACCTAACTTCTGGTCTGGTAGTCTACGTAATGATATCACTGCTTATCCTCAAAACAGCAAGATTGGAAAGCAGGGCAATACAGCAAGATAAGGGTTTAGCTTCTTTTATATTATGTGTACTGTTTTGCTTTAACTGCATGCTTTCACTCCCTTTTTATGACAGAGTGCCAAGGTCAGAGAGAGGCATGTATAACAGTCCATCTACCTCTCTACTCAGTTGGTGGTTACACACATGCTTAAGTACTTATTAAAGGAAACAGTGTCTTAACCAGATGCTTAAATGATTCCTGGCATACTGAGGGGTGCCGCTATTAAGCAGTCAAGAAAATTATGAATTCAGAATCTATGGCTTCTGTGCTAGACTTTGCCAATGACTATTTCATTAACTGTTGATAAAGCATTTCAGATATAATATACTGTTAGACAAGCTGTGGTTGATGGGAAGTTTATGTCTGATATTACAACAAAGAATTATATTTAATATACAGACGTAAGATAATAAATACTAGAGCAAGATCTTTTAAGAGACACTTTCCGAAATATTTAACTTCCTTTGATTACAGAAAACCTTTGCCACCCAGCTAGATGGTTACTGTTAATGCTAATGGATGCCTTGCATATTAGCCACCCTAATGGTGCCTCACTTTACCATCAGCCTTAAAAATCACTTTGTCTAAACTCTTTGTTACAGGTCCACATAGTCTGACTTTTGCAGATTACATGAACAGAACAAGGCCAAAATATTCATGGTTTCAACTGCAAATTATTAGAAACACTTTAAAAAAGAGCAGTTATAGCCTATTTCAGATAGGTTGAATGAGACTGGAGTACTCAGCCCGGCAAAGAAGTCATAGGCAGCTTTCCATTTGTACACCACATCTGATTTTAGAATGATGAACTACTGTTTGTACACTTGTTTAGATGAACTACTGTTTGTACACTTAAACTTCTGCACAATCAGGCCTTTATAATTTTCAAAATTATTGGTAAAGAAGTAAAAAACATACCATAAATCTGTCTGTTCAATAATTAGGTCACAATTTTTGTTTGTTTCAGAGATTACAATTGAAAGAAGCACATATATCTAGTCAAAGAGATTTTCTAAAGTTTATTTACAATGAATTTTGTTTTGTTTTGTCTTTAATATTATGAAACATTTAATGGGAAAAAATGTATTTATTCCTGCATGCTGGGAATGCTTTGTTTTTACACAAATTACAGTAGAATTATTAAAAAAATAAAACATAGCTGCCTTATATTCAGCATTATTAAAATCTATCAAACTTTCACCTCCTACTGTGACAATATTACTGCTTTGGCCTTATAAAAAATTCCCACAAATATTTTTTTTTAATCTTAAATAAAATACTTTAGACATTTGGAGTGATTAAAACACATGAAGATCAGAGATACTTTTCTGTATTTACTCTGCCTTTACCTTCACAGGATTTTTCTTCCTGCGGGGCAACAAGAATTAAACACTATTTTAAAGGCCTCCATTGTTATAAAAAACAATGCATAATATCGAGGTGGTAGGGGAAGAGAAATCCATGACTATACAGAAAAAAAAGAAAAAAAATAAAGTCTTCACAGGAGTAAATATTGGTTGCAGTTAACCAACTCTAAATTGAAACATACCACAGAGGAGAAGGCAAAGCCTTCTAAAGTTTTTGAGGATTCATGTTTCCCTAATGAATACTCCATTGAGTTACAAGCACGAAAGATAGCAAACGACTTGCTTTCAGCTTGCACATAAGTATAATATACGCTGCTGGGAAACATGCAAACTCCTTCCTTCTTTTTCAGTTCTTCTTTTTGTTGACTTAGCAGGAAGGTTTGGATTTCCCACAATGGGATATATAGAAACTTTGAAGCAGATCATCCTTCATGTAACACTATAGAGGTAACAGGAACCAATGTAACTACCTCAATTCCAGCTGGCAGATTCCAAAGTCTCCTGCTCAGTAGAGATTAGGATTAGGCAATGGGGGAAGCTGCTGTCCAAGGTGTTATAAAGGGTGGCTGTTTGCTGTGAACATAGGCGTAGGCATTCCTTTGTTTGGTGGACTTGCCTTTTTTTTTTTTTTTTTTTTTTTTTGTGGTTGTTTCTTGTTGTTTTTTATCAGAAAAAGTGCTGATTCTAAAATTTTACACCTAAATGAATATGGAGTTTTTTATTTGGCCTAGCAAAATGGCCTCTAAATCCTATCTTGCAAAGTATGTAAAAAAACTATTTCTCAGAATTTACTTTCTGGAGGGTATTTATTGCTGTTTTGCCTCTCAGAAGTTATAGTCAACTATCATGTCTCATTCTCAAATGCCTCAAAACACAAAATACATTAGATCTCTTCAAATTTTACAGGGGTGCAGAATTAAATCAGTCAATGCCTCTAGCATTCAAAATTGTATACTCAGTTAATGTTATTCCAAGATAATAAATTAATGGCATTCTATTGAAGAACCATCAGATTTCCACTTAGTATGCTTACAATTTTGAAAATATCAAATCAATTTAAAAATAACAAACCAATTCAGTTCTTTTGGTCTCAATGCCTTCTACAAAACAGGCTAAGGTTAATTGCTCTCTTTTCTTCCTTGTATATGAAGTACTGTAGCTCTGTACAGAATACCTAACTAGAATGCATGGTCTGGCCAAAAAAACAAAATGAGATAGCCAGTTCTCTCCCTCCCCCCCCCCCCCACTCTAGAAACTGTTTTGTTAATATTACATGCTACTTAAAAATGAATATGAAAAGAAAATTGTGACCTCTGCTTTCAATAGCATGCATGTTGCTCGAATGAACATGCAAGAGTATACCTGGGGGACAAGGGGAGACCATCCTTTCAAGCTACAAGGAAATTTACATATCGGGGTTGGATTTTCTCATCTGAACTTGATAGGAAAATAGATGTTACTGTCTTTGACTCATCTCAAATCCAAGAAAGCAACTAAACATTATTATATATCAGCTAAGAAATCGTGTGGTGTACAAAGAGCAGCATTTCTCCCAGCTAATAAACTGGGAGACAACATTCAAACGTCTTTTTGCAAAACAAGAAGGGCTATCTTGTTCAAGCTGGAGATCAATATATTCTTTAGCGTTTGCTTTTGTAGAAAGCATTATCCCAGATACCTTCTAAATTTAAGGAGTGACTGGAGACTCAGATAACCTGACTAAGTTTCCTACTATTTCTTCCCTACATAGCTAGCGAATTGTGGTCTCTGTGAACTGCTTCACATTTTTTGGTGATCATAACAAAAGAACTAAAAACTGTTTTTTTTTGTTGTTGTTGTTGTTGTTTTGTTTGTTTGTTTTCATAACAGTAAGAAGAAATTGTCTTAGGACTTCCACATACATGTCTTAATGTTGATAAGACTGCAAAAGTGCTTCATAAATTATTAATAAACCAGTTAGAGGAAATACCAGGTATGCCTGTTACTTGCAATGCCTCACTCACAGTAGCTCTGAAGGTAACTGAACTCTCACATTAGAACTAGGTGAGCATTAAACATCTTTGTTAGCCAACCAGAACGTGCTTAAAGAATAACAAAGTGTGATAATTTGACCAAAAAAAAAAAAATGTCTCAGCCCATTGAACAGGAAAAGTTTGATCATATGAAATTCCAAGTATCATCTTGAAGACGGAAGGCACATTACAGTATTGATAACAAAGATGTACATAATCATATTTGTGCAGAAAGATAGCAAATAACACCTTTAAATGCTTTAACTGACTACTACTTAAATTTGCTAAGGTACAGAAGTTGTACAATAGAAGCTGGTGCAGATAGCACTGAAATAACAGCAAAGCAAATGCCGTTCCAGAACTCCAAAGGGGAAAAAATGTAAAACTCTAGTATTACATGTGGATACTACCTGTAATTCAATAGCATTTTTACATGTATGTTGACAGCTATTGTGCTCTCAGCTGTTTGACTAAATGGAATTAGTTAAAATAAATATTTGCAATTTATCAAGAACGCTATATCTGCAATAACTAAGTCTTTCTCAGCACTAGAAAGATGGTGAGTAGGCAGATTCTATGCTATACAGAACCACATTTATTTCAGAGACAGCTTGTGCAAGTGACCATGTAAGTTTTCAGATGAAAAAGAAGAGGTGAAATCCTGTTTCTACAGATGGCCATCACAACGTGTCCTGGCTAATCTGTATAACAAAGGCCAAGTCGGTGGCACTTGTTTTGAATCTCTACCTTGTACTATATTACATTTAAATGTTTGCTTTTTAACGTGAGATGGGATTAGAAACTAATATTAAGGTAGATATTGAAAATCATTTTGTGGTACATGAATTTCATAGCTGTGAGGAGAGGTATGAGTAAGGCAGTAGTCTGCCTCTGAAAAGTTAAAAAAAGAGATCAGTGCTTGAGGCATATGGAACTCTGCTGGACCAGCAGCTAGTGAGAGACCTCAGTAGCTCCCTGTGAGATTATGAGCTTGGGTCAGAAACAGACAAACTGGAAACCTGCCAAAATAATGTATTTCCTCTGGTAGTCATTTCTTGCCCAGATATTTCCTACAATTTGAGTTCCAACCAACCACTTGACTGTGAAATAATCAAAATCCTCTGAAACACAGAAAATGTTTTCCTCCATACTGTTACAACTATAAATCTTTCCTTGCACTACGCTTGGTTCCCATCTCTGAGATTAGACCACATTGTGCTTTGAAAGCTTCTTTACAAAATAGCATTACAACTGCAAATGGGAGATGTACGTGAAACTGAACAAAGCTGCATCTGCTGAATAGGCACACCTGCACTACAAAGGGATTTGGCATTTGACATTTCTGTTATTTCACTTCCTAGGCAGCTGAAGGCAAACTGCCCAAACCAGAAAAGTTCCCCTAAAAAGACCAGGAAAAAAAAAAAAAAAAAAAAAAGCCACAGATAGCCTTCAATGAGGACATCGTACCTCAAGAAAATGAAAATTGTTAAAAATTGAAACCATAAAGTTAAATCTGAGGAAATAAAATACTTTCATTTTTTACAGGTGCAATTTAAATACACCATAAAAGACCTGAAGTAAACTTGGAGTGGGTAGAACTGCAGGCTCAAGCCCAGTGACCTTAAGCAATCTCAAGCTACTTTCAGAGCACCTAGTTTGTAGCACATAAAATATTGAGCTAAAAGAGAACTATTGATGTTGATGTAATGGATGTGTAAGCAAACTCGCTTTTTGTGTATATCTTATAAGTAATTTAAAGCTTTGTATGTTGGGAATTGCCGAGTCTAATTTTTAGCCTAGAGCAAGTTTTTATAGATGAATAACAAGTTTGTAATGGTCAGACTTAACTACTCTTCTGCTGCTAGGTATTCTAATGGCACACCCTAGCTTTGATGGACCTGGTTCCAAAAAATAGTCCATTCACCCACTTCATATAAACTCTAAGTTTCTGCAACTTTAAATTAGGCATTATTTGGATACATTTAAATCTCATCTGTTTTAATGGAGAGCATGTGCTCATTTTATTTCAAACTACCTTCGAAAGGATCATGAGCAAGTAATTAAAACGGTTCTCTAAACTATTACTTGAAATTTCAGTTCTCAGTAGCTATAGCTAGCCTGAAATTTTTATCTTCAGACATGCCAAACATACTTAAAACAAACAATTGTGAGTTATTAGGAAAACAGAAACTCAGAGGGCTTTTCAATTCATTCACATAAAAATAACTTATCTTAACCTGTAAGTTTAACTTAACACTTTTTTGCAGTTGTCGTAAGTCAAATTATGAAAGTACTTTTAACCAAATGAAGGCACAAATCCATATACTATTTCTTGTGAAATTCTCCAAAATTCACACCTTCTGGTGACCAACGTAGGGGAAAAAAAAAAAAAAAAAAAAAAAAAAAACTGTAATTCTACAGTGTGAATAATTCAATGAGAGGAGTAATTAAGAAATCAGTCTATGGAAATGTTATTAAAAACTTGTTGTTTATTCTGCATGGAACTGTATTCTAATCTTGCACAGGTCACTGGAATTGGTAATAAATCAGAAACAACAGAGATAGCGTTCTGCCATACTACTGGAGCAGATCATGGCTCTTCCACATCTATAACTTAGGGTCTCAGAACAGGAGATAAACTCAAGATTTCCTAACTTTCAGCTGTCACACACTCACACATTCACACTTTGCCTTCTGGTAAAGATATTCTCTGAAAGACTTTCCAAGACACCAATAAACTGATGAAAAACATCATACCAGTCCAAACAATCAGCTGGAATAAATTGGAATGGAAATCTTGGACTTGGATTTTTAATACCTTTCAATGTAACCCAATCCATCAAGCAAAAAGACAGATAATAATCCCGACTCAATTTTTCCATTAACTGCTGTTGACTAATTGCATTGTTTTGGTTCATAATTAAAACAATACACAAAGCTTTAACAACAATATGACAGCCTGAAGCAGTTACATCTCCTTAACACCTAGGAATGAAAAATAACAAAATCGAACCTACCTATAAATTGTAAAAGGAAAAAAATACATATTTTATGGATATATTTAAATGAATAAAATAATTGAGAACTGAAATATAGAACTACATAAACAAATAGAGTTATTTTAGTGAAGCAAGTCTGATGATTGCAGAATTAATTGTACTTGAACAGTAATGTTTAAGTACTAGCAACTACAGAAGGAAAAATTCTAAATATCAATTATGATAATTATGATACAGACCATTGGGAGAAAGGAAAAGATCAATCTTTTTCCCTTTTTCTTCTTAAGTATATGCTTTCCTGTGCACAGTGGTGAGATGAGAGCTCCAGTTGCTATAACAACTTAACTCTTTATTATAATCAAGTCACCTAATTGCCATTCTGCCCTACTAAACTGTTATATTCAACAGCAGTTGTAGCAATTCCATAAATCTTGTTACTCAAACCTATGCAAAATCTTATCACAATCTGAAGCATACTTAAATGTCAGAGTTAGTCTGAAGTTCTCCTTTATTTCTTTACTGTAGCAATGTATCATTCAAAATGAATTACTTTGTCCATGAGCACATTTGTCTTGGGACAGCTATCCTCTGATTAAACACAAAACAAACATAACATTGTATTAAAACTGAATGTATGAAACAAAATAACACTTTTAAATATAAAAATATTGAACATATTTTTACAATAGTGAAAGCATCCCTGCCTCATACAAAAGAATTTGCACTTAGGTCAGCATCAAGAGTTAAGCTATCATAAAAAATGAAGTAATGAGAATGCTTGAGCAGAGAATGATTAGAACACCCGGTACACTTCAAAATCTAGAGATACACACAGAATAAGTACAAAGATTATTAGAAACTATATCATGAACCTCATGATATAGCTGGCTTCAATAACATTTTCTTTCACTAATCAGCTAAATCATGGAAATGGGAAAGATGCTAGCATTCTTCACAAATGCTCTAATTCAGGTCCTGTGGGCTCAGAATAAATTAAGCCTTATCATTTACCCATGAATTATGATGCCAATCTATAATAAGAGGCCTTGTATGTATCCTTGTATGTATCCTCAGAAAAAGACAATCAGAGAAGAAGGAAAAAACAGAACCATATTATCAGTATCAAGCATTTGGGGTTATAAAGAAACTAATGGTTTGTTAAATAAGGTACATAGGATAAACATATGATGTAGTATTAAATAAAATAACTGATTCTTTTTCAAGAGAAAGAATGTAAGAATGAAATGTATTTAAGCTTATGTACTTTCAGAGTCACCTGTTCTTGCCTTATGCCCTGCATGTTTTTTTCAATTCCAGAAACTTGCAAATAACACAACAAAAACTCATACCAACACTCAGAACAGAGGATGACACCTTATACTTTTAAATGCAGCCATGCATGACCTCACTTTCCCTTACAGCATAATGCAGAAATCCCTGAAAACCACTTAAAGGCAGTCCTGGGAGCTGAATTTGGAAATGAACTAGCCAGCAACTGGACAGTACAAATAACTCAGCCATAGCCAAAAATTTGGCAAACGATTAATTATTAACTATAATTAACTATAATTCTGTTAACATTTTAAAACTGGATGCTGCAGGTGTCGAAGAAAAACCACGAAGCTGGAATTAGCTTGGCTGCAGTTTCATGGTTGCATGTCGGAACACTGTTGCCATTCCAGCCTAGCCATGATGCAGAAATGGCCAGTCTGTGGTCTGCGGATCAGCTTCCTTGGCTACAACTTGTGTGCTGCTGCTTTTGTACCAGCAGGGCAAGTGCGCAAAGGGCACAGGCTTGTGCCAGCCTCCCCTCTGCTGGGTGCTCTCCTTTGCCAGTTTCTCCCTATCAGACCGTGACAACTGGGACATACTCTTTAGCACCTCAGTGTGAACACACCGGACCCACCTTGTTAAGCCCTGCACAATACCCCACCAGCTGAACAATAGCCTTTCTTATCAGCTGACCACTGGAAAAAGCAGTTGCAATTTCAATGGCACTATGAAAATAAATCACGCGTATAAAATTTAAAACAACAGTAAAAATTAAATCCACTGAGTAATTTTGCTTCCTGTTCGAATACCCATTTTTAGATTTAACCCACTAATTCATTTTGTGTTGTTTGTCCATCTGTATTTACTTGTGATTAATACAGCATACAAAAACCACAGCAAATCAAAAATACCATCTCAGTCTAGGCATTAGCTCAGTAAAGAGAAAAATAAAATTGTAATAGAAAAACTCTGTAATCAGTCTGTAAACCATTAAAACAAACAAACAAACAAAAAAAAACCACTGTCATTTAATGTAACTTTATGCCTTTTTATCTATTTTACTTATTATTTTACTTATTACCTTTAAAGCTCAGAACAATTATATTGAAGATTTGCATTAAAAAAGAAAGAAAGAAACAAACAAACAAAAAAAACAAAGACATTAGGATTTAGCCAGGAAGTCAGAGCACTCAAACAAAAAAATTGTGCTGAATTCTCTGAGAGCAATTAGTTAGCACATTTATCAGAAATCAATAATTATAAAGCACTGTCATAAAATAAAAACTGATTGTCTTTGGTAAGGCCCACTTTTGCAGAATTGCTGTACTGAAGAAATAGAACAAGTTTTGACTTCTGTTCCAAATGAAGCATCTCAAAACATAGCAAAAAAAGGCTTGCTTTTGATATTTGGTTATTAGGTCTGGATCAGAGAACAGAATTAAGTATTTATCTTTAAAAAGTAATATCTTTTTGATTATATGTCGTAGCTAAAATCTTATCTTTGTTTTAGAAGTTTGAGACTAATGCTGGCAACATTAGGAGTCCTGTGAACCTTGACAGTAGTTCAGCCAATTATCTGATGAACGATGAAGACGGAATCTTCTTTACTCCTCTGCGACATTTCTGGAAACCTTAATTCTGAAAATCTAAATGGAGTCATTGCTTTTCACCCCTGTGGGCAGAGCTATAATTCTCCAGATATACATTCTAACTGGGTTTTCTAACAGCTCCATTCATTTCTCAATCTTTTTAATAAGATTGCCAGAGAGGACAGCTTGTCTCTGGCATATTTCTCTTCCAAAAGGACAAAATCATCTGAGCTATAATTCAAGCCTTTCAACATCACATTTTGGTCATCACAGCTTGTCAAATTAAACAAACTAATATTGCAATTTAAAAAGAAAAATGAAAAAGACAGAAGATGACTGTGGTTCCTGTAGTTTCCACAGCACATTTTGTAAAGTCAAACATGTTTTAGAAGTAACTCCTCATCTCTGAATTACAGAGGGAAACATACCAAGCTGAGGTCAATAACTGGCACTCACTGTGTGGTGTGATAATTTTCACAATAATTTAGAGCCTAAAATTGGAAGCAAATAATGAAGTACCACTGCAGATAGTAGTACTGAAATGAAGAAAATATCCTATTGAATTAGCAAAGACAATTTTTGAGCAGGTCACCAATTTGTTTATGCAAAACATACAGCAATAGGGTTTAGCAAATATTAGCAAATAGGGTTTAGCAAATATTAGGTTTTACACTTCATACAAAAGAATAAAATATTTTTTTTTTTAAAAAAAAGCTTTTAATACCCACAAAAAGACTATGGGGGAAAGAAAAGCTGTGTGGAAATAAATACAAATATTTTTAAATCAAGTTAAGGGAAATCACTTCTTGATTACATCCATGATGTATCATCTATATAAAACTGTAGTTCAGAGTTAACAGCTGAGATAAATTGGTACTACAGTTTATTAAAAAAAAAAAAAAAAAGCAAGTGATTTTACTTTTATTGGCATATATGTGAAATATTTACATAATGTGAAACGTATATTCTTACGTGATGTTGAATATGATATGTTTACTCCCTAGTTTAATTTAGATTACAAAGTGAGTTACAACGAATTACAAAGAGACTCCTGAAAAAAAAAAAACAAGTTGGTTTAAGAGGAATTATAAAGGAAGCATGAAATTGTGTAATGGAGGTATACCTTGGAATAAATGAGCATAGTCAAAACTTTGGCATTTCCAGAAGTTGCTCTGTCAGCAACTACCAGGACTTGTTAAACTTTGTGACCTGCACTACTAACAAGTATTCTGAAGAAATGCTGGGGCTTTTCTGTTCAGATGGCTTTGTTTAAATTGAAAAATTAAGACAATCATGTCCTATACCTCCATGAACTCTAAGTTCAACCCTGAGTGCCAGTGTAGTATTCGTATTTCACTTAATTATTCCACATTAATAGACATGAACCATCAGCACGTATTGGTATAAAACCTACATCTCTTCACAGGAGTAAAAAAGTTTTTAGAAATCTTAAGCATTATGGGCTCATTTATTCTGAGGTTACTAACTGGACCTTATGTAGGAAGGATCTGTGGGTAATTTTTCTACTGCTCTGTCAATATATACATTTCCATCTAAATATTCTCATCATTTTATCTTAATTACGTCAGATGTGAAAAGAAAAATTATTAAAGCCAAAGCAATCTGTTTTTTGCTGTAGTGATTTCTTCATAAAGTTTTCATTTGCCAGTGTGTCCAAAAGGTCTGTTTCACCAAACTCCTGAGGAAACTGAACACCAGTTTCCTGTAATCTGCCACCTGCTCCTACCATGGAAAATTTAATTGTCTCATAGCTCAAAGATTTAGAAGAAAATAAATGTTCAGATTCATTGTTCATTTGCAAAGAGCAAATGGAAATAGAAACTGAAGAGAGGGCTTGGATTTTGATAGAGTTGACTTTCTTTAAAGGAGAGAAAATATCAGAAAGAGCAAAAACATTGCAATGTGTGAAAACAGGGTCAACATCAGAACAAATGTTTGTTGTCTGATAGAAAAACACTTTGAAAACTTATTAAACAAAATCAAAAGCTTGGGTTTTGTGTGTGGATATGACTAGTACAATCCAAACAATGCAATGCTTTTTATGCAGTGAACTCAAATTAATTGGACTCAGATGCAGTTCATTGAGTCCATTTGCATGGTATTTTTGGCAAGTTTTAAAGAGAGAATGAAACCCATTTACCAACTCACAACAATGTCCATGATCTTACTGAACAACAATGTCTATCTGTAATAGAGTATACAGCTATAAAATAATTAAATGTCAAATACAGGTCTTCTGTAAAGTCATAGATTATTACACAAAGTAAGGGGACCAGACAATCATGGGAAGACAGTAAATAACAGGTCACATTCCCTTTTATAACTTATGTGACATACTGTCTTAATGTCGATGGAGTGTTTTGACTTAATGTAGATTTCTTATTTATGAAAATAGTGATTACAAAAATTCCATAACACTGACCCATTACTCCTTGAGAAATGTCTATTGCTAAGATTGTTAATAAATAAATAAATGCATAGTGTTTAATACAAAACAGAGTACTTCCTGGGACTTACAGAATAAATCCATCTGAATGTACTTTTTTCTTGTCTGTGCTGTTTCCATCATTCTCATCACTGTACATATATGCTTTTAGAACAGTTCCTGTAGCTAACAATGACAACTCTGCCACTCAGGAACCGCACATAAACATTCAGGATCAGTTTAATGAAAAATAAATTAATGTGAATTCAGTATTCAGAAAAATGTTGATCAACCTATGTACTGGGTCTGGCTGGGATGGAGCTGACTTTCTTCCCAGAAACCCATATGATGCCGTGTTTTGGATCTCTGACTGCAAATGTCAATAACGTACCAGGCTTTGGCTGTTGCTTGCATGGCATCTTCCAGCTCTGCCACCCACAGTGAGCACTCTGGGGAGGGAAGGGGCACAGCTGCAGCCAGGACAGCTACCTTCTGACCCAGGGGCATTCTGTGCTATAAGGTACCATGCTCGGCACTTACACCAGGGATCCCTCCAGAGCTGTGATGCTCAGAGACTGGCTGGGCATCAGTCTGCCTGTGGGAGGTAATGCCTTTGCACTGCTTGGTTTTGCCAGTTCAGAACTTACGCTGACAGCATATGGCACTGCTTATGTTCCTTTGTTGGATACCTCATAAAATTACTCCACCCAGGCCACCACATAAATTACTAGCGTTACAAAAAATATTTGTCTAGGGCGAAGTTTGAGACTTGATATTCACTTTATGAAATTTATCCTAATAAAACTGAACCCCTGATTATGTAGTGAAATCAGTATATGATGGATTGTAAGTAGAGCCAGATCAAATTTTTCTTGTATGTTCAAATGAATATTTGCAGGGCAAATGCATTGCTTAAATCTGCAGCTATGAAATAACTCCTCCTTTTTGTTAGCTTCAGTATATACATCTCAATGTTTTTGTGTAGCTACTTCACAACTTGACAGCTACCTTCTTAATATTTTTAATTAAAACACTTGAAATACTTTGAAGAAAAGCTAGCCACACTTCAGCTTTGCAGTCTTCTTTGTTCTGCTTAAGAAATACCAGAAACTGCATACCACTGTCAACACCTTTCCTGGGATGCAAATGTGTGGTGTTTGAAAGCCTCTGTCATCTGCAGTGCTGTCTTCAAATTAATAAATGTAAGCATTTGGTACCATGTGGCTCTTCTATTGACTTGTATTAGCGGGAAAAGGGAGCATATTAAGGAAGAACTGTTGGGACACCAACAGTAACAGCACCAGCAATTCATCAAACAGCAATCACTCTGGCCTTAAAGCCCAGACTGCAGATTTTTGGTCCCTTCCTGCCATTCAACCGAAAGACAGTGTCAAAAAAACCTGTTCTATACACAATATTCACAACAATGGGAATAACAATACCCTAATACCCTTCATCCAAAGGTGAAGTGGACAGTTAACATAAATGCTGGTGATCTGTTTTGATTCTCACACCTTGTGTTCTGTGTTGTTTGGCAAGTGTATCTTCATCAGTAATAGTTTACTTAAGTATAGAAATCAGTTATTGCTTTCTTATTCCCACTATAAAATCCTGTGATTCTTAAATTACATTGTTTCTGCCTAATGCAAAATAAAACCAGGTTAAGTGAGATTAATACTGAAAACAAGTTAAAAATAGATCTATTCACCAGAGAGCACTGGATTTAAATGTTATATATTCTGGATGAGGGGCAGAAGGAGAGGGGACTAAGAGGTCTCATAAGGGGATTAGACTTTGTTACTTAAAATATTAACTGACAATCAAACAGGAATGTGTGGGAAGCACAGTTTTGCAGTACTGTTCTTCTAGGATTTGTTTTCTTCAAAACGTGAATTCCTTTCTGCATGCATTCCAGATATACGTATGTTGGCTTTTTAATGATTTGAATTGGCTTTGATCTTGACTACTTGAAGGAACATAAAAATATAAATAGTATGACTAGATATGATTAATCCTAGCAATGACAAATAATAATAATAATAAAAGATATGTGTTTCTGATTTTTTCAGACGTACCTTGGGAAGTTCAGGCTTTAGCTCATGTCAGTCAAATAAGAATGATCTACAGAAGAAATCAGAAATGTAGCAGTGTTCAAGGTCCCCAAATACCACTAGTACCAGCTTATCAAAGATAAGAAACTAGAAAATAAGAAACAACGGCTTTCTGCTTGAGTAGCTGCCACTTTCCTTTGGGATGGAGCAGGGAGTAAGAAAACATTCTTGCTACAACATAATTGTCAAAATGATGAAATAATATGAAATGACAGCTACCTTGATATGTATGATAATGAAAATAGTCAATTGTTCTAAGAAGCTGTCACCAGTAGGTATAAAGTGCCGTACAGCCAGGACTTGATGACCAGTTATGAGGTGTGAAAATATAACTTTTATTAGAGGAATTTTTAACTGGACACCTCAAAAAAAGAGTGGTCCTAAATCCTCATTAAGACAATCTCATTTGCTGTATATATGTGAGCAGAGAGGTGAAGTGAGATGAAAGGAAGATCTGTTGCAGCGAGCAGAGAGCCCCCAAGATATCACCAATGCTATGTTCAGATCTCAATTCTTGAATGCAGGAACCCAGCAACTCCAAAGGATACCTGTCACACATGGTAACTTTCTAGGTACCTTAGAGCAGCATAGCAGAAACTTGCCCTCTCATCACCTCACAGGGATAAAATATATTATGCGTATATTGCGTATATATGAGTATATACAAATGTAGAAATGTAATGTGACCTAAATCCCTAACCTGCTTTGTTTTCAGCACCAGCTTGGCTGCTTTCTGTTGTTCTCCTTAATGTACCCAGCTAATTACTTCTAGTAAAACTACAGAAATTTAAATGGAATATCACAATAAAAAGGAAAAAAATACAGCTAAATGCTCCAATAGATAAGGAATATTTTAGAGCATTCTGAAGCATCTTCCAGCATTCAATTGCCTGGAAGATGAGCTTTCCTTCACAGCATTACCAGACATACAAAACTTTATATGGATACTTCTCATTCACTGGCTGGTATACTACAACAAAAAATAATTTACAGAATAAAAAATGCAGTATGGCCACAGAAATAACAAAGTAATCAATGAAACACATTCCCTTTTTTCAATAAAAGGGCAAATGCATGGAAGCAATTGGAAGATTGTTTAATAGCATAGTAATTTATTTTTCCAAATTATTTTAGTAGTTTCACAGTGAAACAGGAACACAATTTAATAATTACTTTATTTTCCCCCTTTCCCTTTGTTTCTTTTTATATCTTCCCCACTAATGTCTTGAATTTTCAACAGAATTAGAGAACCAAAAGGCTTATACCCAACCCTCCATGCGCAAATTTGTTGACTGAAACAATTCCAGTTCTTTGAAAAAACATTTTGCTATTTTGACCGGCCCTATGCAAGCTATTCATGAGAAAAGTACTTTCACTAATTGCATTTTAAAAGGAATATCGCACAAAATAGCTATGCTAAGTCTTGTTACTCAGTGAAGCCTGTATTTCAGTATAATCTTCTGATACTAATGATGTCTCTACCCAGTGGAGAAGTAAAAACACCTCATTAAGTTAACTGTGTAATTCTTAGGTATTTCCAAGAAATTATAAAGCTTTGATCTTCTGAAAAGCAAAACAGATAAATGAATCTAGTCTAGAAATATACTGCATATTGAAATATACTCTATTATGCAATTGTTATTTTCAAACCATTCAATAAAACTCTTACCCATACAGAATGCAAAAATATTACAAAAATGGGTGCACATAAAATTATATACATTGGCATCCTATTGTTTTTGAGAAAATGCTGGAATATTAGTATCAATGTTTGACTCGTATATTTCTCAAAAGAAAGGTTGCACATTAGTCTAATGTTTTGCTTTAGAATCTGCATATATCATTTATCATCAAATATTTCTGTTATATAAGTGCAATTGCTTTTCCATTTATCTCCCTGAATATGGTATTTGAACTGAAGAGACATTTAATAATAAAATCTAGAGGAAAAAAAACTCTAAATTCCAAATGAAGTATGTAAAATACAAAATTGAAGAGGCAGATAAAAAAAAAAATCTAACAGTTTCTTAATTTTACTTTGGCAGTTGGGTCAACATATGGAGACGATCTGGAAATTTCGAATAGCATGGTAACCCAGGCAGGAATTGGCCCAGCAATCCCTAACACCTTAAGAAATCTATTTGTCTTTCAGTTTGTTATCAAAATCAATATTTCTAACGCTCATCTCAACTTGATCATTTTTCCCATCTTCCTGTAAGGTTATTTCTCTGTCTGAAACTGCCTTTACAAAACCCAATGGAAGTTTTGCAACATTATAAAGAGTAATTAAAAATATTCCTCTAGACAGAGATGCCATTAGGGACTAGGATGAAGTTTCCTTCCTATATGGCATGTTTGTAGGTAGAATCATCACTAGCACTATACTCCCTAAGCTTTAAAAGGACAGGCACTAACAGTGCCTAAAGAGAAAAGAGAGAAAAGAGAGAAAGGACTAAAGAAAAACCTTTTAAATAAAGTATATGCCATTATTTACCAGAGGAATACCTAAGTTTGGTGACCCACAGATGGGCCTCATTAATTTTGTAGACCTATTTATTCGAGTAAACAGGAGTGTAGCTGAATATTGTTTGAACACACTGTACCAGCAAAATTAAAACAAAAGGAAAAAATAAAACCCAAACCCTGCATTTAACTAAGATGACGACAGAAATGCAATTTGTCTGCTAGAAAATTTGAGTGGATCTGAAAGAATTACTGAAATACATGTACTCATAAATTAAGCCTAACAAAGGACAAAAAAGTAATAAATAAATAAATAAAAGCAAATGATATAAACTCAGATTTTTGTTTCTGTAAAGAAAATATATTAAAACTAAGTTTAGGTTGTAGCAGAGTGATTTGCACTTGACAGTTGACACCACATGGTATGTACATGGAGGGCCATCAACCTTTGTATAGGCAAACAAAGCCCTGTGTGGTTCTTGCAGTTATGTGGCTGGCCTGAGGTTTATGAATTCTCCAACTCATATTCTCCTAATATGTGCATTTTTGCTTCCAAGATCCAAAAATACCGACTCTGAAAATTAGAGATTAACTTGGTCACTCATGGAAGGAGGTAGGGGTCACAGCATGGATGATACAAACAAGGCACGTATTATGCACATGGTGGCTCTCTAACATTAAAAGAAAGCTTCAAAACCACATCCACTCTTGTTTGTGCTCATTGGGCTCACGAATTAACTATCTTTTGCAATTAAATCTATCAAACTTCAAGCTCCCAATTAAAAATTTTCAAATGCATCATGCTCCAGGGTGTCTGAAATTAAAAACCACTTTACGTGTTTGTCAAGTCCTCTTTTGTAATTTTGTTTTACAGTGTTGTTATTTCTACTGTGATAAGTGCTGCCAACCCCTTTCCATTTATACACCATGAAAGAAGGAAAAAACCAAACCAAAACAAAACCAAAAAACCCCTCCTTCAGACAGCTCATTCCTAACTGCAGCTTTTTGTTCCTGCAGTGGTTGCACTATTCTCAGACATCTATTCCCTAGAGGGGGCTGAGGGAGCTGGGATCGTTTCTACATCCCTGCTCCTGACAAAGGCCGCAGCGTCAGGGGGAACCAGAAGTGGCCCTGCTGGTGTCTGGCCTGCCTGGCTCCAACAGGGGCTGCGTTCAGCATCTCCACAAAACCCAGGCACACGTCTGTAAATTTGCTTTTACTTTTGGTAAAAGGGGGGAAAAATAGAAGAGCTGTTTCAGTTTACTGTGGGGGTAAGACATTCTAACACTCAATGTCAATAAACCTTTATTTTGTTTACCCCATGAACTCTTTCTAGACATGAATGTCTCCTATATGAGGGTCCAAATAAATGTGACTATGGCTAAATGAGGTTTCTTACTGATAGGCTACTAAACTGTTCCCAGAATGAACCATTTTGTGCATATAGTCATCTTGTGGTGAGAGTCCTACTGCAGAGATGGAGATGTGCTTTGGGTCTCATGCTCCCTCTTGCTCAAACATATTATTCAGAAGCAAGAACTTACGAATTATGTGATTTCGTAAAGGTGGAGAGAGAAACACAGTTCCTGATTTATAAGAATATAAATCTGTAAATGATGTGAGCTTTGACAGCAATATTGTTTATCAAAGTATAGACAACTGAAGCAAAAACAAGATTACAGAAAACATTATTTCTAAAATGGCTATACACAGGCTCACGTGAGCACTGCATATCCAGCTTCTCAGCTCTACAAATAATACTGTTTCCTGTCTTCTGATAAATTTGTAACTTTTTAATAAAATTTAGAAAATTCATATATATTCATGTACCAAAGGACACTGAAAATCTTTAAATGGGAGATACTGAACAGCTGGAGCTGCAGGAACTCTTAATTCCTTTTTTCTCTCCATGGGCTTACATTCGCCTATAGAGAAAGATGAAAGCTATGAAATCATCCAGATACAAAATCTAGAACTGCTGAGGCTGAGAGACAGAAAATGTTCCACTCCAATCCCTCCTTGGCCATGAAATAATGTAGGTAACTATTGTAATTAAGTGCAACTATTTTTGTTAACTTGAATTCCTGTTTTATCTTCAAAAGGAAAAGCTATGTATGTAAACCATATATAAATATATCAACTATTTAGGATACAAACAGAAGTTAAAATAGAAATACAAATGCAGTTCCCAAGAAAATAATATAGTATAGGTAAAAGTCACAGTAGGTATAAAAGAAATATACAGAGCATTAAGTAAGGATTGTTCTTCCATTTTTTTGAAGCGATTTTTATGATGTCTTTTGTTTGTATGTATTTTGTTTACTTAATTTTGTAAAACCTTCTCTTTTGATGTTACATATCCACTGCGGGCCCTTTAAAATTAAAGCATGTTCAGAGAGAAATGTAAATACTTGATGTTGGTCTGTAAACATTTTAAGTACTCACTGTTTCCCCTGATCCCCATGTGTATACTAACACTTGCATTACACAAAATGTGTATATCTGATTGTTGTGTTTACTTTGTAAAATAAAATCCACACTCTCAGATAAGACAAAGATAATATTTCTGAGTAAACTCTGGATTTCTTCTGCTAGAACAGGATTTATGAAGACATCTAGAAAACAAATTGGAAGACAAGAAACTACCCTAAATAGGCATTAATGTAAGCACCAGGGAGATATTTTTTATGTTTTCTTCAAAGAAGCAAAAGCATAATTCTGAGCAAATAATTACTAGGAGGAAATAATATGAATCAGAATTGAGGAAAATGTAATTATTTTTTCCTCTTCAAGAAGCTATGAAATACTTCATTGTGCATTTCCCAGTAATTTTCCCTGGGGCATAAATTACTACTTCACTTTCTACTTGGAAGATTTTTCCACACAAAACTGTGGAAGGCACCCAAGCAACAGTCACACCCCTACAAAGAGGTAATCAAGCACTTTGTTTAGATTTGACAAACCTCTATATTTTTTTTTGATTTACCTGCAAAATGCTATGGAGCTTTAAAAGAAGTGCAAGCAGTTTTATTCACAAAGTAGAAAAGATTTCATTATTATGCTTTTGTGTTTCAACAAGTTTCATATTTTGAGAATTACCTCAAAATTAATCATAATAATTAGACTCATCATAATCATGTTTTAAAACACACATTATTCTAGGCAAGTTTCATAAAAAAATGTATGTGTAGTAATAGTCAAGAACATCTATTTACAAAATGAAAATAAAGTTATCAATCTTCAAAAAAAATCATCCTAAACACCACCACTTATTAGTACTAAGCTGGACCATCAGTCATTCCTAAGAATCCCCCTGCATTTGGGTACTGATATATATTTTCTGATCTAGGCCTAAATTTGTCAAGTGGGGATGCAAGTAACGATAAAGAGGAAGGGTAAATGACATTTACTAGTTTTATTATAACAAGTTAGTTTTCCTTTGGCTTTGGGGGATTTTTCTTTTTTGCTACCCCTAAGCTACACATCTTACATCTTAATGCTACTACACTGCACAACACAATGCCCTTTAATGAGTAAGGGATTTAATTTTCTGAATGCAAACCAGGTTGCAGAAGAAGTTAGTAAGCAGAATAGAGAATTATATATTTCATGTAGGCTGAAAAATTAACAATATGCATTTGTTTTTCTTTTTGGCTTTTATCCATCTATTCTTCTTTGCATATAAAACATTGGCTGTTAGCTCACCAGTGAATTGTTTTAAAAAAACACAGGATGTTCTGGAGCCTCTTAAAAAGACAAAAAAAGCAGCAAAAATTAGAAGACATATACTGAGTTATCTCCTTTACAACAATTTCTCACAAAAGCTAATTTTATTTCATTTCTAAAATGACTCATTCAAGCACAAAATGACTGATCATTGCATTAAATGTTGTTCACTGCATATAGTTAAGCCAACTAATCAAAGACAATCCATCCTAAATTTTTATCAATATTGTATCTATTTCATGATTAGCAAACCAGCTGTCAACCTTAATATGATTTCTCAAGGTTGGGATAATCTATGAAAATCTGATGCGAACAAAATTCCTATCAGTATTTCATATATTTGCTGAAATAAAACTACATAAAGCAGCAGGGCAATTCTAACTTTGAGCTGCCTGTTACAGAAGCCAGGACACTTTAGACTGAAAAACAATTTGGTGTATGTACCAATCTGCACCAGGTGTCTGTAAGTTAAGTTTCATCATGTGACATGACTACGTCTAACAAAGTCATGTGCTTACCCTACCCAACTCACAGAATCACAGAATCACATAATAGTTTAGGTTGGAAGAGACCTCCAAGATCACCGAGTCCAACCTCTGACCTAACGCTAACAAATCTTCCACTAAACCATATCCCTAAGTTCTACATCTAAACGTCTTTTAAAGACCTCCAGGGATGGTGACTCCACCACTTCCCTGGGCAGCCTATTCCAGTGACTAACAACCCGTTCAGGAAAGAAGTTCTTCTTGATATCCAACCTAAACCTCCCCTGGCGCAACTTTAGCCCATTCCTCCTCGTCCTGTCACCAGGCACGTGGGAGAATAGACCAACCCCCACCTCGCTACAGCCTCCTTTCAGGTACCTGTAGAGTGCAATAAGGTCACCCCTGAGCCTCCTCTTTTCCAGGCTGAACAGTCCCAGCTCCCTCAGCCGCTCCTCGTAAGACTTGTTCTCCAGACCCTTCACCAGCTTCATAGCCCTTCTCTGGACTTGCTCAAGCACCTCCATGTCCTTCTTGTAGCGAGGGGCCCAAAACTGAATGCAGTACTCGAGGTGAGGCCTCACCAGAGCCAAGTACAGGGGGACAATGGCCCTGGCCCTGCTGGCCACGCTGTTTCTTATGCAAGCCAGGATGCTGCTGGTCTTCTTGGCCACCTGAGCACACTGCTGGCTCATATTCAGCTGACTGTCAACCAATACTCCCAGGTTCTTCTCTGCCAGGCAGCTTTCTAACCACACATCTCCCAGCCTGTAGCTCTGTTTGGGGTTGTTGGGCCCCAGGTGCAGGACCCGGCACTCAATGTAGTTCATAAATATTTGCAGCTTTTTATGCCTTTTCCTTTCCTTTTTCATGTGACAGGCTATGAGAGATCTGAACTGGAAGCCAGAATATATGCTCTCCCAATCCATCTTCAATTCCTTATGAAAACTAGAGATTAAAAAAACAAAACAAAAAACAAAACAACAAAAACACCACCACATATCTGGTAGCCCACAATTACTGTGCATCAAGAAACACAAAGGAACAAACACTTCCCATCTCCCTCTCCTTTCCTCTCTTCAAAGAGATCCAAACATATTTTTGTTTAGGCAATTGAGAATTATTATAGATAAAACAACAGCTTTTTAGAACTCTAAATATAGTAAGGAACACTAGGAGATTGAAAAGCACCATATCCTTTGAGAATGCAAATACAATCCAAATTGAAAGCTTAGGAAGAAGGGGACATGAAGATGAGGATGCTTATTATAACTCATGTAAAAGTAGCTCCTTTCATTTCTTATAGAGAAACATGAAATACAGTTTTTGAAATGCTGATGCATTTCAGACTGTATCCACAGTCTATAAATCTCACCTCTTCAGCTGTTGGTTTGGGATTTTAGCACTGCAGGGCAGCCAAGTTTAGAACAAATGCTTTCAAGACTTCCTGTTCTGCTTGACTTAGTCACTTGGAGAAAATTCAAACCAATAAAAGAGAACAGAAGGGTATTTTTTTTCCCAGGCTATAGTTTCTCTGTTTGACTGATTCCTGACCATCCTATTAAGAAAACTTCCAAGTTTACCAGCAATAAACACTAATAAATAAACACTAGACAAACTGCTATTTCAAGAAGCTGTTCTACAAAATCCCTCAATTAAAAGTTTATTAGTAGTCTCTGTATTAGTGAAAGAGTTTTTATTGTTATTATTTATTTCATGTTTGTAGGTGGAGTATTGCTGGAAAAAAAAATAATAATAATAAAAAAGGTAATTCACATACAATTATTGCTTGTTACAGTTTCATCTTCTGTATTTGCAGTTTCCTTGAACTTCAAGCTCCCCCCTTAGAAGGCTACTGTCAATCCTTTCTTTCAAACCTTCTACTAAAAACCCTAACTCTTTCTTAGTGCAAAAAGCAGAAGCATTGCCTTTTTCAGCCAAATCTTGCAGGGTTGTCCAACTTTAAAGAAACAAAAAACAGTTATTCTAGTAAGGTACACTATCTGATTTTATCACATACAATAATACACATGCAATGTATTTGACAAAATCCTTTTCTAACACTTCTATAGAAAGATTTCCCTGCAATAGCACACTCTCCTGTTAGGCAAGTTGAATTTATGAACAATAATAACAGTTTTATAAAGCTAACCTGTAAGTAGAGACAATTACCATATGTTACTTGTAGACTTTTGTAGACATGCTGTTAGGAATGAGGTGTTAATGGTCCTCCTCTATGGGAGTTAGAAGAAAATATGTTAATTAATCTCATTTAAATAAATGAATAATAAATACTCATATTAAATTCCTATGTACAGTAAAATCACAAAAGGGGATAACTGGTGCCACCACCTAAGGCAGGGTGGTCTGAAAGAAGCATGGAACTTACGGATCTAATTCTTACATTATTTCAAAAGTACACAGTAGAGACAAACCTATTGCACAGACCTGAGCAGGACAGCTCTGCACCTCCTAAAGCAGCACAAAATCAGTAGGCATTCCAGAAAAGCAGGAGGAGGAACACTGTTTGCATGCTTTGTTCCTGCTACTCTTCAAGGAAAGAGAAAGCATGTAATTTTTTCCAGCTAAATAAATAAATTACAAGAAAATCCCTCAACTTTCTGTCACTGTTTCTCAGCCAGCCTTGCACTAGAGCATGGCTGCTGCTGGGCCAAGCAGACAGTCATGTCCCTGTCTGACTATTGATTTGAGCCCTAAGACCCAGTTACCTTGTGACTTTCAGCAGATTCTTTACTGAAGGAAATAAATTTCTTTAGAGGAGCTACTCATCTTAAAGAGCATTCAGGAATTATAATTTGGGGGCAAAAAAAGTGACATTTGACAGGTTACTCCTCGGTGAGGCATAACTGGCATGGTTAGTCAGCCAGCAGTGAGCTTGGTCCCTAACTGCACAGGAGATAATTTTTGCAGAGACTAGTTTTGGGTTTTCTTTTGGTTCAGATTAATATTGCAAGGTGTCCACATCATATTTTGCAATATTGTCTTTCATTTTTCACTGGAAAACTACCACATATAAGTCCTTTACAGAGATACGGTATGTATTACTCTTCCAGGCTAAATGACATAGCTAGGACAGCACATCAGAATCCCACAACATCAAATGGAAATTAATAGGAAGAGGGACGTAACTGACGTAACAGTAGCCTGTTCTGTATTAAAATAGCAATTGAAATTAATTGGTAGGTAATTTTTTTTTTTTTATCTATTCCTGATTACCGTTAGTCTGAAAACTAAGCTGCTTGTCATTACAGTATAGCCATCATTAAATATCAACTTAAAAAAAAAAAAAATTGACAATGCCATGTTAAACAAGAAAATCTTTGCAAGTTTACCAGACAAATTTAACATATAACTTTATAAAGACATAAAATGCTTTCACTTATTAATTTACAGGCAAAAGTTGCCATGCAGAGTATTCATTAGATTTATTTAAAATGGACGTTTTGGACGTTTTAGGTCAGTTGAGGCTACTTTGTAAGTTCTGTGTAAAGAATAATAATTTCAGGTTTTGTCTGACTGTATCAGACAGACCTTTCACAACAGCTATGTCAGGGAACAAACTTCACAGGCTATCAGTGCCCTTGAGTGCGAGGAGCATACATTCACATAGCAGACTTATAAGAGTTTCTCAGAGCACATTGCTCACAGATCTGCCAGACCTGGCAGATTTAGCAGCAACATTTTAAGATGGCCCCAACTGTCCTCCAGCTCTCTCCAGCTGGCTGGGTGTGCTTCTACAGGACAGCTCCCCCAGTTCTGCCTAATGAGCTAAGTCTCAACAACTGGCCAAGGTGGATCAGCACCATGGTGTCTGAGAGTACTATGAGAAGGTGAGCTGCCATTAGATGATGATTCTTATTCTTCCTGCCACCTCACACATGCAACAGGGGCGGAGCTGGGAAGCCAAGGACAAGGATGCATGATCTGAGCACTCAGACGACTTCACAACTAACAGAAATTGATTTCCTGTAGCTGCTGCCTGCTCTTTCTGAGCTTGGTAAGGATTCTTAACCAAGTGACAAAGTGCCAAGATACAAAGGAAGAAAACTGTGAGAAAATAAAAAGTATCTACAAAGCTGAAGCTATTGCCATCAGAAAGCATTAAACATTACTAAGTTTAACAGGGTGATTTACAGGCTGCTCACAGAAAACAAGGTATCTGAAATCCCTCATGTTCTCTCCTTTTTGAGACAAACAAATGCATAAAGCTGAACAAATAAGGGAAAAGAAAATCTTGTGTGAGTTTTTAATTAGAATTAGGGCAAGAAACATTCTATGCAAAACGACCTTTCTTTGAACATTGTAACACAAAAGCTTCCTAGCAGTTTATCTGTTTGGATCATAACAAGTGATGCACTCAGCACTGAAAAAACAGAAAGCTTGTACTCAGAGAGCCCCCTCCCCCATAAATGTATTTTCCCCAAGTATCACTTCTAAAATACACCTCTGGGGAGAAATATCTCACCAGTTTCAGAATGCTACAATTTTCTAACAAACCCGCTGCCAAGAGAAATAAAACATTTATATACACCTAAGATGCATTTATTCTCTTGTACACTCTTCTGTGAGCTTAAGGATATGTAGAAGTGATCCTCTTCACTGCCAATATGAGATTTGCTTGTAGTTAAAAAGGAATTGATATGTACAAGGCTGATGAAGAGTTATTAAGTGAAGCATTATGTGACATTGGAGAGATTTACAGTAGCAAGGACAAGAGCCATACAACAAAAGTTTATATATAAAAAAGAAAATCTCTCCCATTTTTTTCTGTCTTTAATAAGCTTGTGTGTAGCTAAGCTGAACTGATAAAGGCAGTTTCTTATGTTATCAAAAAATGACAATACAGAGGAAACAGGGACTCAAAAGGCTAAGGTGAGAAGGGACAAGCTACTTTGCAGTCTTTAGCTAAACAAACTCATGGTGAGACAAAACAGAAAAAGTCATCTGTTCCCTCTTATGCATATAATCATGCAAAAGCCATTTTACATCCTTTTTTTATCCATCTTTGATAATACAGAGATGTATCAGACCTGAATTGCATAGTCCTTCACTAAAGCATGTGATCTATTAGTAAAAGATCATCTTCTCCCATTACTATATCATAGCAAAATGTTGTATCATTCTTAACTCATATACAGGAAGGATGAAAGAAAATATGCTGCTTGTTGTTTGTGTGCTTGGCGGTGACCTCAGTTAGTATCCACATTTTTTACAAAGTGTAACAACTGCATGAAAGCCTATCCCAAGAAAATAAATCTCACAACTGAAAAAAAAAGACTTATGTTTATCCTAAGCATTTGATTTTCTAGGTAAATCTGGCCTTTCTGTTACAAAAAGAGAATAGAAATAGAACTTTTAAACAGAAAAAATATCTACATAATTTAACGCAGTATGAAAAGGACACAGAATAAAACCTTCCATCATGGCTTTAAAAAAAGTTTATTCTAAATGCACTAAGGCCACCTAAGTGTTTTATCTGTCACAAACTGTTCAGGTTTTATAATACTCCTAAACTTCACAAGTAAGCTGGATTACAAAGCAGTAACCCCTTTTTAACTTTGTACTTCATGTAATAAGAGCCTTATCTGCAATCTATTTTTGAGTGAATTCCAAGTTTTCTGCTAGAACAGCCTTACATAGTGGAATCATGTATTATCAGAATTCTTCTGACCTTATTGCCCTTTTATTCTCAAGAACATTCACTAGAAATTCACAAATAATTTTATGGCATTTAGCAAGTCATCTCAGCACTGAAGATTTTTTTTTTTTTTTTTAAGAGAACAGTTGGAAGAAAATTATAATGGGTGATCCCAAAAGAAAGAAAAGTGATTTCAATATCCAAAAAAATAAACAAATAATGAATTCCCAACATTCTAAAGGATTGAAACATATCTGGTTTCCTGTCAAAGAAAATTGGGAGAAAACGTGCATGAAATGAAGTCTAAGAAACAAAGCATTTGTGGGAAATTGGGACAGGGAGGAGTTAGACAGCATGCTTTTTATGACAAGAAATGAGCTATATTCTGTAAGGGACATTCCTGGAGGAGTTTGTGAAGTTACCCTGTTCCAAGACAGAGAAGATGCATTCTGCAGCACCTGTTCACCCTCTTCTGCCCACCCTCTTAGAGGCAGGTCTGAGTTCTGCCTGTGCTGACAGCCCCCTGTTGCCCTACTGACACCTTCTCTCCTTCCAGACCTCCACCACACACGGTTAACAAGAAAAACGGTAGGAGTTTATACACGACAATCAGATAACTCTTGATGAGAAAGAGTGATGCAATGCTGCAGCAGAGATAGGTGGAGATTTGTTCGTAAATACTGGGTTTGTTGGGTTATAGAGGTGTAAGTCACCTGATTCTATGTTTAATTTGCATCTCTTTAAAATAATGCTGTCCCATGCTCACAGCTTCAACACAGAACTAAAAATCTACTCAATATGACTGAGATAAAGATAATGGTTTCTGCCTTATCTCTCACGTTGATCTTCTATTAGCTGCTTATTCATTTATTCCCCTTTCTCTCCTTCAATATAAAATAAAAGCAATTCCAAGACGAAAAGTGTTTTCTCAGAGTAAACCTTGTGCAAGAAAATTGGGATGTTCAAGGGCTGGGAAAAAAAAAAAAAAAAAAAAAAAAAGTGATGGCTCATAGGAAGTGGAAACAATAATTACTCATTTAATATGTGCTTCAGATCCCTCTCAGAGTACTTTAATATGAGCCTTTTAAAATTCAAGTAATAATTTTGTATTTCTTTTCCTTTTGAGCCTGTGTGAATCACCACCCTCTCCTGGACTAAGAAAATAAGGTAATATTATCCACACTTTATGGATGAAGTAGAGAAGATTAAATGTCATACCACAAATCAAACAAAAGTCTTCAGAACAGCTCCTGATCCAAAGTCTGGTACTTTAACTGTATGATAATTTTCTTCTGCCAGGCATTTAAATTTTACCCCAAGTAGTTCTGGAGTTCCCATTAGCACAGAATTCATTCCAGCACCTGTCGCTGATGAAAGTGAAAGAGATTAGAGTTCATGACGATGATCCCATCTGTATCCTCATTATCATATTTTCCCCTTACAGAAGAAGATGGGACGTGGCTATGGAGTGCTGCTGAAGGAACTGAGAGCACTAGTGGAAAGGAAAGAGCAAACACCACATTGCAGGGGCTACAGCAATTTTCATGAAATAATACTGACACAGAATAAGTCTTTGTAGTTTTGCTTGGCTCTGCCTGCCTTAGACACAAGTCTGGACCTAGGAGATAATAAATATGAAAGACTTGAGGGGGAAGACTTCACAGGACGGGTTTCTGGAGAATTGCCATTCTATCTTGGCATACATACATTAGGTATTATACCAAGGTGACAGAAAGAATTAATCAGTATTTCTAATATTTTTGGTAAATAATACTTCATTACTATTATCCTGCACTGAATTTTAAGTTTTACAACTGATTTGCAGCTGCTGACTTTTCTTTCCAGGATTGCATTGACACTGCACACCTTTTAAGCTAACAACACTTGCCCTCTCCTTAACACTTAAGGTCAGAACATTAAACCCATATATAGATTTTTCACATATCAAAAAATAGCAGCATGAAATGTAACATTTGAGGGGAAATATGATAAAGCAATACCAGGGTAACACAGGTCCTGGAATACATTGCTTCATGTTGCTCAGAGGCTCATCTCTCTACAGGCATAATAATATCACAGCAGTGTAGATTATCTAGCCCCTTTACTGCGCATTCTTGATACAGTGTTAAAGGCTGTCAAGGCATGAAAAAAGAATCCTAAGATATCCACTCCCATGCATACACCTTGGAATTAAATGAAAATGAAGTTAATAGATTTCATTTTTAATCCTCCTTTGTTATTAAAATGATATTGTTAGCTGCTATTCGATTAACACATAGTAATGTTACATGTGGAGAGGAGAAGGTGTTTCCACACCTTCTGAAGCTAAATACAGGAAGCAGAGGATCTACAAGGTACATATACATGTGTACGCAGATGTACGTGTGCACCTCACCTTTCTATACTCAGCAGCTAGAACTATGTAGATGGTATCTTGCCTTCTTCCAAGATCTGTTATCAATTGTAGCCTTAGCAGATACCATCAATACTGATGGTATCTCCTTAGCAAACCCTATTAAAAATCAAAATACCTCCTTGAGTCACTACAGAAAAGATTTAAACTACAAACAGATGGCTTCTGTTTCTGCCAGAGAGGAATGTTTATTCCATTAAATCAAATTTTTGTTGATTTACATTTATCATTAATATGTTTCTAATGAGATCCTAGGAATGCCTAGGATCATGCAAAAAACCAGAACTTTCATCACCTGAGACTGGAAACATCTTTAGCTCAAACTTTATCTTGAATATGAAGTTCAAGTCTTGGCATTCTGAAGACCTGTATACTGACCTCCCCAGTCCAGCAGGCACAAGTTCCTACAAGGAAGATGTGACATACTAAATTTAATCTCATAAATCTCATAACCTCATTTTGGTGGTAATATTTTGGAGAGCAATTTTTTTTTTATTTTTTTTTTAATAGCAAAATTGTAAAAAATTGTAAAAAAAAATATGCAAAAAAGCCCCTAGCCTGTCTGATATGAGTGTGGATATTTTATATATTAGAGAAATACCATACGGATATTGAACACCAATGATTTTGGAAATGAAAGGCCTATATGAACACATGACTCCACTGAAGCTAATTTCAAAACTCCTAGTGGCTTCACTGGGGCAAAAAAAAATCATCTTTCATCATGGAATATTCAGCAAATGCACGATAACTCATACCAGCTTACTCATTTAAGCCTTTCCTGAAAAGGACACGCTTATGCCTGAAGCATGCTAGCGACAGTTTAGCTTCTGAGTGGAACAAGGCATGTGATCTATTTCAATCAATCAGTGAGCTATAGATCAGTATGACAGGAAGGTTCAGTGTTAAAAAGCTAAATGAAGACTGCTTTCTGGAAAGTCTACTTCAACTTTAAGTGTAAGTTGCCCATCTCTGCTGAATCTGCAATATAGACCATGAAGTTAAGCACTGAGAAGGAAAAAATAAAGATTAAATGATTGGTAGCAAGACCAAAAGTAAGTAGAAGATCCTACATCTTATGGTCATTAAAACAAACAAAAACAAACAAACCAAAAAAAAAAAAAAGAAATAAAAAAAAAAGAATTAAATGCAGCAAGAATATTTCCAATAGGGATATTTTTTTTAGTTCACAGCTTGGTTTTAATATTTGAAAATATATTTCAGAATTCTCATTTAACTTTCAGATCACAATAGAAAATTAGTATCTTGATTGATTATGTCGTTGATCACTCCCACAACAGGAAATTAAATTTAAAACAATAGGAAATTAAGCTTTTAGAACAACAGCAGTGTAGCAATAGGCAGGCAAAATCCATTTTATTCTCTTGCAATATTCAGGCTTGAAACTTTGAAGTCTTTTTTTTTTTTTTTTTTTTTTTTGCTGCTATTATTATTGCAAGATTTTAGGTTTGGAGAAGACTATTATCCTATTATCTCATCTGATCCGACTTGTGTCTATCACAAGTCATTAGCTCTCACATCTCAGCCAGATATCTCCATGAAGACCTCTAAAATGGAGCATTTCACTCCTCAAGAAAATGTCAATGACTGAGTTGCCAGATATGCCAGCAGCTCCTATAGTGGAAGAAGCCTGATCAAGTGATGCACCTGCAGATGAACTCACAAATACCAAACACTCCTTGCCATTATGGGAAGGAAGTATAGCTTAAATTTCCTACTAATCTGGAAAACAACAACAGCAACAACCAACCAACCAACCAAACCAAACCAAACCAAACCAAACAAAAACAACAACAAAAAAACAACTTCACCAGCTTTACCTGTCCTTGTTTTATTTTTGCATATGTGCACAAACATTCCCCAAGCAAATAAGATTTATAGGCAGGGCTAAGTAAGGTGCGTGTTTAAAGCACACTTACATGTTTTAACACACAGACATGTCCCCCTCAAATCTATTATAATTTAACGTAAAGATATCCCAGGTACCTAGCAGAGTAGTACAAAGCCCTTATTTTGAGCCATGCTAAACCACTCTGATAATAAAAGTTAGTGAAGTCCCTGTCAGCAATAGGGATCCTAAGAAAAATTCAAGTAGAGATGTTAAGTGTACTTCTAGTGAAGCCATGAGGTTATAGCACAGTACCAGACTGAAGACTCTGACTCACGCTTGCTAGGCAAACAGCTGTGCAATGTAAAGCTGTATTTCTCCCAGCTGTTCATTATTATTTGGCCAGATGTTACCATCCCTGTAGCAGCAAATGAAACTTGTGACATCACCTTCTCTCTTTCAGCGCTAGCTGGTATTTCAGCACAAAGTGATTCTGATTGTCAATTTGTATAAACTATGAATGAAATACAGAACCTGTCTTCCCCTGCTCAGTCACATCAGCAGAACTACATTTGCCATAGCTCCACTATTAGAACACTGAATCCAGTTGCACTTACAGAAGAAGAGTCTTTTCTGTTCAAAGTTCAGCCACACACAGGTAGCAGGGTAACAGTTTTCTACCTCTAAGAGAGCTAACTGCTAACCCTTTCAAAACCAAGCGAACACGCAAATGTCTTTTTGGTAGATTCCTCAGCAAATCCCAGCCTGTCAGCTTTACCTAAATTGCTGTGCATTACATATCTTCTCAGCATAGAGACAGCTCTCACTGCTGAGTTTATCTGTTTCAGACCATCTTTATATCTATGGTAGAGTTTAAGCGAGGTGAGCAGAAAACTAAAGCCCTTCTATAGCATACTGCTGTTTTACTATTTGGTATGGCCTCTGAGGGTCTTTGGGCTCTGAATTACAATACAATTTCTCTCTGCTTCAACTAATGTAGGGGCCTCTATAAAGATAAGACAAGACTGGTATTACGTGGACTTTTACAGAAGTTAGTTGTTTTAATAGCAGTCTCCATGGACGGCAGGCATTATATATTCCAAGATCAAAGAGCTCTTTTTAATTTAGCAATTAATCATCTTCTCAGCATATTCACAAATAACAAGCATAGTTAAAATCTTAATGCCAAGGTTTTACAAAATAGGCCTGCAAATATCCCTTACAGCTCTTGCAACACAGTCTCAGTCTTGGAAATTACTTGATCTAAAGACTTAGTGATACTGATACTGCTATATACTACACACACTAGTTCCTCAATGATGCTCTAACTATGACCATAATTTCATTAAGTTATCACTGCAGGATTCACCAAAGTATTTTAACCTTTTTTAGAGAGTTCCATCAACAAGATGATTTTCAGGAGCTATAAGAGTTATTTAACTTCTTTCAGCCTTTCAGCCATTTTATGCCATCAGCTATCCATGCAACTGCTGTGCTGTTGGACACACATAAAAACACAAAACTCCTGGGAATGGCTGTGGCAGAAAAGATTCCACACGCATAGACCCAGTGGCTACACATACTATTAAATTTAACAGCACAAAGGAATAAACAATTACTGAAACTGAAATTCAATTGCCTATACTACGAAAATGCTAAAAAAGTTCTGGTACAGTTATAAATAAATCTTATATCCGAACATAGCTCAGACCATGGACTATTCCCAGTAGATATAGATATTCTGAACTTTTTGAATCTGTTCTGGATGCTCAGTGAGCTTGATGCTACAAACAAAGTCTCTCCCATGCTCCTGATTTATTAGGAGAGCTACAGCCCATCGTTCTATAAATTAGGGTAGCAGGTCTGCAGTAATCAATCAATGTAAATGAACATTCACAGTGCTAGACAGGCATGTATACATTTCACTTTACTATGCACAGACTTTCTGAACAGGATACAGTATATTCAAAGTTAGCATGTATATAGCAATATACAACCGCCAGTTGTCCCAGTACAAAGAGCTGTTGTACTGTTCAAAGAAGCAGCAAAATTGATTTAGCGACACAAGGAAATGTGAGGCTATCACAGAGGAATAACTTTGTGCAATAACAAGACAGTTGGAAAAACTGCGCCCAGGTTTGGGTGCATTGAAATGGTCAGCATGGACAGGTCTGGTTAATGCCAACAATTACTGTAACGCAGTTATATACCACCTTTCCTTATTTCCTGTTTTTTAAAGGAAAAAATCTCAGGGATAAAATAATTTCCTGGCTAGAAGTTTTAGGAATACAAAGCTCATTCTTGCTGAGATGAGCGGTCTCTTTACAGGAAGAATCATGCTTCCTCATTCTGCAGCAACTCTGCAGCACATTATTCTAATCAAACTTTCATTACAGTACATTCATCTCTCCTCAACTCCTTGTAGTTAAGAAATTACCACTGTGTATGTTCTGGCTCAGGTTGCTTTCTCTTCACACCTTCACCATTGCTTGCCAGGGTCAAATAAAATTGTGTGAAGAAGAAGCCCTTCCAACCAAGAATGGAATAAGAAGTCAAAGAGAAGCATTATTCATATAGATTCAGCATCTTTTCTGCTCCATAAAAAAAATCAGGGAATAAAGTAGCCATAAAATTCTGAGTTTAAAATGTATGTGGGGTAAGGGCATATGCTTAGAAACCTTTTGAAAAACTTAATTAAAATCATCACATAAAAATATACTTGACAACTAAATCAGCATTAAAATAGTTTCTAGGAGATAAATAATTCACATATTTTCACAGTTAACAATCTGCTTTCTGGAAATAAACTTCACAGTTTACTATAAAATGATCAAAGAGGGATTAGGTAGCTATTCAATTTACTGGAAAAATGTTACACCCTATCATTGAGACTGAGAAAATGACAGGAGCTGAATATGTTAGAGAAGATGTAATGAATCTGAACAGTGATAGAAATTCACTATGTATGGAGTCACTAATGTTAATTTTATGAATATTAAAATCACCAAGGGGAACAAATTTGCTGGCACTCGAGTTAATAATGGCTAAATAGTCCAAAAGATTTCATTTTTTGAAAGTTTAACAAATGAATTTTCATCTTTGAATTTGGAGATCTCTTGCAACATAACGTATAGAAAGCAGAAAATACACATGGATCCTTCACCTTGTACAGACTTGCCTAGTGCCTAGAAATAACTTTGGTGGCCACCCAGTATTCTTTGACAGTTAAGTACTACAATGATGAGAAGACAAAAATGCAGACTAGCATCTTTCAGCTGGATGGGCTACTGAGATTCAATAGTGTAGTGCTTGTTGGAAGCAAAGGGGCTTCCAGTACCTGCAGTGGAAAATTCATCTGTCAGTGGAAATGTCTTTCTGGTGTTTTAGGATTTTTCTTTATCCCTGTGACAGGTGCCAGCATCACAGTTCTCCCTATTTTTGGGCAGAGTGCATGATAGGATCAATTTATGAGACAGCAGTCTGCATCTTCATACAGAACTGTGTACAGCACACAAATTAAAAATAACAATAATTATTATTAATAAAAAGAACTCTCAAAATGAACTTATTTGACATAAGTTGATTTAACCTTTGCTATGGAAGTGAGGTTACAGAGAATAACAATATTCATTTTTAAATGATTGTAGTTTACTATGAAAAATTCTGTGCAGTCTTCAACCTTGCTTCAGGGCATCATCTTATCATTAACCTTATTTGATCCCTCCTGGCCATTCCAGGAAGAATTGAAAAAGCAAAATGGTACACGTGAATATGCTACATGCACAGAAGCACAAAATGGAATTTGAGGTGATATGGCTAACTCTGCCCTGAAACAGCTAAGTGAAGTTTCCATAAGAAAGTATTTCTATCCTTTTCTTCCAGAAAACTTTGTTACTCTTTGAAACAACACATAATAATTATCAAATAGGAATCCTCTCTCTCTTCTGCTTGGTTTGTTTTTCTTCATTTTGTGCATCTTGAAATATATAATAACAGTAGGAGATTTTGTGTGCACGCCATCAGTAGTAAGTAATAGAACTTCAGCATCTTATGTTTCATAACTACTTTTGGAAACTCTTCAATATGAGTATTCTTTCTTTTCCAAACGTAGATCTTCACAATAATTTTCCACAGTTACCATGTCTCACATTTGGAAAAGTATGCTTTTATCTCCTCCAATAGTCTCTAGTTTCTCTGAGAAGAATGGAAGTTCCAGGGAAGTTGACCACTAAGAACTTGCTATATTATGGTAATAAAAAATCGCTTCTTGATTATGTAAGTAAAAAATAAGCTATATCAAACAGTAATATTTATTCAAGGCATACTTGACAACTCATCTTACATTGAGCAAGTGATTACTTTAGAATCTCAGAGGACATAAAACAAATTTTCAACTTAAGCATCAAGTTGAAAACGAAATAAACACAGTCTAAAAATACAGAACCTAAAAATCTTACATCTCCAGACCAATATATATTTAGGAATGTGTGAAGTTTGAAATGACAAGGAAACAAAATGATTAGAATGAGCCTCAGCAGCAGCAAATTTATGCCTACTTATGAAAATGGACTCCCCACATTCCAAAAAATGCCATTCATATCTCCTGCTATTTCATGCTGGACACGACAGTGAGATTTCCAGGCAATTTCTTTGCTTCATTTCCTGTTACAACATCTGCCATCATCTGTGATCTGAAAGCACTACAGGATTGAAGAATCTGATCTCTCATCACAAGTTAAAACTTTTCAATACAGTTTGCAGTGAATCGGTCTCCTAATATTTGCTTGACATTCATATTTCTGAGCCTGAGTCTCTAGACTCAGTTTCCATAATCCCTTTCACTCCATCAATTTTAATCACCCTTTTTCTCCCCTCCTGGAGAAGTCCTTGCTGTCTCCATTTACTACCGTTAGCGAGCAAGCAAAAGCTAAAAACAAAAAAAGATCAAAAAAGAACAACAACAACAAACTCATTTTTATTTTCTGAATTGACCTGTTTTGAAATTGATTAGAAGTTCTCTTTAATGCTTTTTAAAATTATCACTTAGAAACAGCAAAAAACATACTTAAATCAAAAAAAAAAAAAAAAATCTGAAGTGGACTGTAACATCCTGAAAGTTTCTTCTTAAAATTTAAATATTCTAAATTTATGTCACTGAATTGTCTGCTTTCATTTTCTTCTATTTTCTACTTGAAGACAAATGTTGAAAAAGACTAATTAGTTTCTATTTTAATGAACTGTAAAATTTATAGAAGATTATGAAATTGAGAAGCATAGAACAATATTATCATTAAGGATTTATAGTTTATAAAATTCAAATTATATATATTTCATAAATTATTTCTGATCTTCATAGCTATTATGACCTTCCCAACTATCTTTCCTGTTTCTTATTTCCATCTGGCATACTCTCAGATTTTAAGAGAACCTTTTAAAAGTTGCACAGAGTTAATGAAATACAAGTTTTTACATGGGTCATCAGTAATAGGTATCCTTTTTTTGGTTAATCAAAATATTTTTCTGTGGCTTCCTGTGTGGTTTCATGTGAGAACTACAACTCAGAAATAAACACCTGTCCTGGCTACAGTGTGTGTTTAAAACACACTGTTTAAAATATGTTTTTTACAGTAATTAAAATAACAATGACCTTTTAGCATAATATAGCATATTATTGTACTCTAGAGAGAACTAAGCACGTCTTTTGGAGCACTATTATTTCATACTCTCTCCTTTATATCAGCTTGTTGACAGGTATATTGTAGGAGTGCAATTTAGCTAAGTCCCCCTTTTCAACCCTAAATCTTCTACATTTTTTGTCCTCTTGTGACACAAACAGCATAATGGTTTCTTCCCAAAAGCTTCATAGCTGGCAATACTGACACCTTGCTGAGAGCAGGCAGCAAGTATCTTTCTAGTGATCTAAATCGACATTCTTCTTTTTTCAGCTCTCTCTACTATATATCTTGATAGAAAACTACCATATGAAGTGCTTCTGAGGTAAAGAAATTCACTTCAGAGGTTTGGGAGATTTTTTTTCCTATTTTTCCTTAAATTCACGGCTCTCAAAAACACTGACAGTTTTGATGGAAGACGCTGCCAGCAAGAAAACAGATGCAAAATTGAGGAAAACGTGTGAAATGTGGAGAAGAGTAAATCAGCACTTCAGCAGCAGAGTCAGTATTTCATTATTCAGATGCAGTAGGCTGAGCAAAAAAGATGAAATGTGTCAAAAGTAAGAAAGAGGTTAGTGTTGAAGTTCTTTGAGAAACCTCAGCACCTGAGACTCCTGATCTGTAGTATTTATAATTACTCTGCAAAATCCCTGTGCTTCTTTGACTCATTTTATTTTCAGTCAACATACCTAAGCATGTTACTGGAGTATTTTAGGTTCACTTCACTGTAATTTCACTAAACTCAATTGAAATTCACCAGTGTAAATCTAAAGCTACACTGCAATTAATCAATCCCAACAAAACTACTTACTTAAAAGTACATAAAATATAATACTGAAAGAATGTAACATGTATGGGAAAGTTCAAGGAAATTAAATTCCTTTTAGAAAAAAAATCTAAAATACCTAAACTGCAGCAAGATTGGATTTACTGCCTATAAATTAGATCTCATAGGGCTTAATGTGGATACAGATGTATGATTATCAATTTTGGAGGGGAGGACGTGTATTCCTGCATTTATTCCTGTTCATATTTTTAAAGTAGTAGCAGTATCATTAGTTTTACCTCTTGACAGAAATGATCTGCATAAGACCAAATAGTGGCTCGGCTAACCTGAGGACCAAACTTCTAACAACCATGCTGCACCACAAGCTGAAGTCAAGCCCTAATTCTGGGATACATCACTGCTTCCAGAACTCACCACCACCACAATCACACTGTACCAAATTTAGGGTTAATTTAAATCTAATTTATTTTAATCTAATATTCTTCACTTTACTGTTTCCAGCAAATAATTCTTCAGAGGCAAAAAAATCACAGAGTAAACTACAGTCTACCACATCAATTGTCATCACTTCATACCCTAAAATGTGACCTTAGGTGTTTGGTGTTTTCTTTTGTGCAACTCAGTTTTAAAGATAGATAGATGCTCACCACTGTACCCCATGAAGAAGGAAGTTCATTTTATTTTATGAGGGTGGTGAGAAAGTTACTTCAAAATCCTTCACAAATTCACCTCAGTTTTTCTAAGTGTTTTCTGGAATGTAAACACATTATTTATTTTTTTTTTTCTACAGTACTCACAAAGCATTTCTTTTTAATCTTTTCAAATTATTTTGTTACTACATCCTATCCAAATCAGCTTTTGATGTCCAGCTCCACCATCAGTTTTAAAAAACTGCAACTGTAAATATTTTAAAACAAAATTGGTTTAGTAACAAACTTTTCTAACATGCCAGTTAGTAATTACTACTAATAGCAATTAGTTATCTACCTATCCAACAGCCTTAACCTTTCTTACACTCTGTAGACTACTCACAGAAACACTTCAATCAGTTGAGTGTCCTACATTTTCAAGAATAGCCTTAGCTATTTTGGCAATTTGGCAATTTGGTTTTACAGACCTGCTCAGGATTCTCAGAAATAGGCATCAGTATCCATCCTCAGATAAGAATCAGACACTAAAAAAAAAAAAAAAAAAAAAAAAAAAAAAAAAAAAAAAAGTGATACCCATTGTGCCTTGTTACTTCGGTGTTCTATGATCAAGAAGAACAAGAAGATGATGGGGAGCTAGCCCGCAAAGATTCTGATACTTAAAAAACGTAATAGTCATTAAGGAATGATTTCCTTAAATAAAGCTTCTCATTAGTGTTAACTATCGTGGTCTGTAATTTGTATTCAGCATTCCCATGTTTTATTAAACCAAAATATTGAAGAAAAAAACCTGTACTATCATTTTTGAATGATGTCTTCTCTAGGCCTTAGTGGCAAGTCTTCACTAATCAATAAATTTTATCTATAAAACCGAATGCATTGCCAAGTATCTGTCAAATGAAGAGTTGAGGCAACAACTAGAATACACATTTTGAAAGCTCTTTTAACTACTTTTCCTCCCCAAACAAGCCTTGGTTAGTCTGAAAGATTTTCAGCCTGATTGTATTCTCTCAATCTCACAGGTGAACATACTGCCCATTTTTTTGTGAATTAATATTTCATAGCTTATATTGTGAAAATAGTAATCTATTTTCCAATCCTCACTCTAAATGAATAAGGAATATTTATCAATTCCAAGAACAACAGTTTTTTATTCAGATTGTGCAGGAAAGAAAAACAGTCATTCTAAAATAAGCAGATGACTACTGCATAGAGGAATGGAAGATGAAGGCAGGTTTACAAGGAATACAAAAAGAAGATTCTACTTTTTATTTTTCTTTTCCCCTTGATCAATTTCTTTTTTCAAGGTGCCTTTTTAATAACGAGGCAAGACAATGTACTTGGCTCTGTCAAATCCAACATTGTTTGCAGAAATAACAACTTTCTACACAAAAACACAGATTTCAACAAATAGCACAGCAGATAGATCTTTCAAACAGGACAGACAGTCCTGAAGTTTTGTACCATTTTTTGGAAAGCAGTTTTGTTTCTTGAAAACCAGAGATACTAAAGTTCACATTAAATCTTCACCTCCTGTCCTGAGCAGATGAAAGAAGCAAGTTTCTGGAAAGAAAAACAAACAAACAAAAAAGAGCAAAATCCAGGCTGGAAGGCTTTAACAGAAGTGGTAACAAGTAAGAAGACTTTAGAAACCCTTGATACAAAGAATAAATCATAGAATCATAGAGTCATAGAATCATAGAATATTCTGAGTTGGAAGGGACCCTTAAGGATCATCAAGTCCAACTCTTGACACCGCACAGGTCTACCCAAAAGTTCAGACCATGTGACTAAGTGCACAGTCCAATCTCTTCTTAAATTCAGACAGGCTCGGTGCAGTGACAACTTCCCTGGGGAGCCTGTTCCAGTGTGCAACCACCCTCTCTGTGAAGAACCCCCTCCTGATGTCAAGCCTAAATTTCCCCTGCCTCAGCTTAACCCCATTCCCGCGGGTCCTGTCACTGGTGTTAATGGAGAAAAGGTCTCCTGTCTCTCAACACCCCCTTACGAGGAAGTTGTAGACTGTGATGAGGTCTCCTCTCAGCCTCCTCTTCTCCAGGCTGAACAGGCCCAGTGACCTCAGCCGTTCTTCATACGTCTTCCCCTCCAGGCCTATCACCATCTTCGTAGCCCTCCTCTGGACACTCTCCAACAGTTTCATGTCCTTTTTATACTGTGGTGCCCAGAACTGCACACAGTACTCGAGGTGAGGCCGCACCAGCGCAGAGTAGAGCGGGACAATCACCTCCCTTGACCTACTAGCGATGCCGTGCTTGATGCACCCCAGGACACGGTTGGCCCTCCTGGCTGCCAGGGCACACTGCTGGCTCATATTCAACTTGCTGTCTACCACGACCCCCAGATCCCTCTCTTCTAGGCTGCTCTCCAGCGTCTCATCGCCCAGTCTGTACGTGCAGCCAGGGTTTCCCCGTCCCAGGTGCAGGACCCGGCACTTGCTCTTATTGAACTTCATATGGTTGGTGATCGCCCAGCTCTCCAACCTATCCAGATCTCTCTGCAAGGCCTTACCACCCTCATTCGAGTCCACGACTCCTCCAAGTTTGGTGTCATCAGCAAACTTGCTCAAAATACCTTCTATTCCTACATCCAGATCGTTTATAAAAATATTGAAAAGTACCGGCCCTAAAATGGAGCCTTGAGGGACCCCACTAGTGACCGCCCGCCAGCCTGACGCAGCCCCATTTACCATAACCCTTTGGGCCCTGCCCGTTAGCCAATTGCTCACCCATTGTATGATGTTTTTATTTAGCTGTATGGTGGACATTTTGTCCAGTAGGATCCTATGGGAGACCGTGTCAAAAGCCTTGCTGAAGTCCAAAAAAATCACATCAGCTGGTTTCCCTTGGTCCACCATACGGGTGATCTTATCATAAAAGGAAATCAAGTTAGTTAGGCAGGACCTACCCTTCACAAACCCATGCTGGCTGGGACCAATGACTGCTTTGTCCCCCAGGTGCGCCTCAATAAGTTCGAGAACCATCTTCTCCATGATTTTACCAGGCACTGACGTGAGACTGACAGGCCTGTAATTGCAAGGGTCTTCTTTCTGACCCTTCTTGAAAATCGGCACAACATTTGCCAGCTTCCAGTCTACTGGGACCTTAGAAAAATCATTATAGAAAAATCATTTTCTATACAAAGCCTTTCCACTGCTGAGGAGTTCCAGATGATGCCCCTTATTTCACCTGCAGCCCTTGCAAGTGCAGCAGAAGGAGGTGAGCACTTTCATAGGCAGACTTGCCTCCTTTTCTTCGCTCCCTTGGCAGCTCTTGGGGGGTGTGGATGAATTTACGCAGGAAGCCATTTAAAGGTCAGTGGTTTACTTGGCTAGTGTTACCACGCTAAAGAAGTGGTGCAACAGCTTTCAGAGATAATATTCCCTTCTACCAAAACCAAAGGCACTTCTCACTCAAGCAAAGCAGACTGTCACATCTGTATTTGACATGACCCCTTTTAAACCCAGGGAAGGTGTCTCACCCTCCTGTCCCATCTCGGGCACTGCTGTGTACCAGTGTCAAAACAGACATGAGGAGCAGCCGCAGGGCTGTGCAGTGGCTGAGGCAGGGCAGCTACTCCACCAGGCCAAGGAGGAACACGGCAGGGCTGGGGACAACAGCAAGCTCTTCTTTGCAGATGCAGAGTGTCCAGCTGCCTTCCCCTGATGGCCACTTCTCTTTGCCCCAGCTCATGACATCATATTTCTCACTAAACAGAGCAGATTCCCATGAAGTCCAGCTGCAGTTACACATTGCCATGCTGACAGACTGGCTTTGAACCTAGTCCTGTGTAATAGAAGATGCTTGCACAAAAGTACTTCTAGCAGTAGATATGAAACAATCATGAAGCCATCTCAAAGCCTTTATGCCACTTTAGTTATACATGTGATCCCTAAGGCCAAATTTAAGATTTATTAAAATATGCAAAGCTTCAGGGGTCAGTAGCACTGGCCTAAACTAATACCAGCACACATGTTTGCAGCAAACATGGGTGGGTTAAGGAGTATTTTCTCCCTTGGATCAGCAGTTCTGAAAGCTGTTCTACAGAGGGTCTATCACTAGGCTTCCACACAGATGTTGACAAACTTGCCCTATACTTTAGCTTATTCTTAGAGAGATTTTTTTTTGTAATATATGACCAAGATAAATATTGTGTGTAAAGCTACAGTGTGCTTTGATTGCCTATAGATACTGCAAATAATTTAACAAGCACCCTCATGACATTTCTTGCTGTAAGCAAAACATGTATTTTCTTCTGGTTAAAAGAAATGTTTATTATTATTATTATTATTTTCTTTGTAAAAACATTTAGAAAAGTACTAAAATGAATGCTTCCAGTATAATCTTTTATGAAACAAGCAATGTAACAAACTAAGCTCCAGGTCTCATTCTATTAAAATCAAATCACGCTTGGCCACCATGGACTGAAAGTTCTAATAAATCTTAAAAAAAAAAAAAACAAAAAAAAAACATTTGAGATTTTGACTATTACAAAAGTCTTCAATGGGCAAAATTCCCTACACAGAAATATGTAAAAGATTCCAACCACACTATGCTGTATTAATACTTAATTATTTTTTCTGTTCTAATTAACAGCTACCGAGTACCTTATTTATGTTTTTTTTCTTTCATCTGATAACCTCTCTTTTTGATGCTAAATGCAGCATCAAAACCAGATTTGGAATACCACCTTTCTGAACATTTTGATAATATATATTATAAGCTAGATTTTGCCCAATATAATGCCTCAAAAGCCACAGTTTCACAGTGAACCCATTTTGAAAAGAGCTTTTATTCTCTGAAGCTCTACAGGATTAGCAATCCATACAGGGGCAAAAGAGCAGCTTAGGTATGCAAACTGGAATATACAGAACCCTGTTATGGGACAATGCACAGTACCCCAGAAAGATGGTAGTTTGTTTGTTTG